>NW_027526361.1:194098377-194126050 GCF_048455015.1 Haemaphysalis longicornis
TCCAACGCTGCGGGTTCGGCCGTTCCACCGTGCTTCGTGGCCATCCGCCAGCGCGACCCCCCCTTCATTACCGGGCTTCGCGGCGAGGACGTCGAGGTATGGCTGGATGATTACAACCGAGTTAGCACGTTTAATCGCTGGGACGACATCGCCAAGCTGGCAAATGTGAATTTCTATCTGGATAAAGTGTCCAAAACTTGTTTTTTTAACAACAAAGCTTTGATCACCGACTGGGCTGATTTCACCGCACAGCTGCGCCGCAGTTTCGGCACTCCCGCAGCTTGCTCCGACGGCGCAAAGAAGGCACCGCGTATATGCAGGACGTCCTTGCCTTATGCCGCCGGGTTGACAACGACATGACGGAAACGGATCAGGTGCATCACATCATTAAGGGCATCGGGCATTTCGCTTTCACGGCTTTGGCGCTTCAAAACCCATCCACCGTGGCTGATGTGACAACAATTTGCCGGAGGCTGGATGAGATGCAGCCTATCCGTCTCCAGTAGGAGACCGCTCTACCGCAATACCTTGGAGACGATAACGTGCGGACTCTTATACGCGCTATTATCCGGAAAGAGCTCCGCGATTATGGTGCTGCTTGTGCCCCTGGTGTTCATTCCGGTCCACCTGCGACCTGCCTCCGAGATATCGTTAGGGAAGAACTTGCGGCAATGCCTGTTCCCTCTTCTCCTCCTGCTCCTGCTCCAGTAATGATGCCATCGTACTCTGACGTAGCGGCTCGACCACCCCTGCCTCTGGCGCCGGTCATGTCTCCACATGCTGCTGGCTGCGTCACAGCCGTTCCTCCGGTGCTGGGACCGCGCTCTCCCTACCCCATGTGGCGGTCACCTCGCCAAGACGCACCTTTTGGTCGCCCGGTTTACCATTACTGCGGCATCCGCGGCCATATCTCCCGCTTCTGCCGCAGGCGTCAACAAGACGAACGACGTGGATATGACACTTATGAGCGTGACAACACGCGTTTTAGTTTTGGGTACCGCCAACGCGATTATTCGCCGCCAACATGTCGTCCGTCGTCTCCACCTGACTCGACTGACCCTGCTCGCAACTCTCGAAACCCGCGGCGCCGTTCCCCATCACCATTCCACCGGGCAGTGTCACCACTTCGCCCGGTATCGCATGATCCCAACCACCTGCAGGCAAACTAAGTCCTGCAGTTTTTCGGGGGAAAACTGCTTTACAAGGAAAATTTGAAAATTCCCCGCAACGTCCATGGAACATGTTGTCAGTGGTTGTAGAAGGTATTAATGTCACTGCCCTCGTCGATACCGGAGCTGCTGTATCAGTTAAAAACGAAAATTTGTGTGCGCGTCTCCGAAACGTTCGAACTCCGTACACCGGACCTTTATTGTGTGGGGCCAACGACGATATGATTCAGCCATCTGGGACCTGCACTGCGCGTGTTTTTATAGACGGCATTTGGCATGACATTCAGTGTGCAGTTATCTTTCCCTGCGCCCACGAACTTATTTTAGGGTGGGACTTCCTCAGCTCAGCGGTGCTGTAATATCGTGTCATTGACCGGAAATATATCTTTCAGAGACAGGGTACTCCAGCGTTGAGGAGATCACGCCGCATCGCCTTGTTGCTAGTGTTGCAATTGACATTGCCCCTGGTGAAGAGAAATTTTTTTCGGTTCATTTCGACACCATCCGTGAAGGGGACGTCCTTACTAGTCCAATCGCAAGGTTTCTTCCCAAGGGTGTCCTCATTCCTACTTGTCTAGTCCGCTTCTCACACGGGAAGGCCCTACTAGCTGGAACCAGTACCTCTTCCGAGGCAATCCTCATTCCCGAAGGCGCCACTGTAGCGGCTGTTGTGGACACGGCTGCTCTCTCTGTTGTCCCACTCTCCTGCCTACCAGCAGGGTCCCGTCCTGGCAGTACAGTAGCGCCTCTCGACGCTCTTGAAGCCACAATCAGCTTCGATCTCTTACCAACGGAGAAGAACTGTTTACTCGACCTATTGGGCAAACACAAATCATCCTTTGATTGCTATGCTACTTCGCTGGGAACTACTTCAACAGCCACTCACCGGATCCACACAGATGGCAACAGCATTGTCCACCGTCGTCCCTACCGTGTGTCCTCCTCTGAACGTCAGGTTATCAGTGAACAAGTTGAGGACATACTTAGCCGCGATATAATTCGCCCGTCTTCTAGCCCCTGGTCCTCCCCAGTCGTTTTGGTGCGCAAGAAAGATGGATCGGTGCGTTTTTGCGTGGACTATCGTGCCCCCAACAAGATCACCCGCTAGGACGTCTATCCGATGCCCCGAATCGACGACGCGTTGGACTGTTTGCAAGGAGCATAGTATTTTTCCAGCCTTGATCTCCGCTCCGGTTATTGGGAGATTCCCATGCATGATGACGACAAAGAGAAGACAGCATTTGCAACTCCGGATGGCCTGTATGAGTTTATTGTGCTGCCCTTTGGATTGTGTAACGCTCCTGCCACATTCAAGCGAATGATCGACAACGTGCTCCGTGGTTTAAAATGGAAAACATGCTTGTGCTATCTGGACGATATCATCATTTTTTCTACGAGTTTTAGTGAACATCTTAAACGCCTCGACCAAGTCCTCGCATGCCTTGCGACGGCAGGTCTGCAGCTCAACACGAAGAAATGTCATTTTGCTTGCAAAAGTATCAAAGTTTTGGGCCACGTGGTCAACAAGCATGGTATTCGGCCCGATCCGGACAAGATTGCTGCTGTACTTCACTTTCCCCGCCCTTTACATCAGAAAGCTATCCGGAGTTTTCTTGGACTGGCGTCATATTTTCGTCGCTTTGTTAGGGACTTCGCGACCATCGCCTTTCCCCTCAACAAGCTTTTAAAATGTGGCACCCCTTTCAAGTGGTCCGACGAATGCGAAGAGGCATTTGAACGGTTTAAAGCCGCTCTCACTTCTGGACCGGTCCTCAGCCACTTCAACGAGCGAAAACCCTGCATTCTTCACAGAGACGCCAGTGGGCATGGAATTGGGGCTGTACTTTTGCAACCCGATTCCCAAAAGCGAGAACGGGTAGTCGCATATGCCAGTCGCTCACTGACGCCTGCTGAGAAAAACTATCCTATCACTGAGCAGGAGTTTCTTGCCGTTGTTTGGTCAATACAGATATTTCGCCCGTACCTATACGGCCACCCTTTCAGTATTGTGACGGATCTCCATGCACTCTGCTGGTTGTCGTCCCTGAAGAACCTCTCCGGCCGTCTCGACCGCTAGATTCTTCGCTTACAAGAGTATGACTTTACGATCACGTACAAGTCCGGAAAGAAACACCTCGACGCAGATGCCCTTTCACGCTGCCCATTGCTCCCATGTTCCGGAAGCGTGTCTTCGCTACGCGCACACTCCACCATAGCAGCCATCGACGCCGTGGATGTCCAGAGCCGCTCCGATTTTGTGGACCGTCAACGCTCAGACACCTACTGCCGCACACGAATGGACCGCATCACCGGAACCTCACATCCTCCCAACAGTCGCTTGCGCCGCCAGCTGAGCCACTTTAAGCTAATCGATGGCGCATTATACCGGTCCACTCATCAACAATATGGTCCAAAATGGGTTACCGTCGTGCCTCGATCACTTCGCTCGCAGATTTTGGCTGCTCTGCACGATGATGCTACCGCCAGTCACTTGGGCTTCCACAAGACTTACGATCGTGTCCGCACGCGTTTCTTCTGGCCCGGCCTGTCTTCTTCTGTCGCTCGATACGTCGCTTCATGCGTCCCTTGCCAGCAGCGAAAACGTTCTACGTTGCCCCCTGTTGGACCTCTGCAGCCGCTTGCCTGCCCTGAAGCCCCTTTTTATACAGTCGTAATTGATTTGTATGGACCCCTCCCTGCTACCTCCCGAGGGTACCGTTGGATTGTAACTGCCGTGGATCACTTGAAGCGATATGCGGATACGGCACCTGTCCGTACCGGCTGCGCTTCAGAGACCGCAGAATTCTTTTTACAGGCGGTCCTTTTGCGTCATGGCGCCCCTAGTAACCTTTTAAGTGATCGGGGGAAGACATTTCTCGCCCAAATTGTCGCCGACGTTCTAAAAGCCGCCAGTACCGTTCACAAGACGACCTCTAGCTATCACCCGCAAACAAACGGTCTCACCGAGCGCTTTCATCACACCCTATCAGACATGCTTTCTATGTACATTCAACCTGACCACAGCAATTGGGATACCATTCTGCCATTCGTAACGTTTGCCTATAATACTGCGATTCAAAGCACCACCGGTTACTCTCCATTTTTCCTTGTATTCGGCCGCCAACCGTCACTCATACTCGATTCAAGCTTCTTCCGGGCGTCCTCCCCTACTTCAAACTCGTTACCTGAACAGTTCATCGCCCGTGTGGATCACTGCCGTCACCAAGCTCGTCTGAGCACCCAAGCTTGCCAAGAAGACCGCAAGCATCGCTATGATGCTTCCCACAGAGAGGTTCGCTTTCACCCCGGTGACGAGGTCTTGCTATGGACTCCTGTTCGGCTCCCCGGACGCTGCGAAAAATTCCTTCATAGCTTTCTCGGCCCGTACACCATTCTAGAAGAAACTTCGCCCGTCAACTACCGCATCACTCCTAACTGTGCCTCCACGGACCGCCACTGCCGTGGCACTGAAATCGTGCACGTTTCTCGTTTGAAACCCTTCGTTCGCCGTGTTACACCGTAGAGTGCTGACGGGCGCCTGCCTTCGCGAAGAGGGAGGAAATAGTGTGAGGACTGATGGCGACGGGTGCCTGCCTTCGCGAAGGGGGAGGAAATAGTGTGGGGACGGATTGAGTCAGGTGGCTCGATCGCTTGGAAAGACGAACTAGTGTGAGGGCCAATCCCCTCACAAGGGCGCATTTTTATGCATCCCCTGTAAATCCCCATCATCACACAGTGGCCTCCGCCGCTTCTTCATTTTGTAGATTATCATCATCATTGTGTGATCTGGTGTTCTTCGGCCCCGATCGCCTGAATAAAAGGCTGCCTCGAATCTTTGCCTTTCAATATATATATATATATATATATAAAGTTGGGAAGACGTTCTACGTCTTCCCGCGGTGGTCGAGCGGCGGCGCTAGTTGACCGGGCTCTGAGCAGTCGTAAATACAAAACCCCGCGGTATAGTCGACAGGGGAGTCGCCGCGGAACTAGCTCAATAGTAGAGCACCGCACGCGTTATGCGGAGGTTGTGGGTTCGATTCCCGCTTCCGGAAAAAAACGGCGCATTTTTTCTCGACTTGAAATTTCTATTATTTATTCCTGCATAAAAAAAAGGCAATCATACCTCATTCGGCACTATAAAACACTGTTAAAACGCCAAACAGCACTGGCAATAAGGACTGCAACTTTGATATATATATATATATATATATATATATATATATATATATATATATATATATATGTGTGTGTGTATATACATATATATAGTTTAAGTAAAGTGTCGGATACACAGCAACAACTATAACATACAAGGTTTACTCTCGTAGCGCCCACTGGACTTGCCTTCATCAATGTACAGTTACATGATTTCGCTGTCACAAACATTCGGAACAAATTTCTTATATAGCTTTGCAGAAAACTGTGAGCAGGAGCGGAAGATGTTCCGGAAACGGACAATATGCATGCAGTCGGGCTAACCCTATGTTACAACAACAACAACCAAGAAAAGTGGGGGGGGGAGCAAGAGAGGGAAAGGGGTCGTGTTAACAAAGCAGCGTTCAAGGTTTCACCATGGCGGGGCAACGTATGCGGCGTGGGCTGCAAGTTCCGACAATGCGGTAAACTGGACAATCGCGGTTTCAAAAGAAATGGAACAGTATACAGTAAGGTATTCAGTGGTTGGGGAGACTGGTTGGGGTGGAAGCGAAGATGGGTGTTGACCCCGCGGACGAAGAGAATAGATACGGGGCACAAAAGAGCATTTCACAGAAGCTAGCAACTGAACAGGAAATATGTAGGGTGTATAGATCACAAAGGGGAAACATTCTTAAGTGGTGGTGGGAACGAGGCCTCCTTCCCCAGGACAAATGGCATTGTTGAGCCTAGGCTAATAAAGATGCTGTATTTAGAGAGTTTCTGCGAATTCTCATGGGAAACTCAAGGGTAGAATTATTGAACATAGTTATAAAAATTATGAGTCCGCCAATTTTAATCGAGAGACAAGCACGTTAGTTTTCTGTAACTTCAATTAATTCCAAGTGTGGCTGACCCAAACGTATAACTGAGATAAGATTTCCGAACCTCGTGGTAGTGCTGCTTTTTAAAGGCGGATTCTAAAATCATTGCTTTAGGATGTTAAAACAGGGCAAATAAGAGCAGCTTTTTGCATGAGAGTGGTGATTATTGAACCGTATTCGGAAGGGCGTTTCAGTTTTCTCGATATATTGTTGCCCACAAACAGTGCACTCTAGAAGGTATACGACATTAGCGGTGTCACAGTTAAAGTTACCTTTTATATTTACGTAGTAGTCTGAACCCGTTCTGGTGCGCACTGTGTAGTGGTCGTCTGTGGGCATACTTTACATCGGTTTTTTTTCAGGGCATGCAGGCAGTAGTTCCCGGTCGGTTGATACGAGAGTTAGTAAGAAACTCGCCTCAAGTCTTATTACGCCCGTAGACAAAGCGTGGTGGTTCGGGGAATATGCTTTTAAGCGATCACTTTGCAATAGAATATTGTGATGTTTTTTTTTTAATTTTTTAATACGGTCAACACTCTTAGAGAGGAGGATGAGTGGGGTAAAACTACGTTACTTTGCGGGTTACCGTTCGGGGCTTTTTTTTTACAGGTTTCGTTATGGTTTTATTGGTTGGCTCGCACAATAGCGTCGTCGATAACTTTTCCGGATATTTTTACTGAGGAGGGCGGTCTTGAGCTCTCGAAAGTTTGAGTCAAAGTCGGCTTGGTTTGACTAAATTCTCCTAAATCGGTGGGCTTGGCTGTAAGGTATTTCTGTCTTGCAGTGTCTGACATGGCTACTTCGGAAGTGCAAATACTGCCGCGTGTCTGTCGGTTTTCTATACAGTTTAGTTTGAAGCCGATCTTGGGAGGTAGTAACGGTGACGTCCAGAAAGTTTACAGTGTTCGGAATAGGAAGGAGCAAGGGAAATACTAGGATGGGCTAGGTTAAATTCCTCAATGAAGGTGAGGAGCTCCGCCTAACCGTGTTGCCAGATCATGAATATGTCATTAAATTATACCTTCTATAGTACGCTGGCTTTAAATTTTGGGTGTCAAGAAAGTTTGTTTCGAGGTGAGCCATAAAGATATTGGCGTAGTTATGTCCGATTCGAGTTCCCATTGACGTTCCGCTGACTTGCACATAATGAACTCTGTCGAACTCAAAATTGTTAAGTTCAAGAATAAGCCCAAGGAAGGTTTGGAGAGCAGAAGAATCGATAGGTTTGTCGCACGATGACTGCTCATACGCAAGGGATACAGCGGCGATGCCATCTTCATGGGGGATGTTAGTATAGAGTGACGCAACATCGAGGGTGACAAGAAGGCAGTTATCAGGAATTTCAATTTTTGAGATGTCTGAGAGAAAGTCATTGGTATCCTTAATGAAGGAGGAAAAGCTGGGCGGAATGTGGCAAATGAGATTATCCTCATAGCGCGAGAGGTTTTCGGTAACAGTGCCAATGCCAGAAACAATGGGGCGCCCTGGGTTGTTCACCTTGGGTAATCTTTGGGAGAAGATAGAATTTACCGGCTACTGGGCTTAAGGGGATCAGGGAACGAGCCGTGGTTTCATTAATTGTTTTATTTTTAACAAGCTCAGCACGTTTATCTTTGACAATATTCTTATGGTCTTAAGTGGGATCAATGGGTAGTGTTTTATAGGACGTCGATACCGATAGTTGATTAATGGCCTCGTTAACATAGTCGGTTTTGTCAAGGATTACGATTGCGCTTCCGTTGTCGGCAGGTATAATAATTATGTCGGGACAGCTTGCGAGTTCCTCTAGGACTTTCGTTTCGTTGGTAGTCATATTGTGGTGGAAAGAAATTTGTGTTTGGTATGCTTTTGCCACATCGCGTTGGACAGCTTTGATGTACATGTTTAGGCAACTATCACGCTGTGTGGGAGGGGTCCAGTGCTCATAGATACGTAGGGTTCTGCGGGCTTATTCCGTCGCGGGGTGATCGTAGAAGTATTCTCGTAGCCTCATGTTTCTGGCGAAGTTATCTAAGTCAATAAAAAGTTGAAATTCATCAAAACCACCAGTTGCCGGGAAAAGGTTTAGGCCCTTTGACAAGTCGTTCATCTGAGCTGGGGAGACGGTTGTACTTGAAAGGTTCATTACACTCCTGGTAAGATTTTCTTTTGTGACGGCAGGCGAGGGAAGATTATTAGTACAGGGGTTTAACTGAACTGGTTGGGGTGCAGTAGTCAAAGAATATATTACAGTCGTAGTGACATTATGGTTTATATTGCCAGAGTTGGGGCAGTTACTAGTTTCGGAGCTTGTTAGGCTCTTACGCGTGTGACCAGTGTTAGAAATCTTATCTCGGTTAAATTTTCGGTCTTTTTTTCGGGATATGGCGGAGGCCGTCTTGGATTCGTAGTTGCTTAAAAGGTTCAACTCTCTTTTGCTTAGATCCTGACTAAGTAGTTCCTCTTTCCTTCGGAGAGAATGGGCCGTAGTTTTGTAGTGATTGAGGATTATTTCATTTAATTGTAAAGATGCTTTAGCGAGTACCTGTTTCCACTTATTCATGTTGGACGGGGAAAGTTCGGTAGTAGCAGGCTTTATTCTAATCCTAAGACCCCTGGGAGCGACGCGGCAGTCAAATACTGTGCAAGAGCTGAAATGTGCAATTCAGAACGTATGCGCTTTTCGGTGATTTTTCTTAGCTTTAAGAACTGTCTTAAAACGGGGAAGGAGGCCGCGTTACCTGTTTTTTTAGTTGTAGTCAGTTGCTGCTATGCTGATTCTTTCGAAGCTTGTAAGGGCATGTGGCATGGAGGGCTGGATTTTGGGCACCGGAAGGTCCGTCGGACGCGCTGCTGTTGGTTTTCGTGGGCTCGGCGGTCGCTGAAGATGCGGAAAATGGGAGTGGCATGCTGTTGGTGCAGCGCAGGTCAGGGAGCTTCGTATTGTTGCCAAAAAGCGTTCCCTCGGGTCGTTGTGGCCGCTGCAGGTTTGCCAGTGGGGGTCGGCATGCCGCTGGCGCGACGGTCATCCGGGGACTTCGCGGTTGGGGTGCTGGCGCTCGCCCGGGGCACCGTGGTTGCGGTGGATCTGGGGGGCATTGGTGGTGGGCTGCTGGCACGACACTGCTCCGTGTTTCTTACACTGGATAGAATACGAGGCAGTGGTGGAAAGTCGCTGTCATTTGGCAAGATAGCGGGGGCTGCAACTGGGTCAGCGGTGCATGCGAAGTCTCGTGCGACTTCGCAAGCAGAGGATTTGCATGCGCGACTCCACAGCCCAGAGGATTGCAGCGCTGTTGCATGAAGCAGAGTCCACGAATATGGCTGGCTAGCAAGGCCACACCCTCGAAGCTCGGGTGTAGGCCATCAGCAGCGAGTACTCGGCAGGCTGGAAGGTTCTCAAAGCCATCATCGACGAAGCGGACAAAGCCTGAGTGGCGGCGAAATTATCGGAGAAGTGAGTTGAAACGGCGTGCCTTTTCGTTGCAGCAGCGAGCGAAGCGGGAGATGCGGCAGTCGCGGCGGCGGTTAGCGGAGCGGGGAAGAATGAGACTGCCGTATATAGCAGAAATGTTCGGCTGAGATTCAAAAATGAGGTCAGTCAGTGAGCGGTAGTCAGAGAAAGCATGTTCAGCGGAAGTAGAGCTGAGATTATTAGTACCAACATGCATGGTTGAAATCGAAATTCCTGATAACTGCCTTCTAGTCACCCTCGATGTTGCTTCCCTGTATACTAACATCTCCTATGAAGACGGCATCGCCGCTGTATCCCTTGCGTATGAGCAGTCATCGTGGGACAAACCTATCAATTCTTCTGCTCTCCAAAGCTTCCTTGGGCTTATTCTTGAACTGAACAATTTTGAGTTCGACGTAGTTTATTACGTGCAACTCAGCGGAACGTCAATGGGAACTCGAATCGGACCTAACTACGCCAATATCTTTATGGCTCACCTCGAATCAAACTTTCTTGACACCCAAAATTTAAAGCCAATGTACTATAAAAGGTATTTTGATGACATATTCATGATCTGGCAACACGGTGAGACGGAGCTCGTCACCTTCATTGAGGCATTTATTCTAGCCCATCCTAGTCTATCCCTTGCTCATTCCAATTCGGAAGACAGTGCAAACTTTCTGGACGTCACCGTTACTACCTCCCAAGGTCGGCTTCAAACTAAACTGTATAGAAAACCGACAGACAGGCGGCACTATTTGCACTTCCGAAGTAGCCTTGTCAGACACTGCAAGACAGCAATACCTTACAGCCAAGCCCACCGATTTAGGAGAATTTGCTTTCCTAAATAAAAAATACCCGGAAAAAGTTATCAACGACGCTATTGTACGAGCCAACCAATATAACCGTAACGAAATCTGTAAGAAAAAATTCCCGAACGGTAACCCGCAAACTAACTTAGTTTTAACCCACTGATCCTCCGCACCAAGAGTGTCAACCGTTCTAAAAACTACATCACAATATCCTGATGCAAAGTGACCGCTTAAAGAGCATATTCCCCGAACCACCACGCGTTGTCTACCGGCGTAATGAGAATTTAGACGACTTTCTTACTAACTCTCGTATCAAACGACCAGAAACTACTGGCTGCATGCCCTGTAATAACCCCCGATGTAAAGTATGCCCACACATGACCACTACACAGCGCGCCACCAGCACGGCTTCAGACTACTACGTAAATATAAAAGGTAACTTGAACTGTCACTCCGCTAATATCGTATAAATTCTTGAGTGCACTGTTTGTAGGCAACAATATATCGGCCAAACTGAAGCGCCCTTCCGAATACGGTTCAATAATCACCGCTCTCACGCAAAAAGTTGCCCTTATTTGACCCTGTCAAGACATGTGAAAAGTACCGGGCATGCATTTGAACATCTTAAAGCAACGAGTTTAGAATCCGTCTTCAAAACGCACCATGACGGCGAGGTTCGGGAATCTTATCTCATTAAAAAGTTTGGGTCAGCCACGCTTGGAATTAATGAAAGTTACGGAAAACTAACGTGCTTATTCCTCGATTAGAAATGGCGGCCTTATAATTTTTATAACTGTTCAATAATTTTTATAACTATGTTCATTATTTCTACCCTTGAGTTTCCCATCAGAATTCGCATAAGATCTCCAAATACAGCAGCTTTATTAGCCTAGGCTCAACAATGCCATTTGTCCTGTGCAAGGAGGCCTCGTTCCTACCACCACTTAAGAATGTTTAACCCTTTGTGATCTATTGACCCTACCTATTTCCTGTTCAGTTGCTAGCTTCTGTGAAATGCTCTTTTGTGCCCCGTATCTATTCTCTTCGTCCGCGGGGGGAACACCCATCTTCGCTTCCGCCCCATACAGTCCCCTCAGCCACTGAATAACTTACTGTATACTCTTCCCTTTATTTTGAAGCCGCGATTCTCCAGTTTCCCGCATTGTCTAAACTTGCAGCCCATGCCGCATACGTTGCCCCGTCATGGTGCAACCTTGAACGCTGCTTTGTTAACACAACCCCTTTCTCTCTCTCTTCCCGCACCCCCTTTTTTGGGTTGTTGTTGTTGTAACATAGGTGTAGCCCGACTGCAAGTATACTCTTCGTTTCCGCAACATCTTCCGCTCCTTCCCACAGTTTTCTACAAAGCTATATAAAAAACGTGTTGCAAATGTTTGTGACAGAAAAACCATGTAACTGTACTCTGATGACGGCAAGTCCCGTTGCCGCTACGTAAGTAAACCTTGTTTGTTATTGTTCTTGCTGTGTATCGGACTCTTTACGTATACTATTTCTGCGCGCTTTGTGAGTTTTATCTTGATATATATATATATATATATATATATATAAATACTCTGAAGAAAGGGAGTATTCTCCCTGAAACGTCAGTAAACTTCTTTTTATTTTCTAAGTCTTTCTCGTTAGTCTTTGTCTCTACTAACCTTATACCTTATATATATATATATATATATATATGTGCAGGGCTTGCAGCTGAATAGTATATTAAATTAAAGCCACCACGAAAAACATAACAATATTTAATACGACGTTTCGGCTGGAAACCAGCCTTTTCAAGTGAAGAACATAGGTCGAATACACGGAATATGTAGGCTCGCAAGGAGCGCTGTGAGCACGTGGGCACATTATTTCAAAAGTGTACAAGAAGGAAATACAGCAAGAAACAAGTGGAAAAAAACGTACTGCACGACTGGGCGCGCAGGTAATACATCTCAATATACAACGCGGCGAAAAGCAAAAGCGAGGCACTTAGGAAGCGTGTTTCCCTCAGCCACCGCCCACCCACGCACAGCAATATTAAGAAAAGTAAACAAATAAGGAAGGGGTACTGGGCACCTTACTCCAAAGGAGCGGAAACAACCTGCCGCATAAGGCGGAAGCGTATAATCGACAATTAGTCATCCAGACACTGGGGAACGCAAAATGGCAGAAGGCGACACTGAATTTCAAGAATGCAGGCGGGAGGATTAGCGATGGGGCCGCGTCCTCAAAGGAAAGTGCCGCCGCTTCGGGAGGAGACCAGATAATAGCCACAAATGGCTTATCCGCGGCCCGCGTCCGGGGCACAAGGCGGACAATGACGACTCCTCGAAGGGCGCCGACGCGGACAGAGCTGTGCCTGAGCCACCCAAGAAGGGTGCAGGCTGTGCGAGGATTTTGACAAATGACACACAAGGCAGGAAATAAACAAAGAAAACAGCACACAGAAAAAAACAGTTGAACGAGCCCCCGGGTCATGACATGAAGTGGATAGATACAACAAATTGTCAGCTTACATTTGATATTTTTGCAATTAACAAGGGCTTGCACATTATGAAAAAAGTAAAAGGAAAATGTGGCGCACGTACGAGAACAAATCTCCAATGATCTAGGAAAAAAAAAGAAACACCTCGTAGCTAGTCATCAATGGCAGTATAAGTTCGCACACAACATTCTTTAAACAAGCTGACAAACGAAAGAATACAAAGAATACACGTGTACAAATCGTGGAACATGGGGAACCATAGCAGTGAACAAAAATAGCTTTAAAAAGTGACATTTCGGGCAAAAGAGCAATGAAGCGTACGGACAAAATAAGTTATTCACAACACTATACCGAATAATGCTTGGAAAGTGTAATGATGGGATACCGCAAGATTTCGTGCAGGAGAAGCGTTAAAGCATATAAAAAAGTAACCTGCTGACAACGGTGAACCATTCAACGGTTGAGAAGTGGTAACGTGCGATACGTGCCGCTACAAGGTCTAGGTTTGAAGGCATGACAGCCTTCCCTGAGACTCATTGATACCTTTTGTGAGAGTGGTATATTTGTGGATCAGATAAGATTCGCAGGCTTCCCTGTCGAAATGGGTTTTAAATCCTGATTGGAGCACTGTGGCCTTAAATTGATCGAACGGGTGTTTCAAAGAGTTGATATGTTTTCAAAGGGGGAGATAAGGTTAAGGTTTTGTTTTTGCATCGGATCTGTGATTATTGATGCGAGTTCTAAAAGAATTTTTAGTCTGTCCAATATATTGCGCACCACAATCACCACATTCTGGGAGGTAAACTATATTTGCAGTGTCACAATTAAAATTGCCCCTGATCTGCATGGAAAAGTCAGATTCCCTGCTCTGAGCGCTTGTTGTTGGTGTCATCATTAGACACTATTTGCACCGGGGTTTTCCACATGGTGTGGAACCTGTGAAATTAGTTTCTCTTGATTGAGATGATGTTACAATGTCTCTGATGTTTCTTGCAAGGCGATACACCACACGTGGTGGGTCTGGAATGACGTGCTTCATTCTTTCACTCTGGAGCAAGATGTTGTGGTGTCTTCTTAAAATTTTATTGACGTTTGGGCCAGATGCCGAATATGTCAGAGTCAGATTGGTTTGTGACCTTGAAGCGGAGCTTTTATTGCCACTAATAAGGCTAGAACGCTCCTGTTCTACAACACGCTGCAACACGCTGCAACATAGCTACAACACGCTGACAGTGCCCCATCCCAACAAGTGCAAGGACAAGCCCCACCTCCAACTCCGCCTCCACCAACAGCCGCTGCTCTATCCTCCGAGGCCCCCTCAACCAGGCCTTGATATTCCGATGTCGTCCGGGAAGCACGCCGAGATTGACTTCCTGAAGATCCCCCAGGTGAACCCAGTGTCCATCCATTTTCTAGAGAATTTTTAAAGCTAAGGAAAGTTGTGGAAAAAAGAATTCGATATGAACATCACGTTAGCAGGTTAATTGTATACAGGAAATCAGGCATTGCCCCAAAAGGCTTGATAAATAACCTCAAATCTGCTACCTCTGACCTCTCACCTACTCACGAGGCTAACTGGCGGAGCATACTACATAAGGCATCGATGGATCTTTTGAGTATTGTAATCGAACATGACTAGTGTTGCCTCGATGCCTTAAAAAAGGAAGAAATCTCTCTACTTAAAAAAAAATTCATTTGACTACGCAAGAAAAGACCGAACTAGAAATTTTTAAACTGAACAAAACAAGCCATTTTCCCGCTCTCAAGGCAAAAAAAAATGCTCCACGACGGTGTTGATTTATCCCTATCCGAACCTAGCACATCATCTCTCCATAATGATCTAGCCGAGCCCGACACTGATAATGTAGTCAACCTTTCCACCGTTACTCTTTCAAAGGATGAATTGAGCGCATTGTCTAAGGGGCTATCCTTTTGTCCCTCCACTGGAAAATTAAATGAGCTGCAACTGTACAAGGATCTAGAAAATTTCTCACGCTCACTCCGGTTAAAAGAGTACTATCATGATGTCCCCAGAGATGATAACACAGGACCGAGCCTTCCATCAGTTAGCCATTGGACGACACCACCACAACGTGACAAGTATACGGATACGTACATCCAGGCGGTTCAAAAAGATGTCATAGCGGAATATAGAAAGCGCACCTCCTAGAGACCGAATCTCACAGGAAAGGAACAGGGGGCACTAGAAATCTTTAGCACCCGCTCTGACATCATTATAAAGCCCGCGGACAAGGGAGGAGCCATTGTTGTCATGAACCAAATGGAGTATAACAGTGAAGCACAAAGGCAATTAGGTGACACGTCTTTCTGCCAGCCCCTTGAGGCCGATCCGACATTAGAATACAAAGAACGAGTCCGCAGTACCATAATTGAACTTAGGGATGAAAAACTGATAGACAAAAAAACTGCGCGAGCTCTTATTCCATTGCACTGCACGCCAGGACATTTTTACCTCCTTCCCAAAATTCACAAATTAAACAATCCGGGCAGGCCCATAGTCTCTGGCATAGGAACCGTGACCGAGAACATTTTTAGCTATGTCGACAACATTATAAGGGAAATTCCGCCCACATTCAATTCGTACATAAAGGATACTACTCATTTTCTAAGTGAAATAAAAGACCTCACTATACCGGATGGCTCCTTCCTTGTAACATTAGATGTAGCCTCTTTGTATACAAACCTACCTCACGCCGGTGGAATAGAATCCGTCATAAGAGCCTACGAAAATTCACAAGAGGACAAACCTATTGACAGCAACACTTTGGCCCAACTGTTAACTTTAATACTTGAATTAAGCAATTTTGAATTCAATAACCAGCACTACGTCCAAATAAATGGCACATCTATGGGGACAAAAATATGCCCAAATTATGCAAACATATTCATGGGAACCCTTGAGACACAGTTCTTGGAGAAGTTCCGTTTAAAACCACTGTTTTACAAGCGGTACATCGACGACATTTTCTTCGTTTGGTCTAATGGTGAGGAAGCCCTGAAACAATTCATATCCGATTTCAACAGTGCTCACAGTGATATCTCATTCTCACATGAGTATTCAACCTCTACAATAAATTTCCTTAACGTGCAGATAACAACTAACGGACACAGACTGGATACTTCTGTGTGTACAGAAAACCCACCGACCGACACCAATATTTGAACTTTCATAGCAGCCATGTGAGACACTGCAAAACGACCAGTCCATACAGCCAAGCCCTACGCTTCCGCAGAATTTGCTCTAACCAAAATGACTTCGCTTCTAATTGTGATCAGCTCCGCATTGACCTCGCACGACAAAAATACCCACTACCACTCATTGAAGATTCAATCAGGAAGGCATCAGAACAGGAGCGTTCTAGCCTTATTAGTGGCAATAAAAGCTCCGCTTCGAGGTCACAAACCAATCTGATTCTGACATATTCGGCATCTGGCCCAAACGTCAATGAAATTTTAAGAAGACACCACAACATCTTGCTCCAGAGTGAAAGAATGAAGCACGTCATTCCAGACTCACCACGCTTGGTGTATCGCCGGGCAAGAAACATCAGAGACATTGTAACATCATCTCGATCAAGAGAAACTAATTTCACAGGTTCCACATCATGTTGAAAACCCCGGTGAAAATTGTGCCTAATGATGACACCAACCACAAGCGCTCAGAGCAGGGAATCTGACTTTTCCATGCAGATCAGGGGTAATTTTAATTGTGACACTGCAAATATAGTTTACCTCCTAGAATGTGGTGATTGTGGTGCGCAATATATTGGACAGACTGAAAATTTTTTTACAACTCGCATCAATAATCACAGATCCGATGCAAAAACAAAACCTTATCTCCCCCTTTCAAAACATATCAACTTTTTGAAACACCCGTTCGATCAATTTTAGGCCAAAGTGCTCCAATCAGGATTTAAAACCCATTTCGACAGGGAAGCCTGCGAATCTTATCTGATCCACAAATATAACACTCTCACCAAAGGTATCAATGAGTCTCAGGGAAGGCTGTCGTGCCTTCAAACCTAGACCTTGTAGCGGCACGTATCGCACGTTACCACTTCTCAACCGCTGGATGTTTCATCGTTGTCAGCAGGTTACTTTTCCGTATGCTTTAATGCTTCTCCTGCACGAAATCTTGCTGTATCCCATCATTACACTTTCCAAGCACTATTCGGTCTAGTGCTGTGAATAACTTTTCTCCGTATGCTTCATTGCTCTTTTGCCCGAAATGTCACTTTGTAAGCTATTTTGGTTCACTGCTATGGTTCCCCATGTTCTACGATTTGTACACGTGTATTCTTTGTATTCTTTCGTTTGTCAGTTTGTTTAAAGAATGCTGTGTGCGAATTTATACTGCCATTGATGACTAGCTACCAGGTGTTTCTTTTTTTTTTCCCTAGATCATTGGAGATTTGTTCTCGTACGTGCGCCACATCTTTCTTTTACTTTTTTCATAATGTGCAAACCCTTGTTACTTGCAAAAATATCAAATGTAAGCTGCCAATTTGTTGTATCTATCCACTTCATGTCATGAGCCGGGGGCTCGTTCAACTGCTTTTTTTCTGTGTGCTGTTTTCTTTGTTTATTTCCTGCCTTGTGTGTCATTTGTCAAAATCCTCGCACAGCCTGCACCCTTCTTGGGTGGCTCAGGCACAGCTCTGTCCGCGTCGGCGCCCTTCGAGGAGTCGTCATTGTCCGCCTTGTGCCCCGGACGCGGGCCGCGGATAAGCCATTTGTGGCTATTATCTGGTCTCCTCCCGAAGCGGCGGCACTTTCCTTTGAGGACGCGGCCCCATCGCTAATCCTCCCGCCTGCATTCTTGAAATTCAACGTCGCCTTCTGCCATTTTGCGTTCCCCAGTGTCTGGATGACTAATTGTCGATTCTACGTTTCCGCCTTATGCGGCAGGTTGTTTCCGCTCCTTTGGAGTAAGATGCCCTGTACCCCTTTCTTATTTGTTTACTTGTCTTAATATTGCTGTGCGTGGGTAGGCGGTGGCTGAGGGAAACACGCTTCCTAAGTGCCTCGCTTTTGCTTTTCGCCGCGTTGTATATTGAGATGTATTACCTGCGCGCCCAGTCGGGCAGTACGTTTCTTTACACTTGTTTCTTGCTGCATTTCCTTCTTGTACACTTTTGAAATAATGTGCCCACGTGCTCACAGCGCTCCTTGCGAGCCTACAAATACCCTGTATTCGACCTATGTTCTTCACTTGAAAAAGGCTGGTTTCCAGCCGAAACGTCGCATTAAATATTGTTGTTTTTTGTGGTGACTCTAATTTAATATATATATATATATATATATATATATATATATATATATATATATATATATATATATATCGCAGCTCTTGACAGGTACTGTCAGTTGGTGTCCTTCCCAAAGGCAAACTAAGCTAGCCACATGCGCTAGCTACCGGGCTGTTCAAACGAGTCCGCACATCTGTAAAAAAATTTATAGAATCACCGCATATATATAGGTGAGGGAAAATTTTCAGGCTTTTTTGTAACGCCGTGTTTTTACGCCTCACAAACTGCCAGCTTCAGCAGAAACACACAGAACGCAGCCTTAAAATATGTAAAGTGTTCCTAGGAAAACAACTTAGATAACTAGTTGAACTGGGCTAGTGATGTCTTCAAATCGGCTTTTCGACCAGCTCTGCAATTACGTCACGTTTTTCCTCCACTATTTCCTTCTCGCCTATTTCCTCCTATGCTACCCCACAAAGTTCTACTGCTTGTAAGAGCCACTCAAGATCCCTAAGTCAAATGGCTTTATACCTGCTACGAAAACTTTCATTTGACAGTTGTCTACATTTTACAAGTGCGTTCGATATAAAGATCATGCCCCTCACTTAAACAATCAGTCCGAATGCCTCCAGAAGTGGGTTCAAGAGGTATCATTGTGTAGAACAATACAGGAAACGTGGAGGTCCTTTTAAATGTTGCATAATTTTCATCCGTTATTAATTTGCAGATTGAACGCTAATAAAATATCTTGCTTCCTATTTTTCGGTATTCAACCAAAGGAATTACAAAGAAAATCCCAGGGGCTATTAGCTAAAGTTTTAAATAATAGAATAAAGGAAGAAGAGAAAAAATGTGGTGTCACAGTTGTAAAACGCGCTGTAAAAAGTTGGCGGCACGTCACAGAATCCAACATTTTTCTGTTTTACATCACAAGTAGCAAAGAGGCTGTGGTCCGATCCCTCTTCATTTTATGAGAAAGCACTGTGCAAAATATCAACAGAAGAATGGTTCAACCCAGTTCTAATCAGCACAACACCATGACGCGCCAAACATCGCATGCAGAATTGTTGAAAAACGCTGAAAAATTGAGGCGCCTCGAGCGGGGTGTTTTTATCGCGCTGCGAGGAAAAGAAACGTAGCGGTCTGACTGATAGCACTTATAAACTGACTCCGTGACTACTTTGGAAATATCGATCACTTTGCAACGCTCACGATCCACCGCATAATTGTATGTGATCAATTACGGCCGTTCGTCTACGCGGGTAGCGGCGCTCCAAAGCAGCATCCGCGGCTGACCGCCGCCGTGGTTATGATGACGATGATGATGTTTAGTGGCTTCCCCTTTGTAGTGCTGTGGTGTTGTACAGCGGACTTAGTCGCAATGCCACTGTACAATCACTTCGCCAAAAAAATACTAACAAAATAAATAATATAAAAAGAAATATAAAATATCTTAGGAAATTTTTGAGCTAGTCTGACTTCTTTTTTGGCATGTCTTCCCAGATTGTTCTCTGCTCTTTTCCCACCAACATTCGAACCTTCTTTTACTAACCTCTACTGCTGTCCAATTCACTTTTCCGCTAACTTTAAAGCCAAGGGCCTCTGAAAGCTAAATGGCTCCCTGACTAAGGAATGGACGGATACTTTGGCTCCCCATTACAATATGTCGCATGGTTTCTGACTCCTTGCCGTAGCCTGCGCATAGTTCAATGGCTCAGAAGCGGCCACTATAGATTGTATTTCTCGATATAAAGGGAGCCTACGACAATGTAGATAGAGAACGTCTATGGAGCATACTTGAGCGGGAGGGATTTGGCCAGGGATTTATACAGCTGTTCAGGGAATTTACAATGAGAGCGAAGTGCCAATTACTTTTTTGTAGTCACAACAAGAGGTTTAAAGCAGGGTTGTACTCTTCGCCATTGCTGTTCATGCTGTACATGGCTGAACTAGAAAGAAAGCTTAAAGGCAGTAAAATAGCTGTCAATCTGTGTAATAGACGCAAAGGGCAGAAAGTGGGACAACATATTCCGGGACTGATATATGCAGACAACCTGGTACTACTAGCAGATAGCAAACAGTGTCTGCAACAGCTCACACATATATGCGGGGAAGAAGCCACTGAACTAAGGTTAGAGCTTAGCACAGAAAAGTCGGGAGTTCTGCTTTTTAATGACGACGCCCGTAACAAATCGGTATTCGTTCAACAAGCAGCAATACCATGGGTAATGGAATACAAATATCTGGGCATTTGAATAAGCGAAGGTCAGGCGTATCTAAAAACTCATGAGTAGCTTTTAAGAATGAAGGCAAAAGAAACGCCTTCATCATGAAGCACAGGGCACTCTGGGGAATTAAGAGATATGAAGTAGTGAGAGGAATCTGCAAGGGAGTATTGGTACCAGCACTCACCTTTTCAAACCAAGTAGTGTGTGTCAAATCAGAGATTCAATAAGGGGCCCTATTCTCGACTGCACAATTTGCCGGCTTTTCGCCCATGTTTTTTTCCCGCAAGCACGACGTAAGCAATCAGTCACGTGCTGCACCTATAGCTATGACGACATGCAGTGTAATTTGATGAGTCACTCATAAAGATCGATACCAAGATATCAAATATTGTGCAAGAAAGATATAAAACACTTGGCATGCCCTATAAAAATTAAGACAGTAGCTGAGACTGAGAAGAAAAACACATTTCTGGAGGTCAACTTTGGCGTCAACACCACAAGGCAATCGAGTAACGTTGATCCAAAAGCGAGGGAAAGCGAATGTCGAGCTAAAGAACTGCACAATTTTTTACCGTAGTAACATAGTTGGGCTCTCTGCTTCAATGCAAGCTTTGTTGCGTTATCACCTTCCCTGCCGCCCCCACCGCCACGCCATCGTCTGCTGCTATGTTACAAGTTTATGGCCTGATCACAGAAAAAGACGGCCGCGACCATCGCTTCTATGACACATAAGAGCAGCGGAGCGCTACGCCTGATAACCGCGGAGCGCACCGATGTCGCCGATTCACTCATTTGTCAAGCTCCACTTCAATCAACGCTGTAATGAACCATATATTTACTTTTCTTTGTTATTTTTCTCTTGAGTTCAATCATGGGACCCAACAGCTTAGTAGGACGAGTATGGACAAATGCCATTCATTGGGTTCTCTTTGTCATGGAGAGGCTTGTACTGCCCTCTTATGGTGCGGTTACGCCAAACAAATATTTTTAGTTTATTGCCAAACATAAAGGCAAAATACTGCACGTTATTTATATGCTCCATGATCGAGACTTGGAACAGTTGAAACTTTAATTTGTTTCGTTAGGAAACATGCTTTAAACAGCGCGCATGCGAAACTGCGCCTGTTCCAAATTGCCAGGCATTTCGCGGGGCCGTAAGCCGGGGCAATATTTTGCCCTATTTGGCTTGTATTTGGCGACAAAAATAGCCGCCATATTCAAGCTGTTACGTAGCATTACGCCACTTTTATGGAGGCTGAAGTTGCCAATGCATGACGTAATCGTTCCCGCCAACTGTTTAAATTACGTCACGCCTTCTCAGTCAATCACAGAGGGCGTGTGTATTACAAGCATTATTGTTGTTGAATAGGAAAGACAGGGTCATGTTGTCATGTCCGCTGCATATCGTCTGGTTTTTCATTGACGGACAAGAATCATGCGCCTTTAGTAACGAGAAATAAGGCAAACTTTAAAACTGGTGTCCGTAAACGACTTGAAACGTCAAAATGACGACAGCACAAACAACCGCTTTGTCATCAGGAAGCACGTGACCAAAATTGACAGCCAATCAGAAAAGACTTCCGGCAAATTTGCCAGAATTGCCGGCAATTTGTGCCGTCGAGAATAAAGCCCCAGGGCAAGAATTATATCAGAGTTCGGTAGGTCGATTTGCATCAGGAGCACGCAGTAAAACAACAAATGAGGCAATGCAGGGAGATATGGGATGGGCATCCATCGAAGTGCGAGAAGCACAGAGCAAAATATGTGTTGAAGAACGACTTAGAAATATTGGTCGCCAGAGATGGGCGGCCAGTGTTATGGTACCTCAAATGAAAAGCGTGGACACACAGTGGAGTAAAAGAATCAGAAGGCTCAGGACAAAGTACACTCTAAACTTTTTTTCCACCCATATACTCCCTAGAGGTTCTTTTTCGCCTGTCCTCTAGTGATCCTCCTTGTAGGAGTTTTTTTAGTACATGGAACAGGAAGGTTTTGTTTACCTCCTCAAAACAGGGTGTTTTTAGGTGATAGAAAGGAGGTAGTTAGGGAGTGTTAAGAAATGTTAGGGAGAATTTAAGGAGATCAAAATGGAGTATTCTTTACTTCCTCAAGGCGTTTTTAAGTGATGTTTATGGACTTTTTAGGCGGTTGAATAGGAGCCTATTATGGCTCCCTTGGGAAGTACTTATGTTATTTTAGGGGCGTTTTGAGGAGGTTCAAGGGAAGCATTTACTTCTTTTGCATGGAGTTTTACGTTTTGTAGGCCTTCCGAAAGGAGTTTTTTCAAGGCCACAAGGGAGAGTTTTTAGTTCCCTGCGGGAGTACTGATTTCACACGGTTTTGCTCGGTTTCAGGTTTATTTCAAACGAACTTTCGCATACAAGTTTACATGGTACATGGTGTACACAAGGAGGCTCCGAAATAAAAACTTTGGGCGACCTCCTATAAGAAAGCAAAAATGGTAAATTGCTAAAAACACGCCAGTTAGGAATGGAAGACAGCAATAGAATGCTAGTTGAACAAACCGTACAATTAATATTACTACAAGAACTGGGAATACGCGACAAACAAAGATAGGCGCAAACACAACCGCATGGTAAGTGAAATCATTATATAATAATAGCGGGTCGGGAACGCGTCAGTACTTATCAGAACTTATCAGAACGCATCAGCACTCAGTACAGAAAGTGAAAAAAATGGTTGCAGTGGTTTACAGCAACAAAAATATTTCAGTTGGCGGTGAAATGAGCGATCTGTGTGCTAGTTGAACAAACTGTAGAAACAATATTACTACAAGAACTGGAAATACACGAAAAACATTTAGGCACAAACACAACGGCATGGTAAGTGACATCATTATATAATACTAGAGGATTGAGAACGCGTGAGTACTTATCAGTACGCATCAGTACTCAGTACACAAAGTGAAAAAAATGGTTGCAGTGGTTTACAACAAAAATTTTTTTCAATTGGTGGTGAAATGAGCGAGAGCTGTGTAACGATTTCATGTTGAAAGGTAACGAGCATTTTGTAGATGGTAAAGGCACAAGAGATAAAAGATGTAGGAGACAGACAGCAATGAGATGGCTATGGATAAATGAGTAATATAAAGAACGAGAAATATGCTGCGGAAAATACCAGTGCGTTTTGATAAAGACACAAATGCGCCAAGAAAAGTGACCCAGTCTGAGGGGTTAATTGCAAGGATATAGAACAGAATGCGTGGTTTTGCGACAGCTTCTTCAGAGTGAGAAGAAAAAGCCATGTAATTCGTGTTTTTCCGATAATTTTAGGTTGATTCATTTGGCACCAGTTGCCAACATTATTTAGATAATTGTTTCAAGCTATATAGTTGGTTAATATTATTGCTTCACTAAAAGATAGCTGTATTATCAGCATACTGAAGGGCCCATCAAATATCCCCTGTTCAGTAAAAAAAAAAGAAAACATCAGAAACATAATACGAAATTCTTTAAACTACTATCCAATGATTACAGGATTGAAAACAAATAAAATATTGGTGAGGGATATTGATGCGATAAAAGTTAATTAGTTCTAAATCCTTCACACGTGGTTTGGTGCTGGCAAGGTCCAAAAAGGCATGTTCCACAAACGTTAGAGCTCTGTGTGCCTTCTTGGGATATTGAATGTTGAAAACCCAGAACGATGCAAACAGACTACACAGTCCTCCCAGTAAAGGTGATGCAGTCAAGACACTCTGGCCATCGATGCGGAGGCTAATTTCCCCGTTCGCGGAATGCAGGCAGGGAGTCAAAGGAACATCTACCTGAAAAAGCAAAAAAGAAAAAAAAATGACCCACATGTAAAATTCAAAACAGACACTATGGTTAAATGAACTTAATAATTCGGTACAGTAATAAAATTGTTATGCCAGGTTCCCTGCGAAGATTCAGTACTTAAATTAGGAATGCAAAGGCTTCATAAAACCAAGTGCCAGTACATTAACCATCGTGGCTTTTGCAGTAATAAAAAAGATATTACTTCCGCACAATATACTCGAGCACAACTTTAAATGACAGTGAAGTTAAAATGCAAGTCTCTCTAGGTTGATAGATTAGCTCACGGAGAACACTATTATACCCCTCTTACACCTGGCATTTTTTTTTTAAATAAGGTTGAAACTAGCAAAAACACGTTTTCACCGGAAGCGCTTAAGTGGCCTGACGCGCACAACTTCTTTCTTGGCTGCCGCTGGATGGTGCTACTCGTCCATACTTGGGGTGGCAGTACCGCTTTCCAAGGGAGCATGCGAGCTACGCATGAGAAAATCGTTCGACGCCAAAACTTGCGGGGCCTCAAAAGGCCAATGTTTTTCTTCAGTGAAGCGTAAATACTGATCACAGGTCCAATGGAGAAACATTTTGCTTAGTGGTCTCGAACGGCAAATGACAGGGGAGTTTGGGGCAGCATGAGCGATTTGACCGGAACTGACCAAACTGCTTGGTACGTGGTAATGTTGTATTCAGTTGCTTGTATACTGCTATTAATCACCGCTGCTTCACTTGCTTCCGGTTTATCCTGATGCAAACAGCGACTGCAGTCGTGTTTGCGTCACGTTTGATGAGCAGTTTAACAGCGATTTCTCAGCACTTAAGGCATCTTGGCACTAAATCAATGCTGAAATGGCTATGCGGAGGTCCGACTTCCGTTTGAAATCAACTTGCTGGTTGTCTTCAATGCCCCTTTAACAACAAGTTACCCTTATGCCTCATCACTGCAACCGATTGTTCCTCCGTGTGGTGCAAAGTGTGTTACTGTGAGTATTTTCAACGTGAAACGAACCGTTTCTGTGATTTGTAGGACTGATTCTGCTATTAATTACTGCAGTGACAACAAGCTATGAAAAAAAATCCCGCCATCTCCACGAAGTGAATGATGATGAGAGGGGCGAATCTAAAATGCTTATCAGCAGACAATGTGACGCATTAAGTGCAAGCTGCTTTCATAGTGTGTGCATTGACATTAGGATATGGCCCCCTGGCAGAATGATGCGCTGCGCGAGATTTTGCCGTACCTAAAAGGACAGGCAACTCATTTTTACGGAGTATAGGATCTGTAAAAGGGTTGCGAGTTGGGTGAGTTGGTAATTATGCATTGCGAAAAATAAACTGCGCGCAAATTAACGAGGACAAGAACACATGAAGACGGCACAAGCGCACACTCGCAACTAGTTTATTATTGCACAATTCAAAGCTTTATATGCCCAAGCGCCCAATTGCCGCGCCCCCAATGCGTCACAGTTCTCGGCGCAATCAGCCGAAAATACTAAAAAACCGTAACAACAAAACCACAAAACGAACTTTGAGGCGCAGGAAAGGCGAAAAATTAGCAAAGATAACCGCATCATACATGGATTAAGACCCCCCTCCCACCCCCAACACGCATTCCCAGAAGAAGCACCGAAATAGCGCTCAATGTGCGTCTAAATATGCGACTTCTCGATTAAGCAGGGCGATAGAGGGATGACTGATACATTCGGAACCAGCTTTCCTGATGTGGCTGGCTTCTACAATTTCTCGCGTTCGCTGGTTCTTATGTCGCAAAAGGATGGCTGTGCGCTCAAACACAGGGACACAATCAGGTCTGCATGCGCGGCAATGAGAAGATAAGTGGCTCAGGTCACGTTGAAAAATGAAAAAAAAAAAAATATATATATATATATATATATATATATATATATATATATATATATATATATATATATATATATACGGTACTTTTAGACGTCGTACGCTCGAGTTTGTGACAACGTACCCGTGTGCGGCTCTGTCCTGAAGTTCGGAGAAATGCAGGCGGGTTGTGTTACATCTCTCGTCTTGCATTACGCTTTCTTTTATATATTAGCGCCCTCTTTCCCGATCTCTCCACCTTCCTTCCCGCTTCCGTCTGACTGCGCTGATTTTCGCCAGCACGAAGTAACCGTCACGTTGCTTTGAAACGACGCCGCGCGCGACAAACGATTTTATCTCGAATGCCCTGTTACAAAGCGGCCTACAAAAGAACGCGAACGCATACCCCAAAACCCACAAACAAGTAAAATAATACGAGTGTGCGCTTTTTTCTTTGCCCGTGCGTGTACGAGCTGTGAGCGGCACGGGAACCCGGGTACTTCGCTGTTAACCCTATCCAAACGTTTGACAAATGCATCGACTGATGAAAGACCACTTACCAGCGAGCTGTCCACACCTGCCGCCGTATCCAAATGCTGTTTGCGGCCGTTCCTCGTGTGACAGGGGCACATGAAAATCTTTCCACCAAATGGCACTACTAGTCCTTCACAAATAAGAAAAAACGACAGCCCAAGGCGAGGCTTGAAGCTCCGGCCGCGCCGTCACCGGCCGCGCTGCGTTGATAGTTGTTTACATCCGGGCAGCCAGTCGTGCCGCCAGGGCAAGTTGAGTCGCTGCAGTCGGGTGCGTTGGCGCGCTGGCACGAGAATTTAAATCGTCTATGTATGCGCAAGCAAGCGAAGCAGATGAACATTGCAATTGTTTGCAACGGCGAGAACTGCATCTTCGTTAGCAGCAGAGTTTGACAACACCTATCGCCAAAATAAACAGATTGAGACAACACGGCCGCGCTCTCTGCCTGTGATCGCGCTGGTTGAAGCATCTATACGGGTATACGTACGGTATTGGTTTTGTAGCTGCGTGCAACCGTCGCGTCCTGCTCACTCGTTCGAATTAGCATTAGGCCACGGTTGAAGTGCTGGTGCACGGAGACAACAGAAGACTAACATGGCGACCGCCCGCTTGAGATGATTACCTCAGATAGGGCGTTTATTGTGGACGTGGTAGTATACAAGGAACGGAACGCCATCTCACAAATGGTGTTAAGTTGTTCTAAATCCTCCCTTTTGCTACCCGGATGGGCAACGGTACTACCATGGAGGTTCGTCCACTTCTTTAGATCATGCCTAGGGAGTACATTTTTTGCTATAGGTACTTTTCAGGGCACATTACTTGATTAAAACTCCATTTCCGGCTAGTTTGCGTTTACAGTGTATGTAAAACCTGAAAGTGCAGGAGAAACAAATAAGGCTATACAAATTGAAGTGAAAGAAACCGAAACAAACAACGACCTGGAAAAAGAGGATGGACGCCATGAAGTCCTTAAATATCTACAGGAATGTGAAGCAGGAGATCGCCAGGGAAAAAGTCTTCGATAATACCAAAGAGAGTGCATTGCTTTTTTAAGCGTGGTCGGGTTGCTTGCGGACAAAAATCGGAGCCCGATG
>NW_027526361.1:194126073-194528372 GCF_048455015.1 Haemaphysalis longicornis
ATTTCGGGTAACGGAGTGGATACCTAGATCTGGGTGTGAAAGAATGGAAGGGCCATTGATCCGATGAAGGAATTATCGACCCATATCATTAACGAGCGTTCCATCGAAAATAATGGAACATATCATATTCACGAACATCATCAACCACCTTGAACGAAACCATTATTTACACCCTGCGCAACATGGATTTAGAAAAGGGCTATCATGTGAAACTCAACTTGCCGCTTTCATACATGATATTCACATCAACCTCGACAACAATACACAAACTGATGCCATATTCCTAGATTTTGAAAAGGCGTTTAATAAGGTATCGCATAACCACTTAATGACCAAACTTGTACAGCTTAATCTGGACCCTGACGTATTAGCATGGCTTAGCGACTTCCTTACCAACAGAAAACAGTTTGTGTTAGTTAACAACAAATCCTCACACACTAACCCCGTTCTTTCAGGTGTACCACAAGGCACAGTACTGGGCCCTCTCCTCTTTTTGATATATGTCAATGACCTCCCATGCAATATTGTTAGCCAAATCCGCCTATTCGCAGATGATTGTGTGTTGTACACTGCAATCAATAGCGCTGAAGACCAAACAAAATTACAAGCTGACCTTCTAGCAGTAGAAAAATGGTGCAAAAATTGGAAAATGTGTCTCAATGTAACTAAATGCAAAGTCGTTTCCTTCCACAGGCGTAACCAAGCACTCACTTACAACTATACGCTTAATAACTCAATCCTACAAGCAGCCAACACATATAAGTATCTGGGCATTCACCTGACCAGTGACCTTTCATGGTCTACTCATATCACCCACATTTCATTATTAGCGCGAAAATCCCTCGGCTACCTACAACGCACCCTAAAACACGCCCCCCTGCACCTCAAATTACAGGCTTATACCGCGCTCGTCCGCCCCAAATTAGAGTACGCTTCAGCAATCTGGGACCCTTACCAAACTTATCTCATCGATCAACTGGAAGCCATTCAAAATCGCGCCGTTAGGTTTCCATATTCTGACTTCTCTTCATTCACAAGTGTCACAGAATTAAAACAACGCGCCAACCTCCCTCCCCTTAGTCACCGCCGTAAACTCGCCAAAATGGCCCTATTTCATAGATACTATCATTCCCTCTCACCCAGTAAGTACATCACCCCCCGCCCACAAACTCCTTGCCGCAGTAATAATTCAATTCAGCTATCATATCCTCGCCCTAGAACCACCACATTCGCAAACTCATTTTTTATAACCTGTGCAAAACTTTGGAATAATCTGCCCGACCATGGTGTACAAACAAGCAACCCTGAACTATTTAAATTATCACTGCTTGCCATGACTTCGTTCTAGATTAAATGAAACTGCTATATTGACTCTGGTGCTATGTTATCTATAAATTTTACAACTTGTGTATTGATTTGAAACTCATGCCTTGTATTTTTGTCTTTTATTCACTGTACTACTGTTTCTTTTTTGTGTGTACCTTACCCACCCCTCATGTAATGCCCCTTTTCCATGGGGCCTTTGAGGTAACGAAAAAATAAATAAATAAAGAAATTTAAGCATAAACTGCGGAGTTGAGCATTGCAGGACAGGAGTGCTTGGAGGTTTGTGGGAGAGGCCTTCATCCTGCAGTAGGCCTGAGTAGGCTGACGATTGTGATGTCGATGGTGGTGGTGGTGGTGGTGATGATGATGTTGATGATGGTGATGATGATGATATACAAATGCGAGGAGCCAAGCAACGTAGAACACATCGTACGTGTACTAGCAAGTGCGTGGGGATGCCCTTAAGCCTAAAAACTATACTGTAGGCCCCACTTTAAGCCATCCTGTACTAGTTTCTCCTCTCAATTGTGGAGCAAGGGACAGACACAAATAGTTGAGCCTAAATTAATATCAGGGAAGGCCAAACTGCTTCTTGTGCACTACCGCTTGCGCAGTGCTTTGAGTCTTTGGCGATTTCCCAATACAAGAAATCAGGAAAATTTCGAAGGTTTCTTGTGTTGCAGCAGACTACCTATGAAGGCCCAATAAAACTGCCGAATACTGTTTATATTGGTCAGCCTGTAAACTGTACGATGACATTTGCATTTGGAGTGCAGCAAGGTCTCGTCGCCATACACAAAAGAGGCTCCAGAAAGCTCTAAAAAATATATCTGACTACCTTGCACCCAAGGGTCTCCGTCTATCGCCTGAAAAAAGCGTAGCCATGGCATTCACCCGCAAGCGGATGACTCAATTCCCGTTAATCCTTGGGGGTCATCGACTGCATTATGTGCGCACCCAAAGATACCTCGGGATAACTCTGGACAGGAACCTCTCGTGGGCCCCTGAGGTCCACAGACTACGTACTCGAGTTTCTGCAGTGTCGCAAGTTATTGGGTACCTTGCCGGCGGTCGCTGGGGCAGTGACTGTCGATCGATGGTGCTGCTCTGCAAGGCTTATGTCGATGGCTTGCTACGTTACAGCCTACCAGTTTTACAGCGGCTATCGACTTCAAGCAAAAAGCAGCTTGACGGAGCAAGAAATAATTGTCTGCGCGCCTGTCTTGGTCTGCCTAAGGGCACTTCGTGCACTGGTACAGTTGCGGAGGCTGGTTGCTTGCCCTTGGATGTTCTCCGGCTGCAGGAAACAGTTCGAATATACCTGAGGCATCAGTTGCACTCACAAGGCAATGTCTTGGCCCGTAATGTACAGCGCAACGAAAATTCCAGCTTCGCAGAAGCGATAAACTCTATAAACATTTCTGTACCCCCTCAAGCACGACAAACCATGCCGTCTGATTTCCCTCCCTGGACTCTCTCACCCCTTTGCATAAACATTAGCATACCTGGTCTTAACTCCAAGAAAACTCTGCCACAATTTTGCCTCCTACAACTCGCGCTTGCCCACATCAATGCCCGATATTCACATATGGCCCACATTTTTACTGACAGCTCAACTACGCCTCACCGTAGTTCTTCTGGCGTCTTCATTTCGTCGACCGGCAAAGCCTTGTCCTACCGCCTGGAACGAACAACCTCATCCACGTCTGCCGAGCTCCATGCACTTAAACAAGCCCTGCGCTACGTTCTTCGGCAGCCACCAGCCGAATGGGCTATATTCACGGACTCGAAGGCGGCGTTGCAAACCTTACGGCGCGCCAGCTGCTTCAGCCTTCACGAGCATGTATCCCGTGACGTCACGTACCTACACCATCTCGCCTACGTCGCCGGTCACCGAGTGACCCTACAATGGATTCCTGCACATTGCGGCATTCTCGGCAACGAGAAAGCGGATGAGACAGCTCGCAGAGGCCTACAGCTGCGAAATGTAAGAAAGATTTTTTTCACAAAACACGAGGCCGCGGCGCTAGCGAAGGAGCTTGCCTTAGCGGAGCGAAACCGCCTCTGGTCTTGTCCTGAAACTCGGCACCCTTTCCTGCACCATATAGACCCTGGACTCAGAATGAGGCTACCAGAGCGGATTCCACGTAAGCTTGAAACCCTTTACCACCGGTTGCGTCTCAACTCAGCGCTCACGAACTCTTACCGCCATCGCCTCGGTCTAACTGCAAACCCCTATTGCGATAATTGTGGATTGCCCGAAACAGTAGAGCACGTCCTTCTAGAGTGCCCAGCATACATCCAAGAAAGAACTCGCCTCGCAGAAAAGATTGAGTGCCTCAACAACGCATCTATATCTTTGAAAGGTCTCCTTGGACCCTGGCCCTCTCCATCGTCCCAGAGAAAAGTGTTGGCTGCTTTATTTGACTATTTACACGGAATCGGCCTCGCAGAGACAATTTAGAACTTTACGTGTCAGATCGTGTGGACTTTTAAAACACCACGCAAAGCTTCGTGTTCACTTTTCTTTTAATCTCTTCTTTTCCCATCTTTCTTCTGCCCTACTTCTTTTAGGGCCTTTACTCCCTTCTCCCCATCCCCGCAGAGTAGCATGCAGGCGGTAACATGCCGGCAAACCTCTCTGCTTTCATCTAATAAAGAGCTCTCTCTCTCTCTCTCTCTCTTTAGGAAGTATCACAGCTCGAACGTTTTGTACGGGCCTGACAACCAGGTACGTGTTGTATTCCCACTTTGAGCAAAACAAAACACCTGCACCATTTTTTGTATAGTTCATTGTGTTGAAGACAGAAGATGTGCATTTATAGTCCTGTGCTAAACAAACGAAATGTCTGCCTAATGTATCTATTATTCCTAATCTGCATGATTTACTACGACCGGTAGATATTTTCCTGGTCTGTCCTTAATTTGGGTTCTTTGCTGCGTATCAGTTCCCTATTTTGCACGTGTTCAAAGCCAAAGCATTTTAAAGCAAATATACTTCAATTGCTCTTGCACCACAGAAGGTCTCAACGGAAATCAAAACCGGACCCAGTATTGAATTTCGAGGTTTGATTTTTGTTCCTCAGTCACGCTCGCCGTGAGGTGCGGAAAATACAGGGTACAAAAAGTCGAAATTTTGGTTAAGACGAGCGCAAGCAGGTGATTCCGTCTTTCGAGAGAGAAACATCAGTGTGGAAGGAAGGACGAAAGAAGGGTTTTAGAAAGGCTGACAGTAAAGGGAAACAACAGCAAGCGTCGAAGCAACCTTAGGGGGTTAAAGTACCGAAAGGGACGAAGAGGAGGCGCCTGACGATGAAGAGCGAGCGTAACGAGCATCGAAGGGTGTTGTTCATGGGCCTGGTCAAGTGTGGACGGGCACGGTCACAATCCTTACAGAATTTTTAACAGCAGATGAATTGCAGGTCCAATACCTCTATCGCTGTCACCTTCTGTTAAAGTACAAGCATGATTACTTTTAGATAAAGCGGACTGCCCAGCCTTCATAATGAATTTAACTACGCAGAAAAAGCAACTATGCCAGTAAAAACACAGACAGGACAATAGCGTTTTACTTCTACGTCCACTCTCTTTGCTTGCCCTGCGCGGTAATCATGTCTTTTCTTCACGTTCGTACAGTATATTCTCTTCCGCAGGTAAATCTATGTTTTCTTAGGACCAACTAACCCGACAGTGCACTTTTACCGCCCTAACATTTGAGAATTATCAAGTGTACTAATAACTTCAAACTTAACCAGACGTTTTTACGAATGTTTCGTCAGGTCTAACAAATATGAATCAAATATTGCCACGTGTCTTTGTGAGGCCAAAGAGAGAAGATGACGGTAACAGCAGCGCGAATGAACTTTTGACATGAGACGATTAAGGAAAGACGATGTTGACGACGAAGCGTTTCTCAGGGTGAATCATCAAGTTAACCACCGTTCCAGAGGCTGACTATTCGTGACCGAGCACTTCTCGGTAGAGGCAGTTCTTCACCGCCACTGCTTGTATTTATTGATTGCTTCTGGGGTTTATCTCGCCGACGCTAGGCAAGCGATGAGGCGTGCCGTCGTGGAGGGCTCCAGATTGATTTCGTCACCTGGGGATCTTTAACGTGCGCCGATATCACAAACACACAGGAATTTTTCTTTCACCTCCAAACGCGCATTTGTTCTACACATTACTATACACCCAAGGAGAACTCGCCTGAGCCTTTTGACTTACATACTGCCACGGGTTATATTACTTGCGAAGACGGCTTCCTTACGCGTGCTTAGTTCTCATGAATTTTGTTCTGGCAGAGCCGTGTTTACTGCAGTTCGGTTTTAGCGAGTTGAACGTATGTTCCAAAAACCGACAGCAAGAAGGGAGACAAAACACCATAGTTCAGCAATATATTCTTTCCTCATTTTAAATTCGCGAAATGAGGGGCCTAAGGAGCTGAAAATAATAGATTGAAAGCCCTTAAGTGTCGGAACAGTTCAACAAAAGACGTAAGTTAGTAGCAAAAGAAACCCTTGAATAAGCTGCTGACGTCGACAGCAGCCAACACATATGCTAAGGAAAGAATGACAGCGACTTGTAACCATCGCAATAGGTTTCAGCCGAATTACCGATAATGCTTTCGATACGGACTGCATAAATTGTCTCTTAGTCACCAACTCTGCGGAAGAAAAAATGGTGATGTCGTGCTTTTATTTAGTATCTACAACTAATCATTTCTTCTTTTCAGATACCAGGGAGGATCCTATGCACAAAACAGGCCGCTGCCCTGCTTCTTCTGACAAAATGGTCGCGTTAACCTGCTGTATCAGTTAGCACTGTTGCGAATTGTGCGTGTCATCAACGAAGTTAAATATGGTGGTAATCAATAACCTCCAAATAAAAAAAAACATAAAAGTGACGTTACACTTCAATAAGCGGGTTAAGCGGACGTTTTCCTGGCAGGCCTTGCAAACGCAATTGGCCGGACTTGATCAGGCTCTTCACGGTGCTTGCCGTTGTTCGCCCTGACGGCCTGAGCCCATGTGACCACCAGGCAGCCGGTCACCTGCTCACGACGTACCTTAATTCTGCACTATTAACCATTTCACGTGCGCGCCTTTCGAGCGCAGGGTGTAATGAGACGTGTTACTCTCAGAAGAACCTGTGCGTCCGATCAGCAGTGGCTGTTCATACGTCTACTGTACAGCCTTCAGTCTGCAGTACTGAGTGATACGCGGTGGCGGATGGGCGCGTGGTGCTGTGGTTTGTGTTTTTTTTTTTCTGAGGTGCCCAAGCTCTGACTCTCAATTTTGATTACCTCCAATCTAGATATCTCAGACTGGACACATCAGCTATGACATATTTGGTACATGGGTAGCAGTATCTTCTTTCTTCCCCTGTTCCGTCACCTAGTCATCCTCTCCACATTCAGGCACCTGTTTTCTTCGGTGGTCACTCCTTCCTTAATCTTAGCGGCTTACAACACGATCTCGCCGCTTTCACAGAATGCGCATTTATGCATGAGCGCAAATGCATTTGGCGTCAACGTTTCATTTCCTAAAAAAACGCAATGCAAGTGACAGCTGCGCTGTCAAGTAGGAAGCCCGACAAAGGCAGGCATAGATTTTCGGGTAAAGTAGTAGTCCTGGCTTTAATGCTCCGTGGTAAATTGTAGCGTACCGTAATGGTATACGAAAACAAATGCAGTACGTTATTGTATGCGCATTTTAAAAGTGATTACTTGTGGAAGTCTGAAAATCTTTGCGACTCGCTGGCGTGCGTCTTTTCCGGCCGCTAGAAGTATTTACCGACGATTATGGCGTGGCGCATGCTCTAGAGCAATCTAAAAGGGCTTCACAAAGAGTACACAGTAGACTTTCGATGAACTGAACTTCAAGGGACCAAAAGAATTACTTCTCTTTAACAGGAGTTTTGTTTACTGCGAGGGATGCGAAATAGTGCAAATTTATGTTCTTACACTCTGTTAATATTATTTGACGGAACTCTAAGCACTATAAGGTGAATGCAGGACATAGTTTTTCAGAAAGCACGAAACTTACAGGCGATGTAAGCACAGCATTCACAAAGTTTTTTTGGCAACGGCTGTGCACCGAAATATGCATAAACTTTATTTTGTTTGAGCCATTGCAACTGCATGTTCAAGATTTGGATCTTCAGCAGGTGATGTTCATGGCAATGGGTCTGACAAGAAGTTTCATTTCGGTTCCGTTTACATGGTGACGCGGAAATTCTAGTTCTCATTGCCGAAAGTTTTTTATGTTATCCTAATAGAAAACTAACCGAGTTGCAGGCTACTGTTCCGTTTAAGCGACAATTTTGTTTAAGCGATTTCCGTTTAGCGACATTCGCTGACTGAAACACGTATTTCAAATCGAGGGCAGTTCTACCTGGTTTCTATAGCGAAAAAAAAGGGTAAGGAGCTCTGCTCGACCTCCCGATTTCCCCGCGCTGTTCTTCAGAATATTTTTCTCACACTAAACAGGCATGCACCAGCACTGTTTGATGCATGCTTTTTTGGAGGCTACTTAGAAGTATTGTAGCGGTGTCTATTACAGTGGCGACGTGGCCAATCCCGCTAATGGTAGCGCGAGACTGGACTGAACGAAGAGAAGGACGAAGGTCTGTTGCCGGTGCTCTTGCTCCAGCTCGATGGCCATTTTCACTCTCCGTGTGCTGAGTAATTAAAAGTGCCCCCTTGTTTTATCCACACGCTACATTTTTGGTGGAGGGTGCGGGTTGTGACCCCGTATGCGTCAAGAAGATAGCGTTGCTGGAGACGAAGCGCCTCGCACGGAGCTGACTCCTGTTCACCAACGCACCAGTCGTCGTCTCCAAGGTGCTTCACCAGGATTCGGACTGCTGCCAGTGACATCCAGGGCAGCGAGAACACGTATAATGACCTCAACCACGACGCAGACCGACTATGCCGCCCCACGTCAGTTCGTGATCCACCAGCCGCGAACGCCACCAATATTTAACAGCGATGTCTTTGAGGACGCTGAGGGCTGGCTTGACCTCTATGAGCGCGTCGCGAGCTTTAATGAATGGGATGCACTGCTGAAGGCGACAAGTGTATTTCTCGCTCGACCACCACGTGAGGATGTGGTTTGAGAACCACGAAAGGGAGTTCCCAACCTGGGAGGAATTTCGCAGTAGGTTTCTGGCTGCCTATGCAAGAGGCGAGCGCAGGGAAAAGGCCGAAGCTGAGCTACACACCAGAAATCAGCGTCCCAATGAGAGCGTGGCAATGTACTGCGAGGACATGTACCGCATTTTCACACGCGCCGACCCTGCTATGGCTGAAGATAAGAAGCTGCGACACCTCATGCGGGGTGTGAAACGGGAGCTGTTTGCCGGGATTGTACACCACCCTCCGCGCACCGTCGCAGAATTTATGGCAGAAGCCACAGCAATGGAGAGGACACTGGAGCAGCGCGCCATACAGTATGACCGCAATTTCAGCTGCACACCAGCGGATGTGCTGTCTGCTGCCTTGGCCACTAGCCAGGTTCCCCTACGGGAGCTAATTCGTTCTGTAGTGCGGGAAGAACTCCGTATGTCCCAAGTACCTACGGCTTCGCCAGCGTGTGCCTCTCTCGCTCAAGTTGTTAGAGAGGAAGTAAGGCAAGCTGTACGAGAACCTGTGGAACTGAATCCGCAGCCGCCTCCGCTCTACTCCACTACATACGCCCAAGCTCTGCAACAACCCAGCGCGTGTGCTGCTGCGAGTGTCGCCCCACCCGTGCGCACCCCGCCTTATGCCCACGTAAATGGCGCCGTTGGTCCCCGTCAGCCTGGATTCCGGCGCCCTCAACTTGCGTACCAGGGCACACTTCGCAAGACGGATGTATGGCGTGCATCCGATCGCACTCCACTGTGTTACCACTGTGGAGAGGCCGGCCATCTCTACAGGGTGTGCCCGTATCGCCGTGCCGGCCTTCGCGGTTTTCATCCTGATGCTCCATGCCCCAGGAACGGCGAGCGCCCCAGCGAAATCAGAGAGTACCTCTCCAGACGGCAACCTTCCCCTGCCTCCAACCGTCAGGACGTCGGATCAGCGTCGTCATTCCGTTACCGGTCTCCAAGCCCTCATCGCCTATCCAGCTCACCTGGGCGTCGCTCGCCCAGCTCGTGACGGGAAAACTAAGATCAGCGACCTCTGGAGGTGCGGTCGCTGAACGGGCTTCCAGCGAAGATCCTCCAACCTGCTCTCGACGACATTCCGCTGAACAGACACCGCCGACCAGTTCTGAACAAGCAGCCAACTACGACATGGCTGTGACGATCGACGACTGCGACGTTACTGCGCTTATTGATACAGGGGCGGACTACTCAGTCATTAGCAGTAACCTGGCGCAGGAGCTCAAGAAAGTACTGACGCAGTGGACAGTGCTTCACGTTCGCACAGCGGGGGGGCATCTGATTGCTCCAACAGGCCGCTGCACAGCTAGGGTTGGCATCCGGGGCTACTGTTACGTCGGCGAATTCCTCGTACTTCCACAGTGTTCAAGAGATGTCATACTGGGTATGGACTTCCTGCGAGCGAACGAAGCTGTCATCGACCTGCAGTCACCCACATTAACGTTTTCGAAGAGAGGTGCCATCGCCACGAATGACCGTGCAGAAGTCTCCGCCCTCCGGGTGGTTGACGACGATGTCACTGTACCGCCGCCAAGCAGTGTCGTGGTCTTCGTAAGGGGAGACGCATCTGAAAACCGTGAGCGCTTAACCGAAGGGAACACCAATTTGCTGTTGGAAAAAAAAATTTGCGTATAAAGAGACGACCTTCGTCCTTCTCTTCGTTCAGTCCAGTCTCGCGCTACCATTAGCGGGATTGACCGCGAGGCCACTGTAATAGACACCGCTACACCGCTATGCTGGCTGGCAAACTTAAAGGACCCATTTGGGCGCCTTGCTAGATGGAGCCTTCGGCTGCAGGAGTACGACATGAAGGTCGTCTACAAGTCCGGACGCATCCATAACGATGCCGACTGCTTGTCCCGAGCGCCTATCGACTCACCAGGCCAAGAAATAGAGGAGGATATACCGTTTCTTAGAAGCGTCAGCACGTCCGAAATGGCCCAACTGCAACGAGCTGACCCAGCCAGAGCTGCTACTTGTTATCCAGCATCTGGAAGTTCGCATACCACCAGCTTTTATCCGCAACATCACCTCCTTCAGGCTCCGGAATAGCGTGCTTTACAAACGCAATTTTGGAAACACAAAAGAGGCGTTTCTTCTTATTGTGCCATCGGCCATGCGTGCGGAAATCTTGTATGCCTGTCATCATGAACCTTCAGCCGGCCATTTGGGTGTCAGCCGTACAGTATCGAGGATGCAGCAAAAGTACTTCTGGCCGAAACTTTGGCAAACGGTCCAGCAGTACGTCAGAAGCTGCCGTGAGTGCCAAAGAAGGAAGACTCCACCTTTGAAACCGGCAGGGCTTCTTCAGCCGATAAACCCGCCTACAGCACCATTCCAGCAAGTCGGTATGGACCTTCTTGGCCCGTTTCCGACGTCAACAAAGGGAAACAGATGGATAGTGGTAGCGACAGACTACCTTACGCGCTATGCGGAGACAGCGTCTGTAGTGCGGGCAACGTCGGGTGAGGTTGCGGATTTCTTTATAAACAGCGTCGTGTTACGGCACGACGTAATCGTAATAACGCAGGTCGTAATAACGGACAGAGGGACAGCCTTTACAGCCAATCTCATGCAGTCTATCATGAGGTTAACTCAGACCACCCAAAGGCGAATGACAGCATACCACCCGCAGACCAACAGCTTGACCGAGAAATTGAACAGAACCCTCGCCGACATGCTTTCATGGATGTATGTCGACGTCGGCACAAAACATGGGATGACATTCTAGCTTACGTACCATTCGCCTACAACACGGCAGTTCAAGAAACTACAGGACTGACCCCCTTTCAATTGGTTTACGGTCGCACGGTCACCACGACACTAGATTCTATGCTACCCGTTCAAGAGGACGAATACAATCGTGATGTCGGCGACTTCGTACTGAAGGCGGAGGAAGCTCGACAGCTGGCACGACAACGAATAGAAAATCCGCAGCGTGTCGACGCAAGCCATTACAATCAGCGCCGACGAACTGTGTTCTACAACCCCGGAGACGCAGTGTGGGTGTGGATGCCAGTACGTCAGCGGGGCCGATCCGAAAAACTGCTTCGCCGGTACTTCGGGCCCTACAAGGTGGTGCGTCGGATTAGTGACGTCAACTATGAAGTCACACCGGATAGTAGGGCGCACTCCTCACGGCGCAAGACAACTACCGAGGTCGTGCACGTCGTACGAATGAAGCCGTATTAGGACAGAGACTGTTCCCGCTCATAACGGCACCCCGTCCACGCCCCAAGCCAAGGCCAGTGTGGCAGCTGAACTCTCCGCTGACGATTCTATGTACTTGGACAGCGAGCCACCGCATCGTCGCCATCCGGATCCGAAGCCATCCTCGCCTCGTAATATACCACGGCATCGGGACGATGCTCGTAGAAGAGGGGGGTAGTGCAGCGGTGTCCATTACAGTGGCGACGCGGTCAATCCCGCTAATGGTAGCGCGAGACTGGACTGAACGAAGAGAAGGACGAAGGTCTCTTGCCGGTGCTCTTGCTCCAGCTGGGTCGCCATTTTGACTCTCCGTGTGCCGAGTAATTAAAAGTGCCCCCTTGTTTTATCCACCCGCTACAGTATCAAATGAACTATCGGTGAATTAAGCCAACTGATAGATCGCCTCAGGGTGCGGTTTTCTGGGCGTGTCGTTTATTAATTCCTTTCGAAGTGTACGACCAATTAACTGAGGAGCGAACCTGCACTCATTTACCGCTATTAACAGCAGGAACTGAAAACGCAGTTCGAAACCATTTTCAGAATCTTTTTTATCGAACAGCCGTGACCATTCCCGCGCTTGATCGCTTTACTCTAGACAAAAAGAATAGTGAAGAAATAAAGAAAAAATCATTCTCAATTTTCAAAGAAACTTACCCCGCACAGCATTGCCTAAGAGACACGCTGTTCAAATCTAATTCTTGTGGAGAAGAGGCAGAAGATTCTTCAATAGGACCGAAGAGGTCAGCCCTGTATAACGCTGGTCTTGCTCATTCAAATGGTTGGGGAACATGTGATGAGGGTAAAAGCTAACATGAACAATACCAATCAGAAAAGGAAAAAATGAAATAGAATCGTCCAGATGAACACACGCACACAAATAAATAAAGACGACACTGGCAGCCACAAGCTGAAGTCGAGTCCAGAGTCCCTAGGAAAACGTACAAGAGCTTTAAAACAACGCACCGCATTGTCTTGGCTGCTCCAGGGGCCTCCAAAGTCCTCCATGCCGAGAGTTCTGGCCCGTAGCAAACTTCGCGCTGTCATTCACGTCGAGGTTAAATGTATACAAACAGAGAACAGCTGTTCAGTGCCCTCTCGTGCACCGCAAAGGGAACACAAAGGTGATGCCACCAGACCGATTTTGTCAAGAAATCTTTATGTATAGGCTCCTTTGATGTGCAGGTAACGTATAGAACATTCTGTTTGCCTGAAGTACGGAGAAAAAAATAAGATGTACTCTTGCTTCGTGGCCTGGATAAACCATGAGGTATACGAAACGTACACTGCGGGTCGACAGCGTAAAGGGGGGTGTACTGCAGGTCCAGGTTTTGCCAGTGCTGCAATTGCATGTGCCATCCTAAAGTTGCGACTATCCCGTTGACGTCCTCCTTGGATGAAGGGAGCTGTGCTGTTAGCTTGTGGAATGGCCCTCGCACGCGAGCCGATCAGATATTACATTGCCCGTGATTCCACAGTGTCCTGAAAACAGCTACAACGACATAGTCTGTCTGCTGCGCAGTGCCTTTTAGTGATGACGTTGAATTCATGAATGAGTTGGCCTTGATTACTTCCTCGCTTGAGAAGCGCACAACAAAAGCAGTGCATGGAATTGGCCTAAAGTCAGCGATGCCTCCACCGGCCTTGTCTGACACTTCAGCATATATCTCGCTGCTATGGCAGGCATACCCACATATATGCTGATGGGTCCGTGACTTCCGAATCTTACGCCATTAGCGTAGCTAAGTAAATGAAGCTTTATTTGAGGCATCTAGAAAGAATCTCATAACGGGATTTCAGGTAAAAGTGAAAATTAATAGCACATCGTTTATGGGCTATTGTACAGTTTGGGACCGGTGGGCGAAAAACCGCAAGAATCAAAGCTAGAAATTTTCCTGAAAAAAAGCGCGAAACACCACGAAAGAAAGACGAACAGCGACGAGACAAATGCGCTCCTAAAAACTAACAAGTCGTAAATAGCGCACACCATTCTCCGGTTTTCTGTCGTGGTAGGTCGTAGCCCATCTGTCTCGTCATTCTTCGTATTTCTTTCGTGGTTTTAGCTCTCTATATCTTGAAGCGATATACACCAACTAGCCCAAAAGAATATTTTACTAAAAATCCGCTCCAGCTTTTGTTTTCTGCACTGATTCCGCGCGTTCAGTAACGTGCGAGGCACACAAGCTACTAGTGAGAGCTACCAGGGGAAAGAGGGAACTAGATTCAGGGATCCTCCCAATGAATCGCTATTGGTGGGGTAACTCACAAGTAATTTGATAACCAGAAATTACTGGCGACCTAACGCTGATCCCCCACCAGCGCCCTGTCCGGTTGCTTATTGGTGCCTTTTTGTCTGCACAACTGTAATGAACCCGTCGCCGACCGATTAGTGCACCAGTTATGTGTCGCTTGTGGTGACATCAGAATATGCATAAAACTAAAGCTATGATCAATAACCTCGGGAGAGCACAGTAGTTTGAGATAAGTGGCGAGGCACTGGGTGTGATAAGCGAATATATCTACTTAGGCCAAATTGTGACATCCGATCGCAATCATGAAGCAGAGATAATTGAAGGATAAAAATTGGGTGGCCTGCATTTGCACGAATTCTCAGATAATAAATGGCAGCCTACTCTTGGCCCTGAACAAGAAAATGTATGACTGCTGCATCTTACCGGTACACACCCGCGTAGCAGAAACTTGGAGGCTACCTAAGAGGGTTCAACCTAAATTCAGGGCGACTCAGCGAGCAATGGAACGAAAGATGATAGTTGTAACATCAAGGGACAAAAAAAGAGCTCAGTTCATCATGAAACAAGCGCGAGTTACGGACATATTAGTAGAAATTTAGAAGAAATTGGTGTGGGCAGGGCTTGTAATGCAAAGGCAGGATAACCGTTGGTTATTAAAGGTAACAGAGTGGATCCCTAGACACGGCAAGTGCTGCAAGGGAAGGCAGAAAGTTATTTGGGCAGATGAGATGAAGTTTGCGGAGATAAATTGGTTGCAGTTAGCCCAGGACCGGGATAATTGGAGATCTGTGGGAGAGGCATTTGCCCTGCAGTGGGCTTAGATAGGCTGCTGCTACTACTGCTGCTGCTGCTGCTGATAATGATGATGATGATGATGATGATGATGATGATGTGGTGACATGTTGGGGACCAGCTGGTGACCAGCTGGTGACAAGTTACGAGCGTCCATGTTAGACATTACGGTGATGCTATCCGATCATCGATGAACATCGCTGTTTGGTTGCCCGTTATAAACTATGGGGTGCGACAATAAAGTGTAGACACTTCGGCGGTGATTAGCGGTTAGCTGCCGGTATAGTTATTTTGGAACCCCAACCTGCTTACTTATTAGGGGCGAAGCCCCTTAGGGTCTCGTGCTGTCGGCGTCTCGTGTCGTCATGCATCATCGTCGTATCTTGAAGTTATGGTTGCTTAACACCGGACACTTGTTTTCCAACGCCTCGCGGTAGAACCTAAGGCGTATTGAAATAACACAACTGAACCCTCGTTTTAAATGCAGAGCATTTCATTAACTCACGATGTCACCCGCGTTGACGTCCGTAGTCCGCACCGCAGCCCTCCCTACTATATAAAACAAATACTATCCGGCGCCCGGTTTCGATCCCTCGACCCTGCGGGCGGAACGCAATGTACATGGTGCTCTACTCACTGCGCCACAAAGCCGACACAAAATGGGACGCTAGGGACGCGCCTTATATCGTTCACTCATTCAAATTACTGCTGACGAGCGCTCTCTCGTCAGCAGTTGCCACAAGTGCAACAACATTAACGTAACGCAAACTACTTAACGTCGTGCGCCCCCGGAAATGCTCTGCATTTGATTGTGCCCCTCGCGAGGGGGATGTTTCACTGCATCTTCTTGGAAATTGCATTCGATGATTTGAAACTAGCGTCCGAAAGCGAGCGAGCTGATTGTTTGTGGAGAAAATTCAAATTAATATTTCAACTACTCGCGCTAGAGCGCTTCGTGCTTCAAAGACACAATACTTTTACCGCAAAGCTCTATACGTCTACCCCTTAACGGTTTAATCTCCATGGGTAAAAACGCCTAGGTTTCCAGAATACACCTACACACTGCTGCTTCGCCATTACTAGGTTTCACGTTAGTGGAGATGGCCGGAGATTTCTTTGCATGATATTGTCGCGCTTATTCCAGGGGAATTGCCTTTTTGTAATATGTACTGTCTTTTGTAAATGTTAGAAACCTCATACAATCTCTGTCGTTGGCGCATGTATTAAGTAATAACCTCGTACAATCTCTCTTTTTGTCGTACGTATAGCCAAGCTTTGAACAACATGTTCCTCCAAGCATTGCTGATGATCACGTCACTCCGCCTCCTCGTGCGAGGATGATGATCGCCGTGTACTGCCAAATGCTTATTCTGACATCGACGCAATTTGGGAAATCCGCCAAGCTTGCTCCTTGAGCGTGGTGTCCGCGTGACAAGAGGCATTGTGCGCTTGCAGTGAAGGAAATCCCTCATTCTGGTTCCCAGTTCCCCGAGGACTATGAGCATTTCAACAAGGGCGCTGAAATTGCGTTCCTGGAATAAATGCGCAAAGTAAGCTACTTGATCGCGGTCGTCAACTTTGAACGCGAGCCTGACAACGCCTCCGGCCCCCAGCTTTTCTTCGACGTGAATCCGCTACTACCGCAAGGAAAACACGAAAAGTTATGGGCTTAGTTACGCCGCTATAGTAAGTGTTTTTCGTCCACTTGGAAGCTGCGGTGCACACGCCTGGCGAAGCACCGAATTATCGCCGAAGATGGAGCGCGACCTAAGCCCTGTCACCGTACCGGGTGTCTTCACACGAGAGCGGAGCTATCCGCACGCAAGTTGAAGACAGGCTCGACGACAGCATCACACAATCCCCGAAAAGCCCTTCAGTGACCCAAGTTGTGCTCATGAAAAAACAAGACAGTATTCTGAGGTTCTGCGCTGACTACCGACGATTGCAAAAAATCACGAAAAAAGACGTATGTCCCCTCCCACGACTCTACGATGTCATTGACCAGCTCTGCCATGCGACGTACTTTCTCTTCCATGGGCATGAAAACAGGGTACTGGCAAATCGGAGCGGACGAGAGGGCCCGTGAGATTATTGCGAAAAGTTACATTTTTGTCAGCAACAAAGCGTTTTAAAGAAGTGTACACCAGGCCTAAATTGAGCAGAAACTTTACAAATTGGCCGACGCGAATGGCCAGGTAGCGGCGGAGGTCCAACTAGTCGTGTTCCCAATATTGATTTTCATTTAACCAGACTTTTCCCCGTGACAATATTGGTTAATTTGGACATTAAACCAATGAGTAGCAGACATAAAAAATTTCAAGTAAATAGCAGAGGTCGACCTGCAACACATTGTTCGACTTTATCCAAAATCACACAGGTAAGCAAAAACGTTACGTGAACTGACGTTTTTAGGCAGCTTCCCCATATCATACAGAATTTACCGAGTATTACCTTACCGAATGACCATGAAATCTGGTTTTTATATTGGTGAACGTTACACAACAGGACTTAAGAATAAGATCGTACAATCTGTTATATTTTGAAGATGAAGAGAGCACAGAAACAATTCAGGAGCTGCACTCTAACGACGTATTTATTCCAGGTAACCTCACAATGACGCCGTGTAAGACACGTCTAATTGCTAAAAATACAATACGATTAATCAAAGAATAACTATCGCTTTTATTCCCACTGAGAGTCGTAGGCATTCTGTCAGGCAGTGGTAATCATCAAGGCGAGAAATCAATGCGGAAAAGAATAATGTGTATAAATGGAACTGGTGAACCACATAAATTTAAATAACCCACGCAGGAATAATAAGGCTGCAGACTTTTTCTCTAGCGAACTTCTCTTCACTGAACACGTTTTGCAATGGTGAGTCGTAGAAAACCAGTTAGGCAACATTTTAAACGAAATATTCAACAGAGATCAATCAATTTTATAGTACGAGCACGACAACCAAAAGAAAGCTCAAAGCATCACCACTCTATTATTAATGTGCGAACCTCATAAAAGGACGGCACATGTATTTTTCACTTCCTTCCTGTGCGTCCTTTTTTCGCTTCCTTGGGAAGATGTCAGCTTACCAATTCATCCTGCTTACCGCCCTTCCAGCAAAAAAATCAGAGCCTCTTTCTTGAGAGAAAAGCTGGCGCATCTAGCACTAGTGGTTCAAGGCTGGAGGAAAAGCAGATCTGGGCGTCGACCTACCTTCTCCCCACAATTATAGCGGATCCCAGTAGAGAGGAAGCAGCCGGACCCCAGCCGTGAAGAGCCGTTTTGGACGGTGCTCTAAATCAAAGAACGCTAAACTATGTACAGTCGGTCACTTCACCCATGATCATCATCATCGTGTGAGAAGGTTGGAATTCCTGCAGTGCGTTTTGGGGCAACGTAACCATCAGTAAAGCGTAGAAAGAATAGCAGTCATAGGAGCGGATGCGAACCGGCGATTCGCGGTGAGAAAAAAAAGTAGCAGCGCTGAAGGGGGGTGGAGCGCTTCCGAAACTGGCACTACCATCATCTCAGAGACTCCAGGCGATGGCCAGGGAGCGGAACGCGCTTCGGAGGACGCCGCTACGATTTAAGTGAAGTGGTGACGGGTAAGGACGTAGAGCTCAACAAAAAGTTCAACAGCAGTCCAACAGACGGTCCAACTCGGCTTTCCCTTCACACCCTTCGAAAGTTCTAAACACCACCTAAAATTCTCGGCCGGTTCACGGAGCCTCTAGGACGCAATACACCAAACTAACAACGTTACGTTTTATCTCAAGTAATAACGTGTAGCCGGCCTAATTTTTTCCAAGTGACAAGTTACTACTTACGACAATTCGCATTCTACAATGTGGTTTTACTCGCTTTTACACCGTTTTTGCTCGCCGTTTGAAAGCAGTCTTCTTCAATGTATGCAGTGGTGTTTTACACAAGGAACCTATACCTGCACTTTTAACCAAATTTGAGGGGACGTTCCAGAATAACTTCCAGGTTGTACTCGCATAGAGTCACAATAAGAAGATCAGTGTCCGGCTACGATAATACTCTTTGGCACTGCCTATTATTGTACAATTTTTCCTATATTCAATCTAAGCCTGAATAGACTGATTTGAACGTGTAAGGCGTGTATGCTAAACGCCATAGTGAAGCCTTCCTTAGGGGACTCTAACTGTGTACTAACTAATTCACTCTGACTAATTCACGTTCGTAGATCTATGGGAAGGCCACAGGTGATTCTTCCCTCCAAAAAAAGGCGGTTATGTGGACACAGCCGCGTAAGCATTAAAGATGTAAGACAAAACACAAAAAATCATTAAACAAAGGTCCTATAATAAGAAGGAATATTGAAATTACGTCTAACTTTGGAAACAAGGTTAAAATAAAAATAAAATTAACATGAGAAAAAAAAACATGATATTTAAGCGACATAAAGATAAGCGACATAATGTGCGTTGGATGAAGCAAAGACTTAGCTGTCGTTATGCATGCGTGTTTGCCATCACGCTTCGCGTGTTTTAAGTTATCGTTTGACCCCCTTAGTGCTCTGGCTGTATAATCATGTGTAATTAATTCAGAAAACGGAAATACGCAACTGCAAGCCCAAAGTTCGCACAGAAACATATGTTTACATGGCTGGAAGTTTGTCACCGGTGTTGGTTTCTTTTTCCCGCAGGGGAATTTTGCTAGAACGTGCGAAACGAGAACAGCCGCAGGGCAAGTCGAGACATTAAAAGCTTGTTTTAGGTTCCGTTCTTTCATTGCGCTCTTGGAAGCAATTTCCTGGGTCCTTTCCTCCTGCAGTTTTTCTACAAGTACTGATCCCACTTTTTTCGGCGTTCGTTGGGTTGGCCTTTAGCATTCGCAAAACATTGTTAAGGCAACATTCAGCTCGTGTAATACCTTTTTGCTGTCCCGATCCCGACGCGAACTATATTTCTTCATTTTAACAAAGCTGGAACGCAATCAACAACTAGCTTTTTCTATCGGCAGCTCGAGTTCCCCTTATGGCTAGCGGAAACAGGTTTCATCTTTTTTTTTTTATTTCCGGGCCCTCCCGGGCTTTATACAGCCCTTTCTAGAAAAGCATTTTTTATCCCTTGTTTTTACATCCGGCACCGACCCTTGACGACTGAAACCACAGACACGTTGTCGGCCTACTGTGGTTACCTTAAACGAGTTCTCAGCTCCATGCTCTCTGCTCTATGTCTGATTAGCCTCACACATGCTATGGGCGCCTTAGGGCTTGGCGTCCGGGCGTTTTTGCCCAAGGAGATTATTTTTGGTAATGGCGCTGAAAATATTATCGCCAAGATCAACGCACTATTTCATACCCGACCCTTGCATACCCGTGCGCGTCTCATCTCGGTCGTCGGTTGACACGTTTTCACATCGAATTCGTCTTGACGTGGCCTACACCAAGAAATTCTTTTACCGTATTCGATTCGCTGATGACACATGCTGTGCTTGTGGACACCGAAGTGAAGACGTGCTTGTGGAAACCAAACATAAGACGTGCTTCTTGTCCTGGTTGAGTGCTCTCCATGTGCCACCAAGCAGAAAAAATTAAGTGACATGCTCAGTCTCCTGTATCGGATACCGCTACCTTTCCAAATACTGTTGGGACCGTGCGACAACGTACGTAACCAACCCAAAGCCTTCCTTGCTTTAGGAGAGTTTTTTGAAGTGACGAAGATGTGGGAACACTACTAAATGCGTGCACACATTCCCCTGGATTACTGCGGACACAGACAATGTTGTTAGGTATATAGGTGAGAGTAACTTTGTCGCGTCATGGTCTCATTTGGTATCGTTTATATATATATATATATATATATATATATATATATATATATATATATATATATATATATATATATATATATATATATATATATATATATGTAGCTTCTTTGAGTGATCTTTCAACCATCGCTCTTCAATGTACTTATTCTAACCAACTGGTTTATTAGGGTAACCATTGTACCTTTTAATTACTCCAATGTTTGGAGTAGCCAGCTCCTTTTTAGGATGGAGCTACACAATCCAATAAATCATTATTTCTCCCTCTGTCGCAGCTGTCGCCATGAGGTTTAATTTCTCATTCTCTTCGACGCCCCCGTCTTTTGTTATTGTGAGAAGGTTCGTTGTTTCGTGGTTTGTTCGATTGATGCAGCCAGGTGAACAATTGGGCAGAAGTAACGTATCATGCAACTAAACTAACGAACAAAAAGTGTTTATACCATTTAAAATCCTCGGTATATATTTTGTTGATTTATGAAATACTGACAGCCTTGGAACAAGTTGTACATGTTGAACAGGAATATACATAAGGCACAGCAGAAAAACACAGGTCACGCTTAGCCAGAAACAATCAATAGGGTGGAAGGTCCCCAGAAAAACGAAAGGACAAACCAATTATCCCAGCTTCACTGACTTGATGTCGCGAACGCTGATTATTAACAGCGGGAATGCCAGGATTCCGTAATCGCTGGATTAAGTTTCAAGGGACTTCTCGACGCTAGCAGATCGATTCCCGTTCGAGCCAGTCCATTTTTCCCGTGTCTCACAGGTGGCGCTATGTCCTGGAACCTGTTGTCACTTTTGAACTTGGGATACTGCTACGAGGGTGCGCCACGAACGCTTTTTGTTTTTATCTGGTATTTTCATATGTGGTATCGAAAAAATCCAGCGCCTATCTCTTTTCGAAAAAAGAACAGTTCAAATATCACTTTTGTGTTGATGTTTCCTCTCAAATATGATTGATGTTTTCTTTTTGCTCAACAATGGGGAAAAGTGTGAATATTACCCGGATATTTATAGTTTATGTGTGATAAGTTGTTTCGACAGAAGTTACTACTAATTATGTTGCTAGTTTGGTCTATGTCATGTCAGAGAACGCCTTTGCCTTATGAGCGTCTCGTTCAAGCATTCGTGTAACTTGCGGAATGTGTGCTTGACGCTTGCGCTTCTCATTCAGTGACGCCCTGTCCACATGGCTGCGAAGTCGTTGGCACATTTTGCAACAAGAAAACCCTAAACAAGAGAGCGCCGGTGTGAAACTCCGTCAAACATGATTGGACAAAATAACCACAGTACTGAGGACGCATTTTTAACAAGAGACTGAAGGAATTCAAAAATAAGGATTAAGCATTCCGCCAACTTTTGAAACCAGGCAGAGGCTATAAAACGGGAGAATTGTAATGTGTAAACATGCATTTGCACTATGCGCGGAACGACCGACGGTAACAAGAAGGAAAGCAAAAATTAATACGCGTCTACTATTGAGTTTAATTATGTGTTCAATAAAATATTCTCTGCAACTCGATGATATTACATTTTAGTAAAACCTTTGTGTAGAACGGCTATAGACACTCATAAATACTTAATAATTTCTTTTCACACTCTTCGTCACATTTATTAGGAATGCGCTGGCGAAATAATTCTTGAACTCTATAAAGAATGTTAATTGAAACTTGATAACAAATGGTTCTCTTTCGGAAGAATTCTATAAACTTTTAAAACTATTACAACAAAATGTTTTCCAATGACACACCCACACGACACATGCAAATAAAACGATAAATCTAGCAAGATATATAAAAAAATCGGAGCAGCCATTGTTTTTGAGAGAAAAGGAAACCTAGACATGTCAACACGTGAACACAGGTGGTGCAGGCAAGCTGTAGAGATACGCCTTGAATCAACTGGATTATTGGCGAGTGCCAGTTGGGAGCGCAGGCTTTTTTCGTCGCTGTTATCTTCGTTCTTCCGTTTCGTTGCGGTCCAGAGGTTCAGTTTCTAATGTGACGCCCTAGTGACTCTCTCAGGGAACTAGCAATTATACAGTTTTACAAAGTTAACGGGTTACAAAAAGCAATCCCCCCTTCTTAGTTAGTTGCCAAAGCCGTAACACGGTTGACAAAACCACACTCAGTTGTAAATAACTCAGTACTTGTGACCGCGCGGAAAAGGCAACGTCGCAGGTCTGGGTCCCGAGAAATGGCCATTCCAGCATCAGTCACGCTCGAGCCATAAACCGTTGCTGTCCTAAGTAACCAGCAAGCGGAGCATCAATTATTCATGCCTGTCTGAGCGGGGCAGATGTCTCCCCACACTGCCTAATTACCCGGAAGTGTCGGGAACGCATGTGCACCGAGTTCTGAGAGAGCTACGCGCGACTGATGCAAAAACCAAAAACAAAAACATATCTAAAAGCTACTGGTTTTAATACCGCAGTTATAAATTGGAAAACGACCACAGTTCCCCGGCTGCTTTACTGAGAAAGACTTCTTTTTAGGCGAAGCCGATCAATCCCAAAAAAGGCAGCGCAATGGTAGGCAGTAAATAAATAAAGCGAAATTGGTAATAAATGGGCAAAAGCAAAGCCTGACCACTTCTAATAAAAGGTGTACTACTCAGGGGAACACAAGAAAATCAGTAACGACGAAAAGCGTTTTACCTCCATAAAACAGATTTGAAATAGAAAAACTATATTGCAATGTAACATTTAGTGTGGCTTCTGAAGTCAGGCTCGACACAATTCCTACACGCTCACCAGCGCTTCTTCATCGAGCGTGTGCAGTAGCTATCAAGCATATAGAAAGACAGGAATTGGCTATTTCAAGTAAAAGAAGATCCACGTGAAGACATGGGCACTTTTTATTTATTTATTTATTTATTTATTTATTTATTTATTTATTTATTTATTTATTTATTTTTATTTATTTATTTATTTATCCATCCATTCATCTATTCATCCATCCATCCATCCATCCATCCATCCACCCGTCCGACCGTCCGTCCATCCGTCCGTCCATCCGTCCGTCCATCCATCTATGCTACAACTGCGGTACTTAAGATAAAATTAAGGCAAGGTCCACAGGCTCCCAAAAAATCCTATTTTTAGGTGACTTTTGACGAACATGCATGATTGCGTATAGTCGGTGACTCCTTAACTCTGCAGCAGCATTGTCAACATCAAAGAGATTTTGTGTCCATCCGCAACCAATAACGTTTCTCCGTTTGTGTGACTCCTGCGACGTACGTTTGAGAGGAGAACTACTTGCGATATGACCGCGCTCGCTTGCCGACCGCTGCTGCCTTGTCCAGCAAGACCGAGGTTGCCGAAAACCGGAAGCTCTCTATGAAATTCGGGTTACGAATATGGAATGATTGTTTGTAGGGTTTAACGCGCCGACGCAACGCAGGCAATCAGGTGCGCCGTAGTGGAGGGCTGCGGATTAATTATGACCACCTGGGGATCTTTAACGTGCGCCGAAATCTCATACACACGGGCGTTTTCGCTTTTCGCCTCCATCAGAAAAGCGGCCGCCGTGGCTGAGAATAGAACCCGTGACCTCTTTCTAAGCAGCGTGTTACGAATATCCTGTACTGCATCAAGGAGCCGCTAGAACGCATCACCATCGCTCCCCTGCCAAAGAACATGGCCCCCGACCAGCATGCTGAACGGCGCCACATCAGGACCAACGTGATCTAGAAAACGCTGCAGCGCCTCGGCCCCATCAAGCACGTTTACTACGTTGACGCACATCCTGGGGAAGATGAGGGAAGCATCACGGGTGTCGTCTTACCCCTAAACTACGAACTCGTCACGATCGAACCAGACGTGCTTGATATCGACGACCTAGAAAGTCGATCTATTACACGAGCCAGATACGCCGCTACCACCCATACAGTTCGCCCGCAAACACCCATCATCATCGTCACCGATTCGCAAGCCGCATGCAGACAATTGGTCAGAAATGCTCTGCCCCACCGCACAGCCCGCGTCCTCAAAGACGCGCTCGACTACAAACCGTACATGTTCCACATTATTTGGACTCCTGGGCACGAGGGTTTGGCAAGAAATGAGCGGGCACATACACTCGCCCGAGTAACTATTTACCGGGCACCTGGCCAGCTCTCGTCAACATTAGGCGATGCACAGCCGTCTTTTAGCCCGTGCGAATACCTCGAGTCTTTTTGCGCGCAGCGCAAGGCGCATCCCTCCCCACATCGTACACTCACAAGGCAGCAGTCCGTGCTCCTCCGACCGATACAGACTGCTGGGCTGTCTGGGCTGCCTGGGATACAGTCCTGGGCTGTCGCTGCCAGGCGGGCCCTTTTAACCAGCTGAAGCTGATCACCGGGGTCCGGGCTGGTTTGCATGCCTTCCCAGTGCTCATGTTTGGGGGGGGGGGGATAGGGGGAAGGGTTGGTGTGTAGGAGCACGCCCAAATAATATGGTAGAATGTGAAGGGTTGGTGACAGTACTTGCAAGTGGTGGAGTAGGATGTGAGGTGGATGGCGGGGAGGAGGGTGCCGTGCGGGTAGGCGTTGGTTTGAAGGCGGCGGTACGTGGTGGCTTCTTCCTTAGTCAACTTGTCGGGGGGTGGGGAAACGATGCGGCGTTGTAGGTGGTAGTGTTTAACTACAGAAACAATTTCTGTTATGTTGCCGTCACGGTATACAACCACCTCATTTTAGGGAAGTCGATGTTTCCTTAGATAGTGGTGCAAGCTTGCGGGGTACTTTGAGCAGAAAAAACTCATTGGTCAGTATGTCGGGCCATCTCTACTCCCGCTGACTCTGGAGCATGCGTTATGACCACTTCTGACGCGTTCCCGTTCGTCTGCTCTTTCGTGGTACTATGTAAGGGCCACACAGGGCTTTACGTCTTGTGTTGCAGCGCGGGTGCGCGTGAAAGTTGCGCCAACAGCTGATCAAATGCCGAAGAAAATAATCACTTGGCCACAAGAAGACCGCGCGTCAAAATATACGTTAATAGGGCGTCATTTCTGCGAGAACAATGCCCCGTCACGCTGCATTCGCGATCTATGTACAGCCTCGTCAATGCTGGCATACAATTACTTCTGACATTCCTTGAATGCGCTCTTTGGTGAACGGTTTAACTGTGGCGAGCAGAAATGTTCAATAACCAATTTTCAATCCAGAGTGCGTGCCTGATGAAGCCGTAGAATATACAGTCCAACTCAAGCGGCGGCATCTGGCTGGAGTGGCGAGCGCGGTTCCCGCAGTCCCACAGGAAGCACCCGCATGGTGGCACTTCGACACCAGGAACGTTGAGGCGTGCTTAGAGCATTGGAAAACTCTTGTGCGTCATGGAGGAAAAAAAGCTTAGGACAGGCCCTGACCTGACCTCTACTGAAGCCGGAAAAGTGATTTTGGGGGGTCGCCCCTTTTTGCTTGTGTTTTTCGCGCACACGCACCCTTCACCACCATCGCTCGCCCAACGGTCGTGTGCTTCGTCTCCTCCTCCCGAGCGTTGGGTACCGGCGGGGCCGCGCAGTGACGTAAGAACTCGGAGGACTGGCTTTTTGCGCCGTTTCTAGGACATCCGATGAGCGTGATTCCCGGTGATGTCAAGAAACCACCTGATTTCCGCACACTTCTCCCAATGCGCCGATGAGCGCCGGTGCCTCTCCTCAGGTTTTTGGCGTACTGAAGCAGTAAATATACTTGCCGCTTCCCAATCCACCGTTTTAAAAAGAAAGACCGCTAGAGTTAGATAGGTTCTATGTCAGAAGAATGACTGCAGGTCAAGAGGTAGAAGGAGAGCCAAATGAAGGAAGTCTCGAGAATTGGAGATATCATGGTGTCTTAGAAATATGCCGGCGGGGACTTTAGGGGATGGAATAGTTAGAGGAGACGATCTAAAAGCGGTAGAATTGTAATAAGTGACGCGATCCAGGAAGTCTGCACCAGAAAGGAAAAGAAGAAACTGATCGAGGGATGCTGATGTCATGGCAGCAGCCTCGACGAGTACGGGCTGGAAGTGCTCGGTTCCCTAACGCTCTGGCGCAACGCGGAGGCCTGTTCTAGTTTCGCCAGTATAGGCGTCTTCACTATCCGGTTTTCATCTAATGGTACCGGCGCCTCTGCTAACAGCCGACTGAATCGCTTCCACGCTCCAGAGGAGCTTCTGGACACGTCCGCAGTGGTAGCGATTACACATAAACAATGCTCGAATGAGCAAGGAAGCCACGTGCCCTTAGACGCCCTTCGTGACGCCAACGTACCGCCCCCTTGTGCCATCTCTACCAGTTACCGCCGCCCTTCAACATTGTCGCGCAAGGAAACAGACTGCTGTGACATAGCGACCTAGTAACTCGAGTCCTCCAAGGGTAGGCTGTTCCTAATGTAGTTACGGAGTCTTCTACTATTCCTATCAGTTATCCCAATCAACAGTCCCTTTGCGTCCACTGCACGACGGAGGCCTTTAGCAGTGATTTTTACATGGGTTTCTGAGAGGAGCTTGTACCTACAAGCTTTTGATTGTAGCCTTGTATTTCGTCTTCATTCGTCACTACATTTGTTTTATTATCCTTCGGTTTCGCTTTCGTTGAGCGGATGCATCCCCTGCTGGCCGTCATTCAATTTTCTTGTTACACGGCGTGATTAACCCCACATTTCGTACTCATCTTGAGCCGTAGTGTCTTCCACATGAAATCTCGGTCTAATCTACGACGCTATTTTTACGCTGAAGTGTTACCCCCAGCCCTCTCGGACGTCGCTCGCTATTCCCCCGGCAAAATGGTTTAGCTTTTTCTACGCTGTGCATCGCACAAAATAAGATGAATTCGCAGGTTACTGACCCCAGCACAATCTTAGTTTTTTTTACAGTCGTGTAGAGAATTTTGTACATAGCGTCACACAGGTCAGGAGCGCCATGTAGCACCAAATATTTCCACATACGTATATATTTCTGCGATATGCGTTGTTGCAATATTTTTTAGTGTCGCAAGTCATGAGAAAACGAGGAGAAAGAGTTAGAAAATATCGGCCGCTCAAGCCGTCGTGTGCGTCGCCATTTTGTTTGTTCATGGTCGTAGTAATCTTACTAGCCACCAGATGGCCCTAAAATTTTTATTGTTAGAAGAAGGATACAAAATTATGCTAAATAAGAGAAAACGTTCAGTTCTGGTATTTGTTTGCAAAAAAACGAGGATTGAATTGTACGCAGTTCTGTACATAACGTCTGAAAGGTCTAGAGTCATTTTTCTATGGCTCGTTGGACCGCCTTTATGCGGAGTGTTGCTGAAACTTGGTTCGCATTGTAACAGTGCGCTGACATTACTGCAAGTAATTGACCTGTGTCGGAAAAAATTTCTTGTTATACAGCTATTGTGCACGTCTGGTGATACAAGTACATTTGTTTATGGAGTATGTAAATTACTTAGAGGAAAGCATATCTAGCTCCAAAGCGCAAAAAATGATTGCAAACAAAATTTTTTTCTTCGTTTTTTTCAGTGCCATCGATCGTCTATTCTCTCAAAGCCATAAAAAATATTTGGCTCTAATGGCACAAGATTTGGCTCTAATGTTTAGGACAGTGAAAGCGGAATTCTTTAACTATAAAAACCGGCAGGATAAAAAAATCAACCTTGGATAAGTAATTTATTCCGTGTCATGGCTGCAAAAAAAATACCGCCATCTCCACGAAGTGAATGATGATGAGAGGGGCGAAGCTAAAATGCTTATCGATATAACCGCGAAACATTCGCCCACACATCATATAAAGACTCGACACGTCAAGGTTTCCACCGCTCCGTTGACAAGCACATTGACGACGTCGATGTTTGCGGTGATTATGTAGGGCTTGTTTGGGACGATGAGAATCTCCATGGGCTAGTTGGCGAATTCGGTGTGTGACATTTGAGCCACCTTAGCCGCCGCCTTGTGCAGAACCTCTTGTGTCGCGCAACCCCTGTACGTGTCCTCAGCTCGATGGCGACGAACGACAGTCTCTTCTTCTTCCACTCCTCCTTGTTGGATAGCAACGAACCCGTTCAATGTTTTGACCTCTTCGGCCAATCTTTGGTTGGCCAATCCCTAGGGGGATCCTGCCACAATCATCATCATTCCGCCCTTTATGGCAGCAAAGAGGGACGGGGCAGGGCTCGAGCAAGAGTCTTGAGCTCGCAGGCGACGAACGACAACCTCCGCTTCTTCCTCGTATTTTTGTTGGGTAGCAACGAACGCGTTGAACGTTATGACCTTTTCGGCCACTCCTTGGTTGGCCAATCCCTAGACGGATCCTGCCACAATCATCATCAATGTGCCGTGTACAATGTGCCGTGTACGGCCGGGACAGTGCCCGAGCAAGAGGAGCTTTGCCCCTGAAAAAGACTTTTTTCTTCCGCAAAAAAAAGAACGTAATGTGTGGCAAGCGCAGTTTGGATCTTCGGGTCAATACATGGAGAAAAACTGTTGCGTTTGTCGGTATACCCAAAAACTTGAACCTACTATTTCTTAATAACAACAGGAAACAAACGAAGCAAGTGCCTATGCAAGGGCGTCAGGGGGTTTGGTCTATTTTAGTGATGAGAATTGTTGGACATGTAAACAACTGCCACGTTTGTCAACTGTACACTGATGAATTCGTTTTTTGCAAGTCTGTTCTTTACTCAAACCCCATACAAATAACACAAGCCGCTTTTACGCCGCGCATCGAAGCATCGACTGCAGTATTCAGGAGGGGCAACTCGAGAATACACCACGGCAAGGAACACGGCATTGTTTGCTGAAGGCTGTAACACTTACATTTCGTTAGTTTCCTGTGTGTTTACCATCGTGTTTTATGGCTGACAACATTTTTGTTGCCGGAACGAGACTCTTTGGGTAGTTGACTGAATAAGCTGACTTCCTGTGATTCGCCTGTTGCTCATGCTTCCGTTTGCGTACCTTTCTGGTACCGCCCACGGGCAAAGATTATCTTTTTGTGTTTGGCAAATCAGTTTCGTTCAAAATTCAATTTAGCTTCAAGTTCAAGGGATGTTTCCAGAAAACACGCTAAGATGAAAAGCATTCTTGCCCTGCCAGGTTCCTAAATTGAATTCAATAATGGCCATGCCGCAGGGTGCTTACTATAGGCGCTCGCTAAAGCAAATATTTGTCTTTTCATAGTACGAGCCAGTACATATTTTGTAGCAGTTTTTGTACGTTTTTCACGCAACGCCACAAACTCTTTTTAGGGAGCCCAGTTTGCTTGCAGTAAGGGAGATTGGGAAGATTTGACTACGTTTATTACCCATTAATATTGAGAGCTCTAAAGAAGACATTTGAGGCAAAATAAAGAACGTGTATGTACACAGAGAAAGTTAACAAAAAAAAACCAAACAAGACACATTTAAGAAGCGGTTTTCTATACCAGTTCTGCGTCAGACGTGTTGCTTGCGTTAGAAAAAATTCCGGGCTTTAGTTGCACTCAATTGTATTTTTAGGAATGAATTAAAAATGTAAGTTTCGCTACCTTGGAATCCCTAATTTCGTCCTATGGTCAGTACAAAATCATAAAAATGCATGATTGGAAAGTTTTACTTTATACTATCTTATAAGGCTACAAAGTAGTGGAGGACACTGGTAGTTTGGGTACAATAAGAGAATTTCAGAGCCCGTACGCCTGGCTTTCAGTTTTTGTGTCTTTTTTTCTCTAGTTCTTTGCAGTGCATTCCATAGCGGTGTTTTTTTTTTCGGGCTACGTACGCACTGATTTCCAGACTTGGGTTTATTTGGCTCAGGGCTAAGTCTAGCAGACTTTTTATTCTGCCTAATTTCTGTTTAACGAGGAAAGAAGTGGTATAGCTCTAAAGCGAGTGAAAATTAGTTTTCAAATCTAAGAGGGCGCGACTGCATTGAAAACCAGTGGCAGTCTTCCGGTTGTTCCTACATTGGTTCTGAACGGCGCATGGCGTCTGTATTGCTGCCAGTTGGCGATGAGCTATGACTGAAGACTTCCGGTGAATATACTCAAATATTCAATTATGTTAGTGAAACTAGCCTATACATTCACAAAACGTTTTTTTCATAAATTCGCTTTGAGTGACTTTCTAAGACAAAATACATATCATTACAATAATACGCAGAAATCACAATATTGCGGAAGTGTTTATTTGCGTCACAGTATGCGCTGACTTCATTTTTCAAAAAACCCGTCGCTCTGCTGCTGATCAAACGAATACGAGTTTCATCTCATAAGGGCGGTGATCTTTGTGGTGGTGGCGAAACAATTATCCCAGGTGTTTGCATTCGGGTTCATGTCAATGAACACTAGGTGGCCAAAGTAATTTGTAGCCATCCACTCCTCCGCAGCTTCCAGTCTGGCTATGTCTTTGGACCGTAAAACACCCAAGATAGGAATCTTTCTGAAGCAATAAAAAAAGCGAGACGAAGCTCATACCTGCAATTATATATGATGTGTTCACGTAGCCAGGACAAAAATTAAAAAAAACACAACATATTCCCACAATAGTGGTTTCAAAATTGAAGCAACGAACCGTTAATTAACGGCGTGTGGATTTGGTCCTGCTGCATTATTTTTTTATTGCTTCACTGATGCAGACATAGAGTGTTTCACATTTTGACGCACAAAAATAGCCGCGCATTTTCAGACACCAACTTAGCTGGATTACTTTCTGCTTAAAATATCTAAGACTCATTCGTTGTTTAGATCTTCGTATTGTAGCGATTAGGACTCCATACCAGGCCATCGGTAGACCGTTCTCTTCCCTTCTGCTGTAGCGCACATCCTGAAAGGGAGTACTTGTATTTGCTGTGTTTATACGTGTGTTTGCTACCCAGTCACAATTGAAAAGTGGGCTTCGGAGGTGTATATCTCGGTCCCGCTAATTCTTGCGGCTCTTGCTCTTTCAAAAAGTAATAACAGATATTTTGTACAGGGTACCATCTGCACGCAGTTCCTTAGATGCTGAGAACACAACCAAATGTGGCCGCGGAACATGTTTCTTTATACAGTTTTATTCACTGAAATACAGAGTTGTCTGAAGAGAGAACCATGTTGTTCTTATATCAAAATGTCGCCCACGCTTGTTTTTCTGTTGCTCGTACGAGCAACAATCGCGCGCTACGCTGTGTCATGAGGAACGTAGCTTGCCACGAGTACCCACGCTTTGCAACCATGTAGAGACGTAGACAAGTTTTACGTTCAACTTTCAGCTTTTAGTAAATTACGAACTGCAATTGTTATGAAACAAGACACCTTGGAGCTTAGCCATTTGTCAGACCAGAGAGACAGTAGGAAGGAACAAGCATCGGGAACTTTTATTACTGGCGACGTCAATATTATTACACGCCAGGTGTTTCAATTTACTTGTCTTAATATATCACGTAACATAAGCACCAATTTATATGCGCAAAAGTTTGTAGTATCTGACAGCAGGGGCACTAATTAACTGCGCAGCGGTTATCACACATACGTGCCCCGGTGCTGGCATTGCAAAGCCCTTTGAGTTCGCCGTCCGAGGAACCGAAGAAAACAAAACGCGGATTAACCCCACTTTGCCCGAAGAGCCTCCGCGTTATCTAGTTGCTTTACCGATACGAAAGAATGTTCGTGGAATCTGTAAAACCGTTCCAATCCCTTTTAACATTTGCAGTTGGAAGAGCCGAGCGCATCAAGACAGTGAAGAAGGATTCTCTCGAGAACCGATCAGCACGACCCTGTGTTTTCCAGTTGCCGGCACAGTTTGCTGCTTTGCCGCCACCTTTTCCAAGCATAAAACCCCTGTTCTCTTTTTATTCTCGCCTGCTAAATGTTGCACACAGTTTTGCTTCTATAGAAAGTGTGCAATCGCGTTCTCGTTTTCTCGTGAGCCGTCAAAGAAGGTTACCAAAATGTTTTTCAACTTAAGGAAGTTAGCTGCCTTGCAAACATCAGGAAGCTCATTTGCTGGATCTTCACAAGGGCTGCGACAATCACCATCCATGGTTCTTCCTTCAAAGTTTAAACACATTACATTATTTTTGCACAGCCCGTTTTGACACAAGCCATGTCAGCGCTGCTCCACCCCCCATCATCGATATTGCTCAAGGTGCCGCTTGGAAGGCAGTACGTTTAGCAAAGTTATTAAATGAAAATGAAGGCATTGCTACCTGTCAATCGCATCACAGGGAAAGCAAGCGACACCAATACCTCTGCCTGTTTTAAACACGAAGTAGTTTTTTTAGGCAATTGGTTTTTAGAGACCAAATTGTTTGGCGGAAACATAAGCGATTGGGTTGTTTTGGATTTGGTATACCTAATAATATTTCGCCCTAAGAGCCCATGAATTTATTGCTCAATGTTTCTTCCAGGATTTAACAAAAATAAGCCAATATGTGCATTTTTGCGTTCTATGTGTGGGATTTAATTACGAAAAATGGTATATTTGTTGTTCTCTACGATTGCAACCCCCGTCATGCTGCTTACTCCGTAGATGAGAGGAGTGAAAGACCAAGCGCCGTAACGTCCATGTCATCGTTCGAACGCTGGACATTGGTGTGCTGGACAGAAAGAGAATGTAAAACGAAACTCCTGTGTACGCGCACATTTACAAGAGGGTTTTTGGATGGTGCATGAGAAAAATAGCTGCCAGATGCGTCATTTCCGGCGTTTCTCTGTAGATCTGGATCGGCAGAGTGTAGCAGAATCCGCGATGGCTGTGACTGCTACCACAGCATCTTATCGTAATCTCCATCTATCGACTGGAAGACCTGTCACTGATTGTCTGAAGAGATATATACATTTCTGAACTCAAACCATGTGACTTCAGCCAGGTTAAATTAAAGAACTGCTAGCGTGGAAAAAGGGAGTTTTAAGGCATTTTTTCAACTAAACGTATGGTCCCTGACGCAAGAGGAAGATGAAGAAACCCTCTTTCTTCAGACATTTGAGGCACGTTTACCGGCTGCTTTGGCTGAAGAGGACAATTTCCTCTGCAAAACTCAAGTGGCTCAGATATTCCCCATTGATTCGCACCCCGACTTCTGAATCACGCCGTATAACATGGCAATGTCGCCTCAGGGATTCGCTTGTTTTCCTCTTACGGGAAAGCTCCTATTCCCGGTAGGTGTTCATGTTCGTCCACGTTAATCAAGATATATGGCGCCCCTCTTTGTCCACAATTCGTTTGTACCCAGTGGGCTAAAAAAACGAACTCTCAACTGGGGCGCTACGCGAGAGCATTAGGAAGGCGAGCATTGATACCCTAATGCCTACTTCCGAAGTAGAGTTTCTGTTCGTTCTATTGGAGCTTGGTTTTTAGATTGGGAAGAAATAGCGGGGAAGTGCGGCCCAGGTCAATTGATACTGAGCTGGTCTCCTTAATGGACTTCTAACCGTACTGTAAAACACCTTGTTTTTAAACACGAAATCGATCCTACAGCTGTTATTCGGCGCTGCCTGCTTCAGAGGCCGACGTGCTCAGGCCTCTCCGGTCGGTTCACGTTCTGAGAGGGCGAAGTGCAGGAACATGCCTCCTTGTCTAGAGGAACGCTCCGCCACATCACAGTGAATTGCAAGAAAAACCCTGACCTATTTCCTCTTCCAACTCTCCCTTCCCATGATCACTGGAGGATACTATTGACCACGTGCCTCTTGGGGTCGAAGACTTCCTGTCCACCGGGAATAGGATGGCGCGGTCGACACATAGCTTCCTAGAATCGGGATCCCCTTTTACGTTCAAAGCTCAATAAATGTTTTATCTCGCTCGGTCTCCACATATGCACGTATATTGGGCACAGTGTTAACGATAATGTTTGTTGTCTGTTTTATAAAATACTTATAACGTGTATAAGTACTACTCAGTAACATTTACTTACTTAAAAAGAAGTCTTTTTTTAACCAAGTCGACAGTATTGCCGCGAAGTTTTATTGCCACGAAATTACAAATCTAAACACTTCTACATAAAGTAGACATGCGTGGTTTCTTGCGTGGTTTCTTCTGGTATGACGCGCGATATGGCATCGCTCAGAATCCTCAGGTGTCGGCGCCAGGCGACACCGAGTCACTTTTTAAAAATATTGTATTCCAAAGATACTAATTGCCTTATCATGCAATCGGCATGACCCCATGAAAGTCTCAAATATTTTGATGGTAGGAAGAGAATAACGCCAAAATAAAAAATAAAAATCTAACCAGTCTGAGTCTGCGATGTAAACCCGGGACCTAGATACTGTGAGCGCAGCACGGAACAGCTTTCTGTCAAATTTCTGTTCTGTAACCTCACATTGAAAAACGAAGTCTATCTCCCACCTCTCAAAATTTCAAATGCGTAACACACACATGCATAAAGCTTGCGGCATCAGTGCTCGTGAAAAATACTCGGGACTGTGTATAACATTAGAATCGATTAGAATCCTATCATACCTCCATCCTAATAATGCAAAACACTTTGTGATTTAGTACAAACGCTCTTCTTTCTGTATGTCCTTTTCTATCACGATGTAGGTGTGCATTACATAGTACAACTAATTTCCAGATGTCTAAAACAAAAGGGCAAATTTTGAACTGAAAGTATTGCGAAAAACAGTATTGTTTTGAATCCGGTGCTGCTTGAAACTCTTATATCCAGACAAATTCTGTATCTTTAATGGCTGCAAAGAAAAGTGATTGTTACCTTTCCTTAGTCACGGTATAGTTATTTCACCTAAGACCTTTAACCATAAGTTTACAAACGAAAATGGACTCAGCACGTTGTAACGTTCGAGTGCAAAGAGCTGGGCGACGTAACAGCATGCACGATATCCAGCCACATTAACTGAAAAAAATTACACACTTCTAGCCCTAGCAGCACCTTCAGATTCTGTCCACATCCAACAGGAAGGATAAAATACGGCATTTTAAGCAATGTAAAAAGAGGCAACCGGATCAGGCTTTTTAGGTTCGATCATAAATTTTATACCGTTCGTTATGTGAATATGTGAATCTGTGAACATCGGTGAACATGTATGCCGCAAACAAATTAATCAGTAAGAGTAGAAGCAACTAAAAAAAGCCCTCACGCGGAGTCCGCAGGGGTCGAGACAACTTAGAAATTCAAACATGTTTCGCCCTGCGAATGTGAATGACCAGCGCAGTTCTGTATACACCATCTAAGGGGTACACGCATCGGAGTATCGTACCGGGCCGTGGTACAGCCAAGCGCAGTTAAGCATGCTGGCACGTCTCTCCCAATTTGAACGTTGCATGTCAGCCGTCTTGGTAGTTTGTGCAAATTTGTAGCTAAGCCATTTTTCGTTCGACACCTTCACTTCGATCCACTTTCAATTTCAATTTCATATATCAACTCCCAATAACAGTGGGCTCCGAAATAAAAGCTGCAGGGAGCTTGACGGAGTTTCTGCTCGTTACAAAGCTCGGCAGCATGCATTTGCAACAACGCAATCGCCATCCTGCTTGTGTTACAAAAGGAAATATTGGCATCCCTAAGGAACACAGGGGGACAAAAAAGGAAACTAGAGCGTTATTTGCAAAAGGGTGAAAAAAAAGAGTAGGTTGGTATACAAATACACTATAAAATGTACACTATCCCACATAAAACATTCCTTACATTACCTAAGCATTTTATGGTGTAGAGATTGTTCTTGCGTGTTAAAAGCGGAACCCTTTAGGCCGAGAAATATCTGTCCGTTGCACGAAAAAATCTCGAAGTGTGAGGGAAAGCGCCAAAGAACCTGTGAGGAGGTATTGGGAGTGCGCACATGAAGAAAAAAATGCGGCAAGAGAGGTCCTGGGAATCGAACCTGGGACTTTTACGCCGTCAATCCGGAAACACTGGGCTACCCCACCGTCCGGAGGGGTGGCGGGTTAGCAGCCAGGGGAAGAATAATACGAACAGCCAATTAAAAAAAAACGCTCCCACTGGTATGAATCGAAGCTGCGCCCTTGCATTGTGAAACGGGCACCTATTTAATTTATTTATTTTTCTAAAGCATGTTTTTTCTTTAATGCATGGAAGAAAATGCTCAAACATGACAGTACGAGGACTGCCTTACAAGCAAACAAAAGAAGACATTAAATTTAGGAATTCAGTTGATTGAATAATTGATTGTAGCGTTTAACGCACCGACGCTACACAGGCGATGAGGCGCGCCGTAGTGTAGAGCTCTGGATTAATCTTGACCACCTGGGAATCTTTAACGTGCGCCTAAATCTAGAACACACGGGCGTTTTTGCTTTTCGCCTCCTTCAGAAAAGGGGCCGCCACGGCCAAGACTCGAACCCGCACCCTTCTGCTCAGCCGCACAACGCCATAGCCAATGAGCCACCACGGCGGGTACTAAATTTAGGGAAACCACAAATACACCAAAATGCAAGCAAACACACACAATCGTTCAAAAGAGGGAACCATTCATGTGGTTGGTGAACAAATTATACACACTAGGTACAAATCCACAGTTTCTGGAAAAATTAATAGTTGAGTTTGGTGGCTCAGCATACCTATGACTTAAGCGACATCGCCACAGACTGTACGAGCAATCAAAACAAACATGTCACAGGGTGGCATAACAGAATAGCCGGATAGCAAAAACTGAATTGAGGAAGGCGTGATATCTATGTCTTTTCTCAGCGTTTGCTGCAAAATGTCCCAGAAAAAGACAGCATCTCGGCAACCTGTCGACCCAGCCAGAAGCAGACCCTGGTCTTTCATCTAAGTTTTCACAGGGAGCGTACCATTGTGTAATTTAAATAAAATGCTTTAATACCTCACAGAACACATATTTTACACACGCTATTGAGGGCATCCTGGTTTGGACACTGGAGGTATGATCATTGCATCCCAGGCGGACCGCATTTCCTTTGGGTCCGTAGCGCGGGCGCTGGCTTTGGACTTCGCCGCAGGTTATAGTGCATGCCATTGCGGTCCACTTTGGAGGAGATGTGAAAGCGTTCGTACGAAACGATCCGGGACTGCCAGGGATCAAGAACGTTCAGCAGCAAGTTCAGCAATACATGTGAGGTGCGACAGCCGGGTCTCCAACGAAGGGAGAGAGACCGCCAGCTCTTCTGGTTCTCCAGCTTTGCACCACTAGTGCAAGCTGCGCCCATTTTGTGTGCATTGTTTGAGCTTGTCTACATAACTATACTGCTAAAAAGACAGAAAAATTGTTTTTAGCGTAAAATTGAGGTCAGTTGCATCGACTATAACGACTAGTGACGCTTCCAAGGCATTTCAATGCGACGTCAGAACGCTTCTCATACACGTGCTTAGAAGCGGCACCGTGCACATAATCGATCAGCGGCTCATGTTTCGTGCCCCCCTCTTAACAATAGCAGGTGGCATGTCCAATTACAGCGATTTGGTTATGGCGCCCTGAAACGACATCAGGCGAAACAGCACACAACATCGCGTGCGGCAAACCACTTTACAAAGGGAGAACATTTGTCCTGCGAAAGCATACTGTAATGTGAGAAGCAATTAAGCAAACCTAGCGCTCTCGGTGGCACTTCTTGTTGGGTTTGACGTTGTTCTACAAGGTTTTGAATGATTGATGAACAAGAGAAAAAATTTTGGGCGTCAAAGAACGCCTAGTCGTGCGGTGTGATTTCCGTCCCTTTCAACGTATTGGGTTTTGCTAATCGGGTTTTGCTAATCGGAACCGTTATACGCACACCCATTTTGAAGCGAAGTTTTAGTGTTCTCACTGATGGTGTCTGTAACGCGAGAGTGGGCGAAGTGAAAGAAAAAAAATTGGCCGTGTATCTGCTCCTTCCGTTGCAAATGTCGTCCAATGACGATAGTCTTTATCGACTTTTGCCAGGTAAATGCCTCCCTTCGCTTTCCCGCTCACCTCTTATGTTGTTCCTCTTGCGTCGCGCTCCTCCCAAGGTAAAGACGCCAAGGGTTGCTAAAATCATTTTAAATTTCCCGCGTTCCAGTGCTCTAAACCGGGTGCCTCGATTCCAACGCTGCCGTACGGTGAAGACGCGCGTGAATCGAGGCGCCCTACGTCAACGTTTATAGAAGCGCGTTTCCCTCCTAGTCCACGTGCGTTGCAAGCAGAAGATGGAACCTATCTAGTGGAACCTTTCGTAACTGTTGCCAGTTGATTTCTTAAAATGGCGCCGATGCTATAGTGGCGCGGGTGACAGCAGGCGACGACAGAGTGAATTTTTTTTCTGCAGTTATTCAAGTATTTAATTTCGCAAAAGTCAAGCATGTTTGAGTTTTTATAAAGGAACACTACAAATATCAGTTCTGTATTAATTTTTTGTCCTATATTTGTGTAATCCCTTGTCCTTCTTCAACAATGTTGACAAGTATGAACATTACACCGAACTTAGACGGGTAGATTTAGCTGTGCCTATATAAACACTATTGCGCAAGCATTGTTTTACGTTGGCCGGGTTGCTGAATCGAGTCAGAGACAGACAGACAGACAGACAGACAGACAGACAGACAGACAGACAAACAGACCAAAATTTCTGGGTTTAAGTAGGCCAAGAAAGACTATCATCTTTAAAAAGAAAAAGAAAACGCTTTCTGGGGCGGGAATGCAACCTTGGTCCCTCGCGTGACGTAGGCGGCGTCCATCCCATTGCTTCATTTCCACATGGTTGTAGGGGTTTGGATTTGTAGAGGGGTGCATGGACATGCAAAATTAAACAGAAAAATGCTTCACCCCTACGTGTAAAAAAGACGATGATTGTTGATTGTTCGCGAGAAATATCTGCGTTCAACTATCGTCGTGGTTACACTGAAGGGTGCCTGATATTTAGCATTCCCTCGCATAAGCTTTAAAGACATTTTCCGCTCACTTTTAAATTGCGTTCAGTAGGTGCGCTGTTGACGGATGCTGAAGTAATTGACGAAGGACTGTGACTGTGAAGGACTGTGACGAGGCTTTTTCTACTTTACGGCGCTTGCTGACATCACCACCCATTTTGCGCCACTACGACCCCAGCGCCCCAACCGAAGTGCACACGGACGCCAGTGGTGTCGGCCTCGGTGCTGTTCTCGCACAGCGGAAGTCTGGCTACCCGGAATACGTCGTTGCATATGCCAGCCGGACCCTCACGAAAGCGAAGTCCAATTATTCCGTAACGGAAAAAGAGTGCTTGGCCATTGTTTGGGCCTTGGGAAAATTCCGGCCTTACTTATACGGCCGCGCATTCGACGTTGTTACCGACCACCACGCCCGATGATGGTTGTCGTCTCTCAAAGACCCCACGGGACGGCTTGCACGTTGGGCCCTACGTATTTAAGAATACGACATTCGCGTCGTTTACAGATCAGGGCGCAAACACTCTGACGCCGATGCCCTGTCTCGCTCGCCTCTGCCAGATTCGACGACGTGCCCCGATTCACCGGAGTCCATCGTCTCTGCGCTCACGCTTACTGACCTGACCCATCACCAGCAACAAGACCCTTGGGTCTCCTCTATTATAAAGTACCTTACCGCCCCGACGGCCACCTCCCAACCTCGAGCACTACGACGGCAAGCAGCTCATTTCGCTGTGCGGGAGGGTCTTCTATACCGTCGCAACTATATGACCGACGGAAGCAAATGGCTGCTCGTAATACCACGCCATCTACGAGCCGAAATATGTGGAGCTTTCCACGCTGACCCCCAATCCGCCCACGCTGGCGTCTTGAAAACTTACGCTAGGCTTCGTCAGCGGTATTACTGGAAGGGAATGTATAGTTTTGTGCGCAAGTACATCCGTGGCTGTGAGGCCTGCTAACGACGCAAGCAACCCCATCCAAAGCCTGAAGCATACTTGCAACCTCTACCGTGCCCTTCACGCCCCTTTGACCGGGTTGGAATTGACCTTTACGGACCTTTACCATTCACGCCTTCTGGGAACAGGTGGATTATCGTCGCTGTAGACCATCTTACGCGCTACGCGGAAACGTCCGCGCTTCCCAGCGCTACGGCACGCGACGTCGCCCTGTTCCTTCTTCATAACTTCATCCTACGTCATGGTTCCCCCAAGGAGCTTCTGAGCGACAGAGGACGAGTATTTCTATCCGAAGTCCTGGAAGCTCTCCTCAGTGAATGCAAGACCGTTCACCGGTCGTGTACTGCCTACCACCCGCAGACAAATGGTTTGACGGAACGATTCAATCGCACGCTTGGTGACATGCTTGCCATGTACATAGCTTCCGACCACTCTAACTGGGACGTGGTGCTTCCATTCGTGACTTTCGCGTATAATACCGTAACGCAAACCACCACCGGGTTTTCTCCCTTTTTCCTTCTTTACGGACGCGAGCCCTCATGCACCATGGACGCCATCCTCCCATACAGCCCCGATGCCTCGGAAGGCAAGCCCGTCTCCGAGATAGCGCGACACGCTGAAGAATGTCGCCAGTTAGCTCGCGCCTTCACGTCCAGTGAACAAAGTCGCCAAAAGTACGAACATGACCTTGGTGGGTCATCTCCGCCCTCTTTCCCCCCTGGATCCCTTGTTTGGCTATGGATACCGCTCACAACGCCTGGCCTGTCTTCGACGTTCCTAGCCAAATATCATGGCCCATATCGCATCATAGAGCGCGCATCACCGGTAAACTACGTCGTCGAGCCGCTCACACCATCTGACGACCTTCGTCGCCGTGGCCGCGAGACTGTCCACGCCAATTGTTTGAAGCCCTACCACGAGCCCATCGTCTCGCCCTCGCCATGAAGTCGCCAGGATGGTTCCTTGTCACCCGGGGGCGATTGTAACGAAGAAGAGAGGTCCGGGTCAAGGGATTAAAGCTCAGGCCGAAATTCATGCTGAAGCAGGGCAATCCCCACGGACAATCCTCACGCATCAAGTGCGCAGCATACGCAGCGTGATCGAGTTCAGTTTTGGCTGCCCCTGCTTCTTCGGCTCCTCGAACTCCTTCGGTCTCCGTCGCTTGAGCCCCTCTGTTCCTTGGCTGCCTAAATAAACCCCACTACAACGTGTAAAAGTGTTTCTTCCAGCGTAGTTATTCCCAATTTTTATGTTCTCTGTACGATTGCTAATCCTTGTGTATTGGCATGGCATACCAAATACTATGCATTATCTGACTAGTTGTCCGGAGGCGTATTCTTTCTGACTGCCGCATTAAACTAGCGCAAAAACATGAAGGTGGCCGTTCAGGGATAATTCATGCATACTTAGGTTGATAGCATGCAGATGATTGCCGTTTGATTTACGTTAACTAGAATACAGCTTTATTATTTTACCCTGAGAGTATACGCGCTAGCTGAAACGACGCGGTTGTATGACCACTTGGCTACGCCCAGTCACTGCTTTGTCGTCTACTAGAATCAATATGCCAAATGTTTCTCGCTCATTACTATGGATATATGTTGAGGAAATACTAAACAAAGTTCTAGCGCACGCGCATCGAGATACAAATTATTCTAACGCAGCTTGGGCAGCAGTTTTCGAGGATGAGTGTGCACTGTTTTTTTAACAATTGGGAGTTTTAGAACAGGGGCCCCTAATACTCTGGAGTCCCCAAGCGGCTTGGGGCGCCGTAGTGCGCATGCGCAAAATCCAAGCCGTCCTTGATGGTTTTTGGGTTTGTGTTTAGCGCGCACGCTATTTTTCGATTTTCCGAAATTGCGGGCACCCCAAAGCTGGAGCTTGCGTTCTTGCGTCACTCTCGCAGCCAGCGAGATTGGGCGTGACCACGGCTGAAGCGAAACCTGCGGCTTGTTTCTCGATCCACCCGTTCAACTACGAGCATCGCTGAGCTGAATTTGCAGATTCCGCGAGTCGTTCGCAATAAATGGATAAAGCAAGCAATCGTGAGGCGTTTTCTGCCATCGGAAACAATCCGTGCACACGCCGGCCGCGCCTGCCCGCTCGGCCCACTAACCGGCTCGAACCGGCGCCGACCAGGGTAGCAACAGCTTGTCGCCAAACTTTCAATCAATGTAATCGCTAAAAGAAAGTTCCACACGCGAGAAAGTAGATGTTCGTGTGGTTAAGAATTGCGCTAGGTATAAGTATCAGAGCTGATTTTAAAAGCGTTGATCAGATATCGCCCGCGATGCGAAGCCTACGCTGACTGGCCTTAGTAGTTCGGCGGCCCTACTGGCAGTGTGGCGCGCGGCGCGCCGAGCGGACAAAAGATAGCGCCACCTGCGCGGAAGCATCGAGACGGCTCCGGCAGATGTCTTGGTCACCGATTTCTCAAACGGCAATTATAGCTGAAATCAAATTCCACATTCGAGAAAGTGGATCACAGTGTGGTGAAAAGTTATGTTACGGATTGTTATTTGCAGTTGCACAGATAGCGGGGATCAAGTATTCGCCACGATGCTAAGCCTAAACTTCCCATCACTCGAGCCGACTCGAGCAACGCAAGTCGGTTGCGGGCTGTTGGGGGCGCCCCCATTCTAAAACTCGCCGCGCGCGAGTGCCTTGTGGTTAGGTTCCCCTAAATTCTTGGGGACCCTCAAAGGCGGCTTCCCCTATTCTAAAACTGCTGAATAGTTTAATCAGTATTTACTCGTGAGGGGTGTACTTCATCATCCACTATTAGTGTAACTGGTATTACACTAAAAACCAATAGAAAAAGAGGGCACGCAAGATGTGCACATCTCATAAAAAATAGCATTGGTTACACTAAACAAATATCCCCCCCACACACACACAGACACACACAAATAGCAGTTTCTATGGCAATAAGGCAATGCACGCGAACAGCTATCGCGCATGCACACATACTTGCAAAAGAAATGCGAATGGAATAATGTAAGCCGTACTAAAAACGGAGTGATATTACAAGATGGGTTCTACTTGAGATGAACAGCATAAAAAAAGTGTAGACTTGTAAGGATACAAGAAAATAGAAAAAGCAAATAAAAAAGAAGGAAAAAGGAATGTTTTTCTCGCGCTTCACGCCGAAATCACAGCATAAATGCCAGTCGTAGGTCATGACGACAAGAATGAAAAAGCTAAAGTTATGGCATGCCAAGCTTCCGGACATGCTTGCGAAACAGACGGGGAATAATAAATATATCTAAGCATTTCAAGTGCCGGTATTACGTGCACTGCAATCAGAACATAGGTCACAATCCACGCAGACATTTCGGATCATAAAAAGCATCGTCTTTCCTGGTAACCTACCGTGACACGTGGAGTGGAACATGTTGTAGCAGCACTCCAGAAGACACTGAGCCGTGAATAGTGTCGAATAGGTAGAGGAGACCCGCTTATTCGGCCTGGAAATTACTCAAGGTAGCGTCAACGTAGACGATGACTCAGAGTGATTGTTAACGGCGAAGCGATACTGGACGCTCTTGAATTTAGCCAGGTGTATTTTTGAGACCGTGGTTGTACCGCAGGCAAAACATATAAACTCAGTGGAAACCTAAATGCATTCTATCTCCCTGGGACACCTTATCTTATCATGGTTATTAGCTATAGCATTTGTCTTTTCAAAGGAAAGATGGCATAAAAAGTTCCCCAAATGAATTTATCTTGCATTCTCATGCGCTCGCCTCAGTATTCATCTGCGAAAAATGGCTACCAAATTAGAGCCACCTTGTTCTGCCATTCTTAATTTGTAATGTCGTAAATTGTGTAGAAACGTGTCTAAGGAGCCCATTGTTTTAAGTGCGAATGCACTTCTTAAGCGAGCCTGAATCGTCCGCCGCCGTAGTCCACATAGCAGCAGCTGCGGGTGCGCGCGCTCCTCGTCTTCCTTAGCAACGGGGGGAGATGGGCGCGCGCTGCCTGGGCGCTGACATGGCACATACCCACGTGGGGGATTGGCCAGGAATCGGGCGTGAGAAGGGCAAATGCACCCGCTTAAAGGAGTACTGACACGAAATATCAAAGATGGGCGCGCGCTGCCTGGCCGCTGACATGGCACATACCCACGTGGGGGATTGGCCAGGAATCGGGCGTGAGAAGGGCTAATGCACCCGCTTAAAGGAGTACTGACACGAAATTTCAAAGCTGAGATCCGCTCTAGCAATCAAGTACAACGACAACACAAATAAGTGTCTGTGAATAAATGCATCTTTCTTTCTTGGTAGTTGTGTGTGTGTGTGTGATCTCTCTTTCGCGAACATTACCGAACCGCGCAAATTCAACTCGTGCATTCGCACTTTCACATTCTTCACCTCGGGGAAATGCGGGGAATTTTTTTATCACGATTTGGCTTCTCGTGGTGAAACCAGCTACTGTTTTTCTTGGCACGGTGTTTATACACTGCACTTTAAACCACCGATATTGGTGAACGTTTCCTTGTCTGGTCGCAAAAGGCCGCTCTGCATTGCTTTTTACTTACCATGTCCATCTTGAGTACTTGCACTTTGGAGTCAAGCCTTTTTAATACATTTTTCTAAAATCTATCGACCCATCGCTTCGATATTCGTTATGCAAAAAACAAGTTAAGTTTAGTTGCGGCACTTGTACGTCGGAACGAAGGCAACTCTCCTGCAGACCACTCACCAACCACGTTATCTCGACATGCCCGAGCGAAGCACTCGTACGCCTTCGTCAATGTGACCCAATACAGGTTGGAATACACCGCCATACAAACCTGCGCATGCAAAGAGAGCCTACCCGTGTTATTGCAAGTTACTTTCTAACTCGCGACAAGTAAAGACATATTCCGGGTATAAAAGAGAAATAACGGAGAGGCCAAAGGCAAAATAAGAGGTTCTATGTATAGAAAAATCGTCTCAACAGCGAACACCTCTATACTGTGAGGCCCATCCTGTGAGGCCCCACATATACCCGACATAAAGGCAAGCCAATGTGGTCTTTAAACTTTCAGGAAAAAAAAGAAAAAGAAAAGTTATCCCGAAGACAACGGACGGAAATACGAAGGGAAGAATACGGCACAAAAATGGGGGAAATTGCTAGGGATGCGAGGATGCATAGCAATCGATATTTGCTGCTCCCGTTAACGACACGCGTAGCAACTCCCAGAAGATTGCACGTCGATGTTCTGGAAGGGAGGTGCATAGCAAGTAGCATGCTTTCCAACGGTTTAGGGGACGGGGCTGCGGAAAACTGGCAGAGCGCTTACTAGGGGGTGTTCGAGCCTCCGCCGGTGGAACCTCGACGCTGGACCCCAAATGGAATGGCTCACTTCGTTCCGTGCGGCTTCTCTCCCGCTGCTGCAACAAAGAACGTTTCCGCTGAACCACACGTTACTCTTAATAATGGGGGTCGATATCGGTGGTTTCCGGCAACCACGGAAACTGCACAGCAACCATACAAATAACTACCGTTAGCTAATATCAGTTTACGCATGCATGTACACCATTGAAAAAAAAGAATATTATTGTAGCACATGGTTAAGCTGTGAGCAACAATGCGCCTTTTTATATATTCACATCGTGTAAATAAAAACTCAGAAACAGAAGAAGTTTCTTGTTTTTTAACTTGTTTCTTGTTTCTTGTTTTAGGGGGCCATTCACGAACCGGTCTTTAGTTTGTGGGCGCCATTAGCTCTGGAAAGCGAAACCAAAAGCTGGAAGATTAAATTCTACGTATGAAGCGCTGCATATAAATTTTCGAAATGTTTTCATATGATGCATTCTTTTCAGAGAAACCATTATTCGAAGCCTAAGGTATAGAAGCAGTAGCGCAGTATTATGCGGTAGTTTCTTTCACGTAGCATTTACACCGCTTGCCGGGTTACCTAAGCGAGTTTTATGTGCATATTTAATGGACTTCGCTATACTGAATCGGCTGCAATTGGAAACAGTACGTTCAACTAAAATGCACCAGATATAGGAAAAGAAAATGGTTCTCGAAGGGTCTGAATCTTTGGATGCTAGGAAGGGTTCCAGACATTCGCTACGAGGGTGTAGAACCGCAATTTTTGGGGGGTTCGGTTCGGGTTCGGGTGAACCCTTTCGGGTTCAATTGTGGTTTTGGTTCCGCAGTACCATTTTGTTCCCTTTAAAACTGTTCGCCCCAGGTCAAATCGGTCGAACGTGTTCGAAGAAGAAAAAAAAAGCAGGACCTTTTTTTGTGTTTTACACTTTCAGTGCGGCGTTTTCGTTTCTCTGTCACGTTGGTATAAAAATGAATTCCTAATGCAAGTTTCTTAGTGAAAATGTTTTCACTTCGCCAACTTAACTGTGTAATTAACTGCAAAATGTTTTCTATAGGAAATCCACGATTGCAACACTACCTGCAGCGAAATAAAAGTTTCGCAGGGACACTTACGCTGCTCATGGGTGCGGATGTGAAAGGAATACTCTTTATGGAAGGCAGTTGATTTTTGTTAGTTTAGTAGTTTAGGTCAGGTTTTCTTTATTTTATTTTATTCCTGGCTGACAATCCCACAGTTTATGCAGAGTGATTGTTTACTCGAGGAAACTAAGAATGGGTGACGATTACTACTACTACTACTACTACTATGTGTATTTTATTGGCGCAAGGGCATCTGAGGGCAAAGATCGCAAAGACAATGTTTGTTTTGTCGCGTTTGTTGTTAAAATATGATGGCGATTACTGCGATTTACTTGATAGAAAAAGTGTATGTATGGGTGTAAAGGGCCCTTACTCTAAAAGGCTACGATGATCAAAATGGGATATAACGATGATGATGGTTAAGCGTAACTGGGCTGCGGCCGTCATATCATGCCCCTATACCTCCAGCGATGGCTGTTGCGTCCCTAGTACACCTAGTACATGTTATGAAAACACTCCGAGCCACCCTCACTTGCGTCGGGTGACCCTGAAATCACACATGGTATCAAATGAGTGCTAAAAATTCATTGTCAGAGAGCTAGGCTAAAAGGCGTTCATTTCTGATCGGAGGTTGATAAGATAAAAACAACGATGGGTGTTAGGGTATCTGGTAGGCGTATAGTTCGGGGAAGTGCCGTTTCCTTGCATATGGTATGCCAACAATTCAATCAATACATGGGGAATTGTAGGTCTTCGTCCGCACGGCCCACAAGGTGGTAGTGGGATTCCGTTTAAAAGATATGAATGTGCAGCGCGTGTGTGACCTATTCCTGATCTGCATATTGATATTTCTGTGAACCTGCTTCGTTTGTCTGTGTTGTATTTCCCTATTTGTGGTTTTATAATGTGCAGTTTCTTTTTCAATTGTCTGTCCCACTGTACCTGCCAGCGTCTTCGAAGCCTACTCCGAACTAATGGGCCCACAATTACTATAGTCCCTAGTGCGAAACTTGAGCGCGGCGCGAAGAACAGCCTTCTGGGCTATGACACACAGCTGCTGCGTCTCACCAAGTGATCGCGTCATCGGCGAACGCTCGACCGTGCGCGCTGTATAGATGGTGTTCACACAGTTGTTTAGCGGGCAACTTGTTTTCTTGGCAACACTGAAACCCGCCATGAGAGTGTCCGCCCTGTGTGCGCCTGCGTCCGCATATCACAGGAAAAAAAACAAGCTCCGGCATCCATCCTCTGCGCCGTTGCCACCCGATTCTCGGCCGTGGTGTCTACAGATATAAATGATCGCCGTGACATTGTGTTGTGATTGTCTACTCGCCCTTGAGGTCTCCGCATCACCAACGGAGAATAGAGTCATGGTTGCAAAAGAAAGCGGCACGACGAATGAAATGTATACGCTTCACCGCAGTTGACAAAGGTAGGTATCACATGACGGCGGTGTTTCTCATTCAAGAAGGTAGTGCATTCGATAGCGGATCTAACGATGCCAGTTTGGATGCACTTGAGTCTATTGGAATTGGAGGTCGGTTTCATTAGCTATCATCGCTGACCGATGTTTTTCTTACCACACTTGATAGTGAGACGTCAGATCACCCAGTCCCTCCCTGTGGGCATCAAGGAGGGTTCCTCAGCCCTAAGCTATTTACCTTGGCTCTCATAGGAAAGACGAAAGTGCTCCCCGAAGCAGTGTTATTATCTCCCTATGTGGATGACATATGCATTTGGACATAAGGCGTAACGCCACTTCACGTGCAAGCACAACTTGAGAAAGCAGTATCGGCCACTTCGACGTGCCTACGCCACCAGGGACTTGAAATTTCAACGTCCAAGAGGACAACACTGAAATCTACCAGAAAACCCATGATATGCAACCCGGTAAAGATCTAAGGACTGTTATTCCGTGTGTCACTAAAAAAAAATTACTCGGCGTAACGATTGACCGAGATATCTAATGGTACAAAATGTCTCTGCTCTAAGAAGGAAATCACAAAGTTTCACCCCCCCTCCTTCACCATATGGCGGAGAAATCATGGGGCCCACCGGTTTTATCGTTGTCGCGCCTTTACCAGGAGCTATATACTGGCTATTTACAGTACAGTTCCATACCTTGTAACCTCCGGCGATCGTTACTACGCCTGCTTCAAAGGGCACAGGCACAAGCCCTACGAATCTGTCTGAGATTCCTTCGATGAACATCAACATGTAGAGCGATCACATAAGCGCGAACCTGCCAAGTTCAAGTATACCTCTCGCAAGCGGAGAAAACCCCGAGCTTACTATTTTATTTATTCGGCAGGAGATCTGCAACGACCCCTCTATGCCAGCCAACATTGTACTGAATGTAGTTGCGCTTTACGTTAACCACAACGTCCCGCCCATAACCACGTGCGTTTTACACTGCTGTTTGTAAACTTTAGATGGATATAAAATGGCTGAGATTCATAACGAGTAAATTCATTATATGTCTGACTGGATTGAAAAGTTTTCAGATGCCGATGCCTTGTTCCTCACCAGTCCTTACGACCCGAACTTACGTGAATCTCGTAGTACACGGTCGTTTCTTTGTCGTTGCTTGTGCGTGTGTGTTGTGACATAAAAAAACACGTGATGTTGTCAATGCTTCTGTTGTTACGCCCCCGCAGTCCAATCTTTTTTCCTGTAGACCCCAGCCTACAAACCATTATATACAGATTCAAAGTATTACCCTCTTCTTATTGTCTATAAAACAAAAAGCCACCCTTTATGCTTCAGTGCACCGGTGCAGTCAGTGGGTTCGGTGATGACACCCCTCGCTAGCATTGACTGCATGAATAGCTACTCTTTTAACACACCGTGGCGTTTGAGGTTGGCGCCAAACAGCGCTATGTTGGAAGGATGCCGACGCCACTAGCCCCGGGCGATCGCATGAAGCCATCCGCTAATGTCCGTTTTGTACCCGCACAAAAGGCCAGAAAGAGAGCGCGTGGCCGCAAAGCACTCTTGCCGCGGGCTAACTTTAGTTACGTGTGTGCATCGGGCCTGCAGGGAACAATGACGCGGATCGTTTCGACAGCATAGCATGTGCGGCTGCAATCTACTGAGTGCATAACTGACATTTCAACAACGCGCCTGAATCCCGTCATTGCTGCTCTTATATAGCTACTCGGCAAAGGATGCTAGCCAGTGGCATGATTTATTTCTCAAACCGACGCACCGTTGCCGCCAGAAAGCATGTTAGCTAAGCTAACTGGCGCCTTTAAACGAGCAACGCAAACTGAAGGCTAATTTATGATATGCGGAACGATCTCTTCGACATGTATTCAAACTGCTAGAAATAGTAGTATTAAGCTAACGTCTAGGCGAAAGTCTAAAGTGTCGTTACGTTGCAGTCCTGATATACTTGCTTGCACATTAAAAAACAAAATTACGCAATTACAGGGAGTGGATCTAAGAGGATTTCTTAGAGGAGGACAGTATGGGAGACATGTCTTCCAATATTCTTGTAAAGCGAGTAGCAAAGCCCTGTAGCCGCCAAAAATAGTCTTAAAAGGGCGCTTCGGGCGGCCGGAATCTCTTAATAACCACCCTTCTCCCCTTTGGTCCTCAACTGTACATCGGACAGCTGCCATATTACTTAACAATGATCACCATGACTGTAAATACGGAGGCTTTGCTTCCATAAATAAAGACTGCGTTTTTTAAACTTGCCTTTATCCGAACATTTCTGGGGAGTGGGAACCTCTCTTCCTTCCAAGTCACCTCTAGGCGTACTAGTATGCATCAATCGGGCAATCATTTCACATTCTCTGTATTATGAGCCACGCCATTTGACAATACTTTTTAGAGCAAAGCTTTCTACCTCTACCACCCAATGGTTATTTCGTGGCGTGCAGGACAAGAAATTCCCGAGGCGGCTGCGGAGGGAAGGACGATTTTAACTCACGGAGCAAAGTGTAGATGGTGGGGGTAATTTGCCCAGGGTTCCCCGCGAGCTCACGGCGGCGGGCGTATCGGGCGATCCGGCTTTGTCGTCTGCTTCAGCGACGGTAGTCTTGGGCTGGCTTAGACGCAGCTTCGCGTATATTGTGCGCTTCATTCGCACGGCTTGATTAAATTGTTCGACAGCACCCCCTGGGTAACCCGAACACGACGGAATTAAGTGGTAGGGCACGAAAACAAAATATAGACACTAGATACAAACATCTGGCCGCAAAGCAAACACTACCTTTTGCGCATTGCTGGCCACGAATGGGACTCGGTTTTCTAAATTGATGAATTTAGCTTGTGTTTTACCAGAAATTACAAAAGGCGAAAGGAGCAACTGGTTTTGATAAATACGATAATAAAAGTTGTCTCAGGTTACTCACCATTCTCAAACTTAGTAAACTAACTACAGTTATCCCTCGTTAAAACAAAATCGCTTTACTCGAAATATCCGTTTATTCGAAATTTATTGTGGTCCCCACCCAAACGTATACATTTTAGGCCGCATTACACGAAGTGCACGAAGAGCTTGACCCGCTTTGAGCGAAGTGGCGAGCGGAGGAGTGGCCGAGCGGCGTCAAAGCAGCGACGAGTCAGGCTACCAACATGACGGGACAACGCAAGCTGTCTTTCCCCGGCGATGTTCTCGAGCCGGCCATGCTCTATTCGCGCCGTCCGACTTTAGACAAACGGTCCGACTGCGTGGTAGGATCACTGATTTTTTTCCTGGACATTGGTCAATGGCGTGGACGCGACGCTTCGCGCTGCTGCGTGAACTCGAACCGTAGGATAACAGTGTCGTCGACAACGGGGTGCCCAAAAACTCTTGTCTTGCAAACTTTACTGCTACACACCTCGGGGAAAAATTTCCAAGAAGTCATGCAAAGCCCCTAGTGCAAAACCCGTCAGTTTTCATGACTTCGCTGTGCACCCGAAATGGGCGGTTAATTGTTTTTGATCGCAACAAGTACAACCTCAGACTCGACCTACATTTGATGCGCTTTCCAGCGCGAAACTCGAGTAGCGTTCCGTGACACCCGCCCGCCCCCCTGTAAATTGGCCACAGCCACTGCCACTTTTATAGGCGGCGACTACAGCCTCATGGAATGCTTGGTCAAATTAGAGCAGGGGTTGCTCGCGCCCGGCAAGAACTTGAAACAGCCAAAGCTCACTGCTTTTTTTACAACTGAACAAAGCTTTGCTTCACTGAATACATTGTGTTTTGATTCTTTGGAGTTGTGGGGTAATTAAACCTCAACTGCTTTAGCTTTTTTCGAGTGGTTGCCTATATAGAAATACCGCTTATAACAGAATTTTTCGCCGTACCCCTGACTTCGTTTTAACGAGGGATTACTGTAGTTTAAAAACGCACAATTGGGAATCCGTCAGATTACATGCCGAATAGTTTCGGTGTCAACCCTTGTGTCGTGGTCTGGTGTTGCCCCGAGATAGCAAATCGGGATTGCTAGGTTCCACTGTCTCACCCTTCCAATGACGCTCTTCGCCGTTTCCTTTCTGCCGACGCACGTCCGGGCTGCAGTGGGGGCTTCCGCCTCTCTATAGCTCGGCCATGGCCGACGCTTCTGCGTTCGGGACGTCACCCCTGCGAATTCTAGCTAATGGCTGGCAGAATCTCTGGTTTTACTCTTCGTAGAGCCACGTGCGTGAATTCAAGGGACGTCGCATGGACCATTGCTGTGGGTGTCGTTTACAGATTTGCTTTCCAACCACCTTCACAGCGTGGATTGGAGCCATTTTTTTGCACGACTGTACGCAGAACTTTGCATGCAGGCCTACCGACACGGCCCGTAATACAGCCTCATTTATTGTAATTGCAAACGGGATCTCGGTGGTTGAAACGTTAACCTTTGCTCAGGAAGAGTGTTTTCAGCAGGCTTCCTACTTGAGATCACCTCTAAGCACGGCACTGGCATGGCTCATTTCTCAGGTGGGGAACTACACCTAACATTTATGAAAAATAGCGTCCGCACTGTCATTTCCCTCTGAGGTAACCCGAAGCAACATACTTATTTTATCACTATTGGTGTATTCTTGGCTTTACAAAAAAGCATATAAGCGGGGCACCAAGTCAATTTAAATCACTTTAAGACGGTGGTTCAAGCGGAGCCCCGCGAAAGCGGCAAGTGGAGCACGCGTCCTTTCGAACACGCGGCTGGTCAATTGCGCGGCTCAGTGTTTATCTTGCCCTCCCGGCCGACCCTGAAGAGCAGCCTAATTAATGAGCCGCGTAATCGACTGGCCGCGCTTTGGAAGGGACGTTGGTTCTACTTTTAGGGACAGTAGTCTTTCTTGGGCTACTCTGCCAGTAGTCTTGTTGTCTAAGAGGGGGGGGGGGGGCTAAAAATAATTTTTTTAGCCCACATATCAGGGCGCAGCAACTAGGGGTAACAGCGCTGGCCCAAGCACAGAAAATTCCCCAATCAGTTTTTATGTAACCTTATCAGTCAACACACTGCACAAAAATTGTTTGGGGTGTGCAACAAGCCACTACAAATCAAGTCACACAAAGCTTATCAGCGTTCGAAGAAAGAGTTCATAAACTAAACTGAACTCAATACGGCACTAGAGAAACGCTCAGGATGTTGCTCCTGATCACTATAAAAGGCGTACACTAGCGCAAACGGAAGGCTTCTTCTCCTAGAGCTGCCAACTCTTGGTCCAAATGACTCATCAGAACCGAAAAGACACCTTCGCCAGTTGCGACCTTCTTGCAGACATGCGGCACCACGATTTCTCCACAAAACGAAATCACCAGCACAAACCAGAAAGTGCACCAACAAATCATTTGAACGTGTGTTCATTCCAAGATTGTGTCCAAACAGCCTGCCTAATACACTCCAAAATGTTTTGCCGCTACGCGAAAGTAAAACACGTTATGTTGTAATGTTTCAGAGTGGACGCAGTGCGGACATCGTGCGGAACGCGCAACGTCGAATCTCGCCAAACGGTCACACGTAGGGAGAAATTCCTAGCTACGTAGCCATACGAAATCCCCAACATCGGCCGGAAGTGCCGCAAAGTCAGCTGATGCCACAGGACACCGCGTGATCTTGCTCTCTGTTGATATCCTAATTGGGTTATTGCCATTTGTTTGCACACTTCGCTTGCCGTACTTTCCTTGAAATTAGGCTTGCAAGGAAGACTGGAGAATTCGCAATGCCTTTATAGCACAAAATGGGGGCGGCTGCTCAACAGAAGGACCAGCGATCGGTACGTCACAAAATATTGGCAGAGGGTGTGGTCATCTCGTACTGCTTCACCAGCTTCACCCCGTCTCGGCTCCTGAAGGGATCGCCTCGAAGCTCGCGGATTGCGTCGGCCGCCCCAGCCCCGGTGAGCCATGGATGCGCCAATTCCCCAGCCCCGAATCCGCAGCCAATGACGCCGAGACCCGAGGAGCCGTGAACAGCGACGACCTGCAAGATGACGATGCCGCTCCCCTACCTCATCTTCCGGCGCGTCTTCAGGGGCTGCGGAGGTTCTTTCATTGCGTCGGCGGTCTGAGCTGTTCCGGGAGCAATTTTCATCAAGCTCACCATCATGCGTGGCGGGAAGGACTTCACTGTATATTCCCATCTCACAGCATCAACGTTGCACCCGTCCAAGTAATGGGTCCACGACCGGGACGGTCGCTTTCGACGAGGGAAAATGTTACAGGAAGCAGAAAAAAAGACGCAGCAACATAGCTCTGCGGGACCCACGCCGCCGATGATGAAGCACTGGGTGTCACGGACTCAGCTGCAGCGGTCATGGCCGCTTGTACATAGTTCGCCCATGTAAATACATCGCTGCTCCATCATCCCCTTCGTGTCATCTTTGCCTTGTTGCCACGTAACAATATTGAGCGGGATGGTTCCAGAAAGTACTGTGGCAGCACCTAAGTAGCTACTTTCTTGGGCTACTTGGTAGTTTTCTTGGGCTACATGGCAGTGCTCTTATATACCTACACCCAAATCTGAACATCTATGTCCGGTGCCACTTTTCATGCTAGACAACATTGTGAAATAAGGACTAGACTTTACGCAAATACAAGGCAGAAAATCAATACCGAAATGATAGTGCGGTGTTCTTTTAATAAAAAAAAAATATGGACGCAACAAAAGTAGTAAGCAAGTATTACAACAGAAAAAATATGTTGTTCTTGTTGTTGCTTTATATACTTTGCTTTCCCTTGCCCCCCCTTACCTCTACATTCTCTGGACCCCGGGACATGCGTCTCTGGAGGGGAATAAGGAGGCTTATGCTGCCGCCCACGCGAATATCTACTTGGCGTTCTCCTCCAACATTTCAGCGTCACCATCGGAAGCATGCCATTCGGTGCTCAAAAATACAACGGTATCCTCGAATACTGCCTTCTCGAACACCGCATCTTAACCCGCCCCACAAGTTGACTAAGAAAAAGCCACCCCCTATCGCCGCCTTCAAACGAACACACACCCCCACAGCACCCTCCTCCATGCCATCCAGCCGACCTCCCACTCCAACACCTGCATGTATTGCCCCAACCCTGCACACTCTACCATAAGCTCTGGGCGTGCTCCCATACACCAGTGCTCCCCCCCATCCTCTCCCACAAATATGAGCAGTGGGAAGGCATGCTAGCCAGCCTGGACTCCGGCGATCAGCTTCGGCTGGTTGAAAGAGCCCGCCTGGCAGCGACCGCCCAGGGACTTCTGGACTGGGAAGACAAGCCATTTCTATGGCTACAGAACAAAAATAAAGTTGATTCTTCTCGCATAGGGACTGCCCAGGAATGGGGAGATCTATGGTGCTTTTGCGCCCGCTTTGCAAAGTCTACAAAAATTTAAACTGGAAGCGTAAAATGGAAGAAAAGGCCATGCCACATGACACATGTCATGTGACAGATGTCACGTGGCACGTGGCACATGTCACGTGATGTCTCGTGAGTAGGACAAAAAGAGCCGGCTGAAGTAATTCGTGCCAAATGACAAAAAACGAAAGCGTTGAATGAGTGACAACTACAAGGCAGCAGTAAGGAAGTTGTTCAAAGGTATCCTAGGTTTTCGGCTTCGAAGCAGGTTAAGAGACGTAAGTTGCCGAGGAATGTTTTGCCCAGTATTACGCACTCGTCCCCAACATCGCACAACAAACTTTACGCACTTACAACGTGCACCACATTTGCATTAGTAATCATGGCATCACAGAAAGCAGATAACAGTGCTAAAATTGTCTTGGAGGCCTCAGGTGTCACATTTTAGATGCGGAGCATCTCATGCTACGGGCTGTGTCCCTCCCTCTCTTGTCCACCGTCCGCACCCTACTGCACATGCGCGTCTCTTCAGCCGCGTCAGTGTTTGGGCTGACGTCAACGCAGTCCACTATAAAACGAAATAGTTAGGCGGCGCCCGGTTTCGATATCACGACTCTCTGGCCACAACGGGAGGGACGCGGCGCTCTTCCCACTGTGCTACAAACCGATTTTTTTTCTTTATTGCACTGCGACACAAACATTGACAGGACCATGTCTATGAACGCGCCTGATGTCCTTCACTCATTCCAACTACGTCAAAAAGCTACTGATACAACGAAGACACGCGAATCTGAACGTCAACGAAAATGACGAACTGAAAACTAGTGGGAACTTCAGTCGATCCCATGGCTGCTTCGCATACTACTCAGAGTTCCCCTACGGGAAGATGGCGTAATTTTTTTATAGGCATGCATTATTACAGAAATTACTTGTGTTGCAAGATACTGTAGTGCAAAAGTCACTGTCAACGTGTGTAGTCGGGCATCAAGGAAATTCGAACAGCGTACCCGAGTATTTTCGCTCTAGTAATGTTCCTGTGTGCAAGACTTTTCAATGAATTTGGTTCAAGGCTAGCTACTATACTTAGGAGGACATATGTGCGCCTCACGCCAAAGTGGTGGGCAGTGAAACTTCAATACGATGAAAATTTTCGGTTCGCGCTGTTCGTACTTCAGTGCCGGTAAACTAAACTTTTAACTTGTGATACCAACGACTGTAAAATCTTTTACAGGGGCTGAGATCTTGGTATTGGTCACCAAGAAAATTTACGGCGTTGCACTACGCGTCCTCAAGCCACCGCTAAAGCTTTGGCTCATGCAGTCCCACTCCCTCTTTTTAGAACTAGTGAAAAAGAATAGTGTAATAGTCTCTTTTCTTACCATGTATGGTTTGACGGTGGCAGCGTGTTTAACCTTCGCGAGTCTTGTAAGGCATACGCACAGGACGACGCTTTCAGGCGAGTACCCAATTTAAATTGACGTATCCGGCTAAGAAGTGCTGCGAGAGCTTTACCGGTTTGATATATACCGGCAAGACACCCCGCTAGGCATTGTAAATTATTCAGTGCACATAATGGCTCCAAGTATTTATTGTTTGTATCAAGACGTCCAGCCATGACAAAATGAAAGACAGCCTAGGGATTGCAACCAAGTACACACAAAAAATACCACGCCCTTCACATTATAGATTATCAAAAGTTTCAGGTTTTATCAATAAAATTGTTCAGACATACCAAAAGCAAACTCAAATTTAGGCAACATAAGCAAATTATCACCGCAAACCCGAGAAACGTACTAAAGGATTTGTTCCTGTTGAATAAAAGTTTAGGGTATGGCCTGCACAATTCGCTTCTGTGATATGCCCAAAACTAGCGATTGATGGTGTAAATTCATGATATCCTCTTTGCGCTAACAAAACTAGGACACAACTAAAAAAATTGGTGCAGCTTGCATTAGTCTTACAGAGCTGGAGAAACCGCACTGCTAGCGCCCATCTCCCTTCGTCGGAGATCCCGCTGTTCCACCTCACATACGTTTCTGGAGATGCCGCTGAAACTTCCCCATGACTGACAGCCTCGGATAGTTTTATACGCATCCTTCATGTCCTGTCCAAACTCGGCGTCTGTGACCCCACTTCAGACACGAACGCACGTAGAATGGAGAGGATAACAGCGCGCGAGCGATCACGTGAGGAATGGAATGCCATAGAAGCTCATTTTATAACGCGAAGAAACCTGGTTAAGTTACGATCCGTGGAAGCGTTTTTTGCCCTGGTTCGTCTCTTTTATTCATGCTGCGGCGGTATTGTAATTGTTTTGTGTTGTGCTTAATTTGGGGGTTAGGGTACTGCTTTTCTCGTTCTTTTATTAATTCTTGACAACTTTCCAAAAACGTGTCTGCATTTTCCTTCGCTTCTCGCAATGAGGCGACCTGGGAAAGAAAGATGAAATAGTTTTTTCCACGCCATAGCGCCTAAATTCGTTGTAAGATTTATTTTTTTACTATTCAAAATTAACTCATTTGGCTTTTGTACATAAAAAAATTCAAATCTTGCCTTCCCTTTCCTTGTGGGTTTTGTGAACTGCATGTCAACAAACCTTTTTCTTTCTTTCCAAATGGCTGCACATGTTATGGCTTCCCGCCGCTGCTAACCATTCGCCCGTCGACTCAACGGTCTTTCGCCTTTTCGGATAAGGCGAAATGCCTTTGATTCACTCATTCTCTCTTTAATACGGACTTTTGCCTAGCTTCTCCAATTCCTCTTGTAGTTCAGTCATAGTGATGGAACACTGTTGTCATCTGGTCCAACGTTTGCTGTTCGTACATTGAGCAGTATGCGTTGCCAGATGTGTGTACGGCCATTCTTTCAAACTAGGCATGTGTTCTCCCAGCCTTATATTTATGCATCTACTCGTCTGACCTCTATATTAGTTCCCACAAATAAACGGGGTTCTGTACACGACGTTTTTGTCTAAAAAAATTGTTCTTTGTGATGAATAGTGCACTTTCTAGCCTTACTGTTTGTTTCTTACTCATACAGATATGCTAACCACCTAGAACGCTGACCATTTTGTTTTTGTTTTTTTTTGTTATTTTTTGCAGAAAAATGATGTTCATGACATGCGTATTTATTGTGTATTTGTGTATTTTTTATGTGTATTTTGTGTATTTTTTCGTTGTCGCCTCGTTTGTGCGCGCAAACATCACGTCATCTCATTTTTCTGAGAGTGGCATGACACCTGGCACTATGTTGAACGCAATAACATGAACAAAACAGAAAACTGGACTGCTCCATGACGAGCGGAACCTCGAATCTCATGTTGCACTGTGACGCTGCGAAAGTTGGTTCAAAGTACGAACGTCGAAAGCGAATCTCACAATAAAGTTAATTACCGTTATTAGAGCATTTGCAATGGCAGTTGCACAAATATAAACCTGCTTCAGCGAGCGTGCCGACGTGCTCCCAACCCCTTCCATGATATCAGATTCATAACCAACGAGTAAGGTGATATCAGGGGTGATTGTGACTGCTGCTCTGAAATTTCGTTTCTCATTCGTTTGGCAGCCGAATTGAGATCTTTATGTTACCGATATAACGCTATAACAGAAAATATTTGATTGATTGTGGGATCGACGCTATACAGGCGATACTGTCGATGCTATACAGGCGATGAGGCGTGCCCTTGAGGTGGGCTCCGGAATAATTATGACCACCTGGGGATCTTTAACGAGCGCCGAAATCTCAAACACACGGCCGTTTTCGCTTTCCACCTCCATCAGAAAATCAGCCGCCGCGGGCCGGAAGCGAATGTGACAGCAAAGAGATTTCGCAGCTGTGTGTGTGCACGGTGAAGTGAGAATGCCGTTAGCTTTTGAAGAGTTTCTTACGACGTGAGAGCAAATGGGATGGGACAAGAATGCGATTATTTCACTCACAGTTGTCACCCTTCGAGCTAGAATGACTACCGGGGCATTAAAAGGATGATGCAACGATTGCCCGAGGTTGATTACAAACTTGGCTAAAAATCAATGTAAACTGCGAACCAATATGACCCTGCATATTGCAGAGTATTTTCCCGAACGAAAACGACAAAATAAGAACTTGCAGTTGGGAATAAAATGTGACCGTGCTTTCTTCGTGTCTGGCTTGCGTCAAGATACGCCCACACTGAAATCACCTAATGGACTAACACGAGTAGAGTTTTCGGAGCCCAAAACACGATAAATGCATACTTAAGTACTCAAAAGCTCAATGTTAAGAATAAAACCGCACCTCCATTAAAATATTTCAACTGCGTAGCAAATACAAAGCGTACTTCACTGGAAGCACCTTCCCTGCATCAAAATAAATCATTTTAAGGACATCCAACCAAGAAGGCCCGATTATTGCAAGGCTCCCGACAAGAAGCGACCAATGATGTTTTTCCAGTGAAGCTTGCGTTTTCTGATAAATTGATTGAAGGCTTTACCTCGCCGACGTAACCGGGGCGATGAGTTGGGCCGTAGTGGAGGGCTCCGTGATAATTTTGAACTCCTGGGGACCTTTAACGTGCGCCGAAATCTCGTACACACGGGCTTTTTGCTTTTCGAAGCTTGTATTTTCTGACTTGCGCCGACGGTAGTGGCGTACGCTGAAATTACTTGCGGCCAAGCCCGCTTTGTCCACATAAGCTATGATAATGGTGATGATGCTGATGATTAGTTTCCTGAAGTTTTTAAAACTTACCTACTCTGGGATTGCCAGGGATGACATGTTGAGTGGGCCCAAGTTTGAGCGCGGGCGCAGCTGTCGCTCTCAGTTCGAAGTTCCGCGGGCGCGCGCGCTAAAGGGTTGCGCTATATCAGGCCACAGTTGGAACCAAAGAGCGTGCATCATGCCACATCGCACGGGTGGTCGCTCATGCTCATTGCGCAGTTCACCTTGCAGCGCCTCATAGATAGGCGGGATGTATTTCCCTCCAGAACGTGCGGGGAGCGACTGACGAACGTAAACGTTCCTGATTTGTAAGATTTACAAAAACGTATAACAACCATTTGCGTTCGGATAAAGCTTAGCAAAATAAAGGAGTTTTGTTTTCATCGATCGAAATTCTTGCATTTTCGTTGGTTTTAAATTTTGCAACAGGTGTCTTTGTTTTACTTTTGTGGAAATTGTGTTTAGATTTTGGGTTTTTTATTTCTGAGGTCCAATTTTTTGTCCACACCTGTTTCTGGACGGGGACGGGTTGTAATTTTTTAGCATTTAATCTGTTTGTTTGAAGTATATCCATGGTTTAGAGATTATCACGTGATTTAGCGTTGATCTTAAAAATACTATTAAGAGAACGACAGTATATTGTCACGGAGCCAAAGATGACGCAGTTGTCTTGAACGAAAAACAAGTTTATTGGAGCGAAATTGCGCTACCCTAACAACTTAAAAACATACACAGGCGGGTAAGCAGCAGTCAACATAGTGACGTGCGGATGCGAGTGTCGGCGAATCGAACGCCGCGGCGTCTGCTCTGTGGGCATTTATCTTTCGGCCCGGGTGTTTCTCGAACCGTCGAATTACATCCAGAAAACTGTAGATCAAAGAATACTATTTTTTGGGTAGTGACGTTAGGGCGAAACATTCTGGCTATCACATGAGGTAGCCCATGCGGCGTTAGAAAGAATGAATTGAACACGCGCTTGAGTTGGAACATCAATAACACAGCCCGGCGTAACCCGGCAGTGGAAACAAAACATAAAAAAAACAAATCCAATCCATGGTTCTCGGGAATATACGCATAACAGCAGTTAGACAGACCGACTGTAAAGAAATTCTCTCAGAGGACCTACCTCTACATCTCTAAGAAACACCTTAATTTCCATAGGCCGTACAGAAAACCAGAAAACACCCGAAAACGACGGCAAAGGCAAGTCCTCTCTTCCTTTGGAATGATCCTAGAATTACAGTCGCAATACAATATCTAAACGTAAACTGTCCCTGGCACGCTTTAGAGATGTGCCCATAACTTGGTAATTGGCAATTGAAGCTCCACAGTGGGATTTGAACATACGGTTAGATTTCGCATACGATCAAACCCACTTTGATCATTCCGGTAATGCATACGGGTTTCATGTGTGCATAATGTGTTTAGTCATGGTAACCTTGCGGAACACGCGAGTTATATTTCGTTTGCTGGGAAATAGAAAATCATGCCTTATGAGGAATTGGTGACTCGTATAAGGTGGCGTTATTTTGAAGATGGCCAATGTTGTTCCAATTGGGAAGGACGCTTAAGTAAATTTTTGAGTTCTACTCGTGGACTTTCAAGCTACGGCACGATTTACAAAGTTCCCAACCAGTACCCGGAATATAAATTACTTCCAGAGATTTTGCAGATATTTTCTGAGGAGGAAGTAGGGGAGGTTCTGTTGCTTGCGAAAAAGCATGGCAGGTAGCCTCGAAAAGTTTGTTTCTGCAGACGTATTTCGTGTCCTTATTACTTCTAGGGAGTGGTTTTTAAGAAACCACCGGACATAGCGTACAACCGGGTTCGACTTATTAGATTGAGTTACTTCTCTGATGCTGCCAAATATACCGGGTCCCTTTTCCTAGTAGACAGAGAGAGTGTGCATCACCCGGCGCTCATAAAGGCTGCAACAGCTTATGTATGGAACGCCGAGGTACAAAGCATTGCCACTCGAGGAACGTGGAGGTACACAGCATTGTTCAGAGCTCTCGAACGAGGGCGTTCAGAGTTGAGAGCAGGAAGCTGTGCTTAAGAGTAACGAAAAAGGCCTATTTTAGCCCCGTAATACCAACATGCACACTAGGCCCTAGAATAAGGCTACTAAAACGCAAGTAATTGCAATCGCTGTACCAGAAAATTGCCGCCGCGTGCCCCCTGATTCCACAGGTAGGTTGAAGCGCTTGATAAAATGCTTGTCTGGTACTTTATGCAGTGTGTACCTGCCCGAGATGACCGGTATTCACTAAATTAAAACACAATGAATTGCACACATGCATAGATGTGGCGCGTATACTAGCAGTAGAATATAGTCGCAGACAACGCCAATGTCGCCAAGGGCTATAAACATATAAAATTGTAACGAAAGCACATAATTGCTTGGCCGATAGATGAACTTGGAAAAAGTAATTTTGGAAGTACAGGCCACTTCGATTTACGTAAAACACACAAATTTTCCTATTTGGTTCCTACAACTATATATCTGACACAAAGCAAATAAAATCATTTGAACAAAAAATGCGCGGCACCAAACAAAAACGAGGAACAAAACTCAATCGCTCGACGTGAATTCGAAGCAGAAAAGCAGGAATGCTTGCGGCTAAGTGCTCCTCGCTCAAACACCCATTCTGTGCCTTCGCAAATGATGTGGGCTCTATGTGTTTGCTCACTGCGCCGGCGGAGAAACGAAACATCAAGACGCCTCGGGCATCCGGCAGCAGCTGCTTACGCTGTCCACGAAAGTGCGTTAGGATGTCTCATTCGCAGCAAAAATGCACTGAAATCGCTCTTTCGTACTGAGCCAAGGAGATCGGCAATGCAAGTGCAGGACGTACTGGCATTCCCGCTATCCCAGCCAAATGAAGCGTCGTCACACACGTCAGCTTCTCAAGAAGTGGAAGACCCCTGTGCTCGTCGAAGAATTCGGAAGGCAATAAATATGCCGATGCCGGCATTCTTGTCGAGGAGGGCATTTTATCGATAAAAAAAGTCACCAAAATAACACACCGGACTGGAAGATGGCGGGATGGCGAAGGCGAACATCATCATCGTCGAGGCTCTCGTGGAGTACAGACGGACGCACGCGTGCACAGCATGTATCAGGGTAAACTAATGTTTCCGCAATTCAGAAAACATAACGTAAAAGAACGTAATCTGTTCCAGAACAAGGGGTCTGTTTCGGACATCAAAATTTTGTTCTGTTTTTATTTCTGTATGTCCGTATGTCGGTCTGTTTGGCTGTACCTTGATTCAGACTTCTGGCCAAAAGTTAAACAAAGCACTTGAGCGGGACCCTCTACAGGTAAGAGTTTGCCAAACCACCAAATCTAGAAATATATTCGTGCTTGTCAGCATTGCTCAGCGAAAAGAAACCATTGGGCATATTTAGGGCACAGCATCAATGTACAAGTGGTACATTCAGTGTAACTTGATTTCAAAATGAAGGCGTTATTGATATTTTCTAGGGCGAATAAAAAATAAGCGTTTAAAAATTTTTAAGTTAAAAATACGACAGACCACGCGCGGGACTGGAGAGCGTGGTGTTACAATTTCAACAATCACAAAAGGTTCCAGTAGAAGGCGCAGGACGTGGAAGGCGGGAATAATGAATTGGCTTTAGAAAACCTCTTCTCTCTTTAGCGTGGAAAGGCGGCGAGGGAAAGAGCGTGAAAAGGGGGGGGGGTAGTGGAAAGAGAGGCATTTACGTGGCAGAGACGGCAGAAACCGATTGTCTTTCAACGCCATTTACAGCCATTAAGCAGATACGCGGTCAAATTTTTTACAATGGAAAGGGAAATATCTCGTTTGCTGACTTTTTGTACTCCACAGGCCTTTGGGAAGCCGTAGCTTATGAGACGCTACCATTACAATTCATGAAGCAAGGGTGTCAGTTCATTGCAACTAGTTCCCCCCTACAGTTCTCAACTTCGGGACCTCTTTTGACAGTGTATTCCGTTATGTTATGCAAAAAACTGAAATAAACTTCAACTTCAACGTTATGGTTATCCGTGTATTGTATAACACGACACTCTCAGCCCGAACAACTACCCCCGCGACTGCTCGCAAAAGAATGCTTTTCTGCAAATTGGCCGAGGCGACAAGATTTTTTCGAGCTCCCTTTAATACACTTATAATTTAGATGGAGAGGGAAGCAAACTGTGCATGGAATGTCTCTGTCTTAGTTTTGGCACTATTCCACGGTTGGCTATTTGACTGTTTCACCGCCCGTAACGTTATTACGTAGGGGCTGCATTATTCGTAGCCGCGTTTCTGAGCTCGCACTGAAAAACTGCGTTGTATGACGCATTGAGCAGCGTAAACATTTACAAAATTCGTTAATGTTTGCTTCCCAAAATACGAATAATTACATATTTGATAGTTGTAATGAAAACGGCGACAGCTGGGCATAAATGCAGTTAACAATTTATACGCAAAGTCTCAAGTGAGCGCCAACGCGCATGGACGTCTTGGAGCTTGTTACGATGGCACGATAGAATGCAAAGTAGATACTCTTTCCCACCTGTTCCTTTATCTCTGGGTGCGAAAGCATTCCCAAACCACCCGTGCCTTCATTCTGGTGTCTCGCTATCAAGAGCAAAGCTTCTGAAAATCCATCATCAGTTCTGCTTTCGTTTTCCAGACATCACACTCACGGTTTACTTTCAGTTGCATTATGCGTTGTCTTGATGGTGAATGTGTGAAATGGTGTCCTTGTAATGGAGCACCTATTATTTGATTGAGCCCCGTTACTGTGCATTGGCAGTTCACAAAGTTGGTGCTCCACGTATTATAGCACGGCGACACAAGAAACATCACTGTTACAAATATTAGAGAAAGAAGAGATGCCTTTTGCATGTGCCCCCCAAAATCACCATCACTGAGCAGTTCCATCCGCCATTAAAGATTTACCCACGTCCCGCGGTCCTCGCCTCGGTTCTTCAACAGCAATTGAGAGCTGACATTCATATGACCATATGATCACATGACCATTGAGACCTCACATCCCATAAAAAATTGCATGATCACCTATAAAAAAAACCTTTTTATGGCTGGCTTTAGCTGTTTGCAGCAATAACCATAGCCGTTTCCATGGCTCTCTTTAGCTACTCGTATCGACATTCTTATGGGTGTCTTTAGCTGGTTGTATACCAAAATCTACGGTAGGTTTAAGGTATTTGTATCGATATCCCTATGGATGTCTTATTCTTCTTCTATGGCAGGTTATATGCCTGCCTTTAGCTTCTTTTACAGCCGGTCCTACGATTGTATTACGCTCTTCTTATCACAATCTATACGGGTGTCTTCAGCTTCTTTTATGGGTATATGAATAGTTTAGCTATACCGCAATAGGCTGCCTTTAGCCCTTCTTATTGACATCCCTCTGGGTGTGTTTAGTGCTTTCTATAATCTTATCAGTGTCTGTCTATAGGAATCTTTAAATTGTTCTATAAAAAGCTGAACACAGTCTTACGGCATGTCATTTATCCTTTTTGAAGCCAGAGGCCGTAGCCATGCCCACAAAATGTTTCGGATCTCTTGAACTTCTCTAGACAGTTTTTCGGTTGTGTGCTCATCTGCATTTTGTATACATGCTCCGTTAACTTTTAAACATGACAGGGAGGAGGACACGGTGATGATTGGAGACACTTCACCAGTACAATGAGAATAAAGGCTTAAACACAGGATTTCAAGGACAGTAAAACCAAAGGATTTATTAATCCAATTCGTTACAAAAAGAGAAAATATCTACGCCCCTTCACCGTGTGTCTACGGATACTCACATACGTTGATCGAAATGCAGGTAACATGCATTCCAACACTCTGGCTCCCGCTTACGTCACCCGCTAGACATTCACACTACGCGGCACACTGTCCACGGACACCTGACGAGACACTAACACATACGGGCACTGGGAAGTCAGCAAAAAAAAACACTCAAAACTATTTCACTAGATACATTACTTAACCCAGGAAGCCAAAAGCACGGCGGCTAAAATAAAATAGACCTAAAAATAAAACTACAAAAACTCAGTCTGCTGAGTTAGTTTCCTGTAAGTTTTCGCAGTTAACAAAAACTATCTATGTTTGTCGCATCACTGCGCCAAAATCCGCCGTCGTGAATACGTGGCCCATGCCCCTGCGGTGCCGGTAAGTTTGGAAACGTATTCTAGATGGCCAAAAAGAGTCCAGCACTTCTTGCATCTTTAGTTTATGGAAACATACACCCTGAAGTTTTGAGTTAGGTGACATTCATCTAGGTGTATCGCAGGTATCCATTTTCGCAGGACATCATGTTAACTTAATGTTGACACAGTCACTATACACAGCGAAAAGTTGCGACACCAGGGAGCGGCACATTTGCTTTGCGTCACAACATTTACACGCGCTCATTGCGGTCAAATTTGAAATTGCTGCCACAAAGCAACAACACGGGACATGCACGCGCACAAGAAGGAGACAAAATGTGGCTGACTGAGCACTGTGTGGTATAAGCGGGTGCATCGTGCTAGCAAATAGGGAGAGATACGTGCGCTCTTTCTACTTTTTTCTAACTTGTTCGCTAGTAATTCTCTTTATTTGGTCACAACAACATCACTTCATGTTTTGTTTCCTTAATTAGAAATAAATATATCTGTTCTCAGTGCTCAAGGAAAAAATATCATTCACTGTTGTCACTGCGGCCACAAATACGAACGTAGACCGGGACGTCTGCCGCGTTGCCTTCAACGAAACGTTTGAGTCGTACCCATCGCCAAAACCCGGTCTGTCAAACACAACCACGTATATGGCAGGAAGCAAGCCCGCCTCTCTACCTTTTTTACCTGTTCCACAAGTGTCATTTCTCAACCTTTTTGGTCCTACGTGGGTCACTTTTGTCCTGCTCACCCCTACTCTATGAATAATTTCTATTGGGCCGCTCTGGAGGTGCAATGCGGGTGGTTGCAGCTGGCACCATATCCCTGGCCGAGTCCGCAGGTAGTGTAGGCCGTGAAAGGTATTTCCCGTCTGCGTAGAGGCTGAGAGAAGAGGTTTTAATAAGAAAGCCGGCTTTTTTACCTGCCTCCGGCAGCGAACTCCCGACGACGATAATTCCAAACTTGGGTCCCGCACTCAACGTTCATTGGCAAGCTTTGATGACGGCGCAGTATCCAAAGTTGCAACCTGCGTTTGAGCGTTAGTCAGTACATGCCTTGAATTTTACTTTTCAAATATTGTACAAAATCAGTAACTCGCGTTATCGAACAACAACTTTTACATAACCAGCTATTCAACATCATCATCTTCATCCAACCTGTGTCATAGATGTACGCGCCATAAGTCGTTTTGAAACCAGTGGCATGAAATATATTGGTTGCTCGTTTATAGCTTTATGGGATAACACTTCCCTATAAGCGGCTAGAGGCTCGGAGCCTTATGTCACTATGTAGCTAGCTAAGGAAGCTTTTATGACTGCGGGTCTTTAGCGTGTACGCCAAATACTTTTCTAAAGCCGGCTAAATGCTTCTTAATGGTCACACGTCTGAAGGTTGACCATTCATGTATTGCTCTTTTGCCGATCAGTTTGTGCCCACGACGACGAGCGCATGGCCCGCTAGGCAGGACACAGCTTTTGCCGCCAGAGAAGCCGAGGGTAGTGTCAGAAGATAACGTTTTATTGTGCCGCCACTTGGGCACGCAAGTCAGTAATGACGGCCATGTTGGAGTTTATCAATCTATGCCGCATCTATGCCCTGGCTGTTAACTTCGACAGGGTCGTTTGCTAACAACACTACCCTAGATGCAACAAAACGGCATGATTGCACATATTTCTGCTGCTTTTATTTATTTTCTTTATTTGCATTCAGAACGACGGCAGTCGCGCGCAGCCGCAGAGCAGGGAGGACAAGCTACGCCTACCAGAGTTGACCGAATAAAACGCATAAACAACAAAAGGGCGGCGCTCATGAACCGTGGCAGTGGAAACAGATGTCACACAAGGGGAACTGACCAATGATCACGGTGGAGGTATGGAACAGTAGGAGAAAAGAGTTCCGGTACTCCGTACCCTTCATTAGTGACACTAGCCGAGCACAAGTGACAAGCCTACCCAGACGATGAGAAACATTTCATATCTTCCACCATAACCATTTGTTGTGGTTAACAACCGCTTTGCTGGACATCCCCTTTCGCAGAGCGGGGTTACGACCAATTGTTTTTAAATGCAAGGCAAGGGCAACGGAACGCGTCGAAATAAAATTGGTTTTGCGGTCATTTCGCTGAAACGGACACCGAACACCGGACGATGGGTTTTTCACTGAATCGGTGATTGATTGTTGCACGCTCCAATTGGTAGTCTTGTAAGAAGCGCAGGCTAGTTGATATCCTTGCCATCCCCAAATACTGCGGAAATGTAAGGCACGCTTTTGGCGCCTTACGACGCGTCCGTTTCAGGGGCGATGTCCTTCGCCAGAGCAATGTATGATGACAAGTTATGCGTTTACTGGTTTCGTTAGGCCGGATTCTTGCCGCCATGTTTGAAAAAATGGTGTCAAGCTCTTTTTGTTTATTCTACTGATGGTCTTATTCTTTAAAACAATGAGCTTGGTAAGCTCATTGAAGTTATGCTCTACGAAGTTATGCTTATAATTTCTGCACTTGGTGCAATCTAGGAGATATATGAAAGCAGTTCTTTACAGCACAAGCCCGAGTTAACGGCCCTTTTTTTAAGGTGAATTTTCAAAAGCGATCAAGCCTTGTCAGAGGAAAACTAAAATAGCAACATTTAATCAAAATGCTACAGAAGAGAAGCATCAAAAACACGCAACCCAATCTGTGGCCTACTTTCAAAAACAATACACTCCAATAAATAATTATTTGGTTAACCTTGTACGTGAAATGCATTGAAACACGAAACACCAAAGCTTTTGTGAGTGGTAGATTAAGTTCCAACCCTTTAACAAAAACATCGGTAATAACAAGTGAGCTCTAGACTCAAGTTATTTTTTGATCTCCTACAACGACCTTTTGGTCCGTTATTAAAATGATGTCTAATTCCCCCAAACCGGATCATTTGCAGTTGTATAAATGGAGGTACGCATTTTTGTCGAAGTCGAATACAGAAACCTCAACGACTTCCTTTTCTGTCACTTGCTGGATGGTTAACTGTAGCTGTTTGATAAATGAAGTTGCACTAAAGTAAACACTCATCTACAAAACGTACTTTCTTGCAGGAACATGCCATTGCTGTTTATTACTTTTATCTGATTGTTTTCAGGCTGCATAATAACGTCAGTTTTAGCCTCTCTTCAATTAAATGAGTTCAGACGCGCCTAGCGGCTTACAGTAAGACCTTTTGTACACAAGAGACATTGCGGCTGCCTTTGCAGAAGTAATTTAATGGCTGCTGTGAGGGCGGGTATTCTCCTGTGCAGAACTATTGCGTGCGCAGCCGTAATTCTCTGGGCGTCTTTTGAAATAGGCGGACCACACTCTTTTCTTCGATACGCGGCTGCGCAACGACCATGCTAGAAATATGAGAGGCATGATTGTCCGCGGCTAAACAAGCAAAAAGCAGCCTCACTTGCCCCATAAAGAGGCTTTTGTGCTTTGAGAAAGAATGAAGTAGCCGACATGAGCTCCTGCCTCGTTAGTGGCCAACCAGCGTATGATACGTGATTAATAATTTCATTTTACACCTTCGTGTTTTGTAGAGCAGTGCAGTCCTGATTAAAGGCGTCAGAAGCAGTACTGTGAGATTGCCCATAATATTTTTATTTTTCTTGCCCTCACCATCAAATTTCTTCTTGATTGATTTTTTCTTTCTTGTCGCATGTTTCCTGTTTTTTTTTGTTGGCCCCATTCTGACGCAGCCACACTAAATTGCGCTCATTTTCAAGCGGCTGCTTTCAGCACCACTATTGAAAGCGGGCTTGGACACAGAGGATTGCAGAGGGCAACGTAATGCGTTCAATAGCCTCCACTGAATAAAATGAACGACTTACAGTTGTTTTATGTAATATAGTTTCTTCAAACCTGGTTTTCAATGCTAACATTCATCGCCCGAGCAGTTACAACTAACATATAGGAATAATTTTGCCTGATAAATACCACACAGTTCTCGTACAACACCGACTCTCCAACATTGATATCTGAGTGACGAATTTATACTTTCGTTTACCGGGAGCGAAACATTTTTAGGTTCGTCATTGATAGAAAAATGAAACGCTTCGTATTTAATATTTGGGGTGCCCCATCAGACACAGACGTCCTTATAAGACCCTGGGTGGCGAACAGCATACCGTTTTTACGATCACTCCGGTTGGCGCACGAGCATTGACATCTCTGTCAACAGAGACTTCATACTTGGAAGAACGGTGAAACCCAGCCTTGAAGACGCCTACATGAAGAGAGAATACGAGAGCGCAAACGCTGGCTTCATGTTTCGACTAAATACTTCCGGCCTACTTTTACAACTACTGTTCTTCGAAAGAAAGAGATGATGAGCTTTGTTATAAAATAATTGAAACTGAATCCAACTTTTAATTTGCCCTATAACTAAGAGGGCGTCTGCAGAGACATTCCGTTTTATTGTGCGCAAACGCATTGGCATAATGAGCACTTCAGATTTTTACATCGAGGGCTGCTTAATAGGCACTATTATCGTGACGGTTGACATGGTCACGGTTGAAGGAACAGCGCCTTTAGAAGGTTTATATCACAGTGTGGAACCGAACCTAACCAAAGTGAACACCAGAAGCGAACCGGTATTTTGCCGGAACTGAATCTGCACACAACCGATTTTTTTTGTCCACTGACCTTGAACCAAAACTGAACCGGAAAAACAAGGAATGGTTATGGGTTCACTAAAAATGGTTCAGGCATCCGATGTTGAGAAATACGTGGGGCTTTTCTCCTTCACGAGAACCATCAACTTCGCAATCTCTCGCGCAATCTCTCTCTTTCAGATCAATGAAAACGCTATAAACGCTCTTTTCGTGGCCACAAATGTTGAAGGATCGCGCTGCAATACTGAAGTGGTATGTTGCGGCTGGTCGCGCAAGCGGAGAGCACTGCTGGGAAAAAGAAATGTTACACTCTGCGCAGCCTTCAAGAGATACGAAAGACCGCCTTTGTCCTGCGCTTGCTAGGACTGTGCACGAGCAATAAGAATACAAGGCTGTTTCGTGCACTGCGCATAGACGAAAACTCATCCCGAAAATTCTGCACTTGTAGCCTCTAAAAAGTGCCAAACTTTGGCTGGTTCGGACAAACACCTGACAATGAAAACAAAAGCTTGTCAAATGGGGCCGAGGATAGTGCTGCATCATGCTGATTGATGAATATAACAGAAAAGGGACAACACAAAGATTTTAAGTCCTAAATTAGTTTGTCCTACATCACCTTGCTTCGGCAGTATGTACAACCATTTAGCCCCAGTTTTAACCTTAGGACATAGGAAGAAAGAGAGGTAAACTGGCGCTAACTAGCAATGTTACGTCTTCATGGGTTCGGGGCGTCGTTTTACACAAGCGAGGCAAACCCTGTGCTACCATAAGTTGAGAAAAAAGCGCGAAAGATGGCCGCAGCGGTGCATCCATAAAACACAGAGCAGATGGATAACAGAAGACACGTGTCAATGCCAAAATTCGGATGTCAATTCAAAATTTGGCAGATGATATATCTCAGAAATGAAAGGGGATTGCCAATACAGTATTTTGTACTACAGTTTTGGGTAGAGCAAACCGTGCTCTTTTCAGATGGTGTGAACGCCTTGTTATTGTGTAGTGCGTGAGGTTGCGGGCTTTATGTTCAAAAGCTTGTCTTGAGGCGCCAAATGAACCATGAAGACACACCGAACTATGCATTATATAAAAACAGTATCCCTTGGTAACTCGCTCAGCGTTATTATGGCCTCAAAGACGTTGTTTTTCCCTGCATAGGTAAGGAACTTCAAACAAATTTCCAATTTTTTTGCTATGCAATGCCAGAAGGGCCGTAATAATAGTACTATGGCAGAAAAGAACCGAGGGTTTCGTCATGCTGTGGCTTCCTACGTTTGCTCAAGGTGTGTAAGACCGGCGGGAACTTGGAGAGAGAAATGGTATGCGACCGCCCAGGCACGCAGTCGTTTTCGCTCTGTGTATGTCGCATGGCACTGTTGAAGTGCCAGGCCAGGCAGCGCTCATGATGATGGTGGCGTTTCTTTATGATAGGGATAGTGGCGCTAAATGCAGGTGAGGACTCTTCCACTACGCTATATAAAAACAAAATTATCAGGGCCCCCACTATTTCTTTGGGTTCAAGTAATCAAATAACAAGGAACAAGAGGCACGAACAAATCCCATAGTCGTCTTCCTCCTGCAAAAATTCTTCAATGCCTATAAAGAACAAACTGGCCTGTCTATAATTCACACGTGTATCATCATCCTACAGTACCCAAGAACACACCAATAGCGGAATAGTCCCTAAAAAATCGCGGCAGCGTATCCGTTGAGTCGCAGCTCTTCTCAAAATACACCTGGCCGTCACTGGAACAAATGCCAGGACTTCAGAAAATTACTCGGTAGTGTTTTTTCAAGCGAACAGAGTTTTTGCGATAATGCCGCTACATTTCAAAGGTGCTTAAAATGCACAGGATTTTTAATTTTTAAATGTTTGTTTTTAAATTATGAAGAAAAAACGTTCTGGTCTCGTCGCCAAGCCAATTCAGAAAGATATGTAGCGCGGTAGATAGGAGGTTGGCAGGTTGGAACGTGGATGCTGTGGAGTAAAACGCGTGTCAGCTCTTGTGCCTTATAGTGTTGGTGTGGTGTCTGTGATCCCATTCGACGGTCAACTTTATATTGGGCAAACTGGCCGATGCCTTAACCTGCGAATAATAAAGCAGAGACGTTCTTAAATGGAGATGACTGTCCACACATTGTACAGCACTGCGAAAAATTGTAGACACTGTTATACTGTCTTTAAGGATACATAAGTAGTAGCCAAACATAAAAACCAGCAGGTCTGAGAGGTAATAGAGGATTTTCATATTAGAATGAACCAGGACAAGTGCGTTAGTTCTCCTTCGGTGTCAATACTTGAGATGGAATTTCAATTTTTATCCGCTGGCAGATTGTGTCACTCCTTGGATGCGGAACATAGCCATGTGCTACACAGTTTAAGGATGTCAACTCTGGTTGCTCACACGCAGGCCCCGTGTTATCTGCGCTCATGCGATTGTTGGGTTTGGGTATAAATACGTGTTTTTTTCTAATAAATTATCTGTTGCGAGTTGAGCGCTGTGCGTCATCCCTTCATCTTTTTGTCCCTCTGTGTCTTGCGCCGTTGTTCATCATGAATGTAAATCTGCAACAACTAGCCCAAATTGCCATCTTATTCACTTTAAATTGTGAACAGGAAATATGCTTAACAATATAAAGATATTGTTACGAGAAGCAGAAAAAGGACACTGGCAGATAGCTCCAGGGGATCCGCGCCGACGATGATGATTCCGTGGGTGGGAGGGGCTTAGGTTGAGCTGTCATGGCCGCTTGTACATATTTCATCCATGTAAATACATCGCTGCTCCATCGTCCAATATTCGCCTCACCTTTACCTTGTCGCCACATAACATTTTGGTTGACGGTGCGGTCTTCATAGCCGTACTGAATTCCGCATCTTCACCCCGTCTCGGTTCCTGCAGGGGTCGCCTCGTAGCTTTCAGATTACGCCGGTCGCACCAGCCCCGGTGAGCCATGGACTCGCCCATTCCCCAGCCAATAATTCTCCGAGACCCGACGAGACGTGATCAGCCGCAAACTGCCTAGACGACGACACCGTTCCGCTGCCCCGTTTTCCGACGTGTCTCCAAAGGCTTCGAACGTTCCTTCATTGCTTCGGCGTTCACAGCTGTTCCGGAGTCGAGGCTCATCAAGCGACCTATCATCCGTTGCAGCAAGGGCTTCACTGTAAATTCTCATCTCATCTCATCATCGTTGCACCCGTCCAAATACTGCGACATCGACGGGGATGGTCGCCTAAGACGAGGGACAGAAAAAAAACAGCAAAGCAGAAAAGGGACACTGGCACATACCTCCAGGGGATCCACGTCGAAGACGGTAAAGCAGTAGGTGGCACAGGCTTAGCTAGAGCTGTAATGGCCGATTGTACATTGTACATATTTTATTCATGTGAATACATCGCTGCTGCATCGTGCAATATTCGCCTCATCTTTACATTGTCGCCGCGTAAACATATGATGAAAGGGCACTACCATTGGTTTTATGCAACCTTAACTCGGTGTTTTTCTGACTCATTTCAAGAGACAGTTGAGTATTATGGTGAATAAAGTATTTCCGATGCTTCACAATATATGCAGTATGCAAGAAAAACAGGGCTGGAGCGCTAACAAAGGCTCAAACAAGGCGGACATAGAGCGCAGGGTTATGTGGATATGAACTGACGCATGCGAGGTTTTTATTTAGTTCAGTGTGTAAAAGTTGCGATTTAACCCAATTTAGAAATGTAGCTTTAGCGGCTGTGGCGACATCTAAAAATCAGCCTGCTCAGCTTCGAATATAAGGTGTACAAGGAGCGAACTGTATTATTTGGTGCTATCATGTAGGGCTACGCTGAAGACTATGTTCATCCCCACAGAATAGTCGAACAGAAAGAGTACAAGCTTAACCAATATTGCCATGTTAAAATTTTCCGCCGTGGTCACTGTTAAGCTAACGAGTTTCTAGCATCATTCGAAACCACGGAGAAGCAATACATTACGGTTTAGTGCAACGGTTCTGCTTACGCAATTAAAAATACAGTTTTTCTTCCATTCCGTTCCTCGTTTACTAGACAACAGGATAGTGTACTCACACTCAGCAATGTCATGTTGCTCCATTGCAACAAAACGACACCGCGGTAATTGTTAGAATCCTTGAATATTGCCAACACAGAACGTCGTTATTTTTTAGTTATAAGCCTTACGAACCAGGTAGCTATTCGGAAAAACCAATTGGAATCAGTGCCAACGTACATTTTTCAGTAAATTGGATTCAGTAAATTGGATTTAGCCAATCTTAGTTAGATTCAGTGCAAAAGAAGATTTATAACTGTATGTGAGCAAAAAAATCTCAATATTGTTGATCTCTTCGAAGATAAAAATTCTCAGCTACACACACCCAGTCGTGTGGCGCTGTAAATACAGCCCACTGCGTTGCGTTTTTTATTAAGCGTACCCTGGGACAATGCAGTGCTCATGCTGCACTCATTCTGGCGACAAACCAAGAACGCAATGGGTGAAGCATGCATAAAAAATTCTGGTTGAAGAAAGCGCATTCCTGAGGGCTGTAAGGTCTTCCTTTTCGAATTCAAATAAGAAACGTTTTCGAACCCAGGAACCAGTGAATGCAGGCTAGTTATTGCTAGAACAGCGTGTATCAATGGTTTGACCTTGTCTAAACAACAAGGTCCAGCTGGGAGGGGCGCTTGGGGAGCCACCCATCGTACTGTTATCTCACGCAATAAAAATTCAGTTTGTATCTAGTATTGAGGGTCATTACGGGGCCATAGAACAAAATCCGATGCAACAAAATGCTATGGTGGCTGTTGATATGAGCTGGCGGTGAATCCCATCGAGACATTCTCACAAGTGCATGTGGCTAACGGTAACGTAAAAGCAGCAAATACAGAGAAAGACGCAACAATGTCTACAAACTGTACAAAAGCCGCCAGCGCATTCCACAGACAAACATCGCTCTCGATGATGACCATTGGCAAGACTTGCACTACATCCTATACACCACCGAGAATGTCCTCCTTAGGTCCAGATAGACCAACGCGCCACCGCTACTTGCGAGAAGACACGTAGTCAGGCAAGCAGCCCTTATAAAATCTTTACGTTTATCGCACGCTTTTTATCTATCCTGGCGCAGGTGTTTTTTTTTGTCCCCGTTCTTTCAAAGCGGAGAAGAGTGAACGCTTCCGACAAAAGCCCGCATTCCTGAAAACCCCTTCTTGAGTTTTGATTAACTAAACCCGCATGTGTTCCCATGATATGTTATTTTTGTTTGCGGTTGAGAACAACGATTTTTGTTAACCAAATTTTAACTAACACAAAAATAAGATGGAAAAATAAAAAATTGTTGTTCTCTACTTCCAATTACGACGCACTGAAGATTTTTTCCGTTTTTTGTTTGAGAAAGAAGCAAGAAATGATGGATTACAAAATTTGTGGGGGGGCGCTTTTTGGATGATTGTTCCGTAAATAGGCGAACAAACGGAATCCAGAAAACAAGTGGGTGGTTTCGTTTACGTGTGTAAAAGTGACAGTCCATGTTCCCACTTTGCTCCAACGGCAAGGTTTGATGTATCGCGAACTGGCTAACAAGGGCCTCTCCGATCATTTTATAGACTGGCTGTAACCGCTTCTTCAGTGTAGAAAAAAAAGGCGGTAGGAAGCGACGTAAAGCAAAGCTTTCAACATTTCATGCTTTGGTTGACGTAGACTGCGACAGTGGTGAATTTCTTGGCGTAGCAACTGATTTTGAAAACGGTGAGCAGTGGCGAGTGCATCGAGAGATACGGTAATTAGCAAGAAACCTGGATGGTCACAACCTTCCTGGAGGGGACGGCACAACCTCTCAGCGCAGACAACTTTATAGACTCCGGTTGGCCACCAGTCCCTGTCATCGCCTCCTCGCTTTTGTACCAACCCCCCTGCCCTCCTTCTCGCAAGTCATTTTCCAAGAAATGTGGGAATTATACATAGTGGCCAGCATTACCTAGTGTAAGTTCAAACACAGCAACCCATTCGTACAGGTTGCAACATACCAACAGTAGAAGGGGGCCGGGCGGCAGCGGCTGCCAAAATAAGATAAAGAGCACCTTATCTCGGACACCGTGACGAGCAGAGCACGCCGCAAGAAAACAGCGCAAGAAAGAGCAGCAGAAGTAGTTGCAGAAAGCAGAACACCTTAGAACCGAGGAAAGAGTAAAATAAACTTCGCTTTAAATAATAGTTTTTCGGTTTCTGTAGGCCTCTGAACAAAGCACGGTGAAGTATATATACTGTAAAGGTAATTTCCTCCAATTTATATTTCGCAATTTGCAAGCTCTGCATGGCGGAAATCCTTACTGGTTGCCTTTCCCCAGGCAGAAATTCACCTTATCCGGCTTCTGGTGGAGCTCACGAGCATTACACCATTATTCGGCGAAAGTACGCATAAAATCTCTCATCGCAAAAAATCTCTCCTCTACCAGAAAGATGGATAATATCCTACACAAGAAGGGGCGGTATGCCAGGCTGGAGTTCATTCGGGGAAAGTTCCAACGTTGTGAGACCACAGTATCTTCCAATTCAGGGAAATACGAAAGCGTGGTTTCGCAATTGTCGGAGTTGACTACTCTGGTAATCTTTGCGACTGTATGAACCTCCAACGTTCAGGAACAAAGATTTGGAAGTTGAAGCCATCCTTCTGGCAATGCTAATTGCGGAAGTATCATATAGGAGCGTAACATCATTAGAGACTCACAAAGGACATTATGCAGTTTTCTGTAGGCAGACTACCAAGCGCTTCGGTAAGATATTCCGATTGATAATTCAGAAAGATAACGCAACCAGGACAGAAGGATCCGATGGTCTGGAAGTGAACGACGAACTACGAAGAGGTGCATGAACTCACATATAGTGGTCCTTGTGTCCACGGCTATCACACCGCCTTCTTCGAAAACGATAACAACGATACCTCATCGTATGCCCAGGAACACAATCTTTCCTCTTGCTGCAATAGGGTCCCTGCAATGGGGGAACCTTGAGTAATCTTGGTGACGGTGAGCAGCGACACCGCGGACCCCGAGCTCCCAACATAAGCCGTGTCCAACCGTGGCGAGGTGTTTAAAGGTGAAGGGTCGAAGCCGTAAACGGTGGCCGTCGGAGCCTTGGTCAAGCTCCGGCTGATGGGCTCCCTGCCTGTCTACCAGGCAGGGAGCTCCGGGACCTCTTTGACTACCAGGGTAAGGTCAAAGGAGAAAGTACCCCCGGCTCCCTGCTTTCCAATGTATCACATGGCATTTTCCAAACCCCCCACCAAACGTGATCGTCCCCGAAAAGGGGCCGCACCCAAGCTACATTCACACCCTTGCCAACACTTGCACACCAAAAGCCAGATAACTATCCGCGATTCTTGATTGTTGAATCTCTTAACAAGCCGAATCCTATCTCCTCCCAGTCAGTGTTCATTATCACCAAATTTCTTGAAGGCATCCTTGGCAAGTCTTTCACAGCCAAGAAACTGAGAACCGGCGAAGTTCTGGTCGAGGTGAACACTCACCAGCAAGCCACAAGCCTCATTATCCAGAATCGCATGGCAGATCTGGACATCAGAGTCACACCCCACCGTAGCCTCAATAGCTCTCAGGGTGTGATCTCTGAGCCAGATCTGATAAATGAGACAGAAGCCGATCTGCTCGAAGGTCTGAAAGGCGAGGGCGTGACGGCAGTGAGGCGCATCACCATGCGGCGAGATGATAAGCCAATCATGACAAAGCATATAATCTTAACATTTGACCGTCCCTCACTCCCCGAATCCATCAAAGCAGGTTTCATTCATTGTTCTGTCCGGCCGTACATCCCGAACCCGCGGCGCTGTTTCAAGTGCCAACGGTTCGGGCATGGCACCACCTCCTGTCGTGGAAAAACAACGTGTGCGAAATGTTCATCGCAAGATCATGAGACAGATAACTGCCAGGCTGAACAATTAATGTGCAGCAACTGTCATGGACCTCATGCTGCGTACTCCCGCAAGTGTGAAATGTTCCAGAGAGAAAAAAAGATAATCAACATCAAGGTAACGGAAAACATCACTTTCCCAGAGGCGCGGAAGAGGTTCGCCTCTTTCCCTCTGGGGAGGTACGCCGACGCAGCTCGCCGGGGGGCGGAGTGGCGTCTGGTTTCTGCGGGGACCCAGTACCGCGAGTCGTACTTGGTCCCGCCCCCGCCCCCCCCTGGGTTGCCTCAGGCAGCCCAACCCGCCTCCGCACCGCTCGCTGAGCCAGCAGCGACTGTGGGGGCAACCACGTCTGGTGGAAGCGATGCTGCATCCTCCACTTCCACTCCAGCGTCCCAAGCCACAGGCGACGGCGCAGAGGAGATGGACTTGGGGGAGCCAGCGGCAGCTCCCACCCCCACCGCACCGCCTGCGCCATCCGAGGCGTACCTGAATCCCTCGGTGGTTGCGGGCAAGGAAAAGCGCGCCCCAAAGGGTTCGCGGTCCAAGGAGCCTGATCCCTCAGGCACTCCGAGGACATCCGAGGATGAAATGGACGTCGGTCCGTTCTTATCTGCGGTGCACCGCAAGGAACGCGTCCCGACGCCAAAGCCTCCCGACAAGCCAAAAAAGACGAGAGGCACAGCCCCACAAGACGACACATAAACAACACAGTCCAGTAGCTCCGAACACTTCATAATGGGAAGAGAGAACATAGTAGAATGGAACTGCAGAGGCCTTCTGAATAATCTTGATGACGTGTATGAGATTCTGCATAGCAATCAGCCAAGTGTAATGTGTGTTCAGGAAACACATTTGAATTCTAAACACACAAATTTCTTGAATAGTTACCTGGTATACAGGAAAGACAGGGATGGCTGCACACACTCTTCTGGCGGTGTGGCCATAATCGTCCGGAAATCATTCGCATGCCACCCTGTCACTTTAAACACTATCCTTAAGGCTGTAGAAATACGCTTAATAATATTTAATAGGTTGATAACGGTATGCTTCATATACATTCCTCCTGATGTTACACTTTTGAGTTCTGACTTTGAGGCGCTGGTTGACCAGCTGCCCGAACCATACATTCTAACAGGCGACCTTAATGCTTACAATTCTCTTTGGGGCTCTTCTCGTACGGATGCCCGAGGTCGCCTGATAGAGAGGTTTCTTACATCCTCTGGAGCATGCCTTTTCAACAATAAACAGCCTACATACCATAACATAGGTCACAACACATACTCACATCTTGACCTGGCTATTGGCTCTGCAATTCTCTTTCCATGTCTTGAGTGGGGTGTGGGCACGGACCCATATGGTAGTGATCATTTCCCCACTTCATTAACGTATATAGGTACAGGCCCGAGCAGTCCATCTTCCCATAAAAGGTTTAATGAAGCAAGAGCTAACTGGAATACATTTACAGAGACATCCAAACTACACCACACATTCATAAGACACCTACATGTTGAAGAAGCTACCCAACTGCTCACGGCGCACATCCTCGACGCCGCCGAAAAGTCCATTCTCCACGCCTCTGGTGCCCCGCGCAACCAGCGGAGGCCGTGGTGGAATGAGGACTGCAGGCGGGCGCGAGAGGCCCAGAACAAGGCGTGGGGAGTCCTTCGTCGGTACCCCACGTCGGGTAACCTCCTCTTGTTCAAACGGGCCAAGGCGTTAGGAAAACGTGTGCGCCGTGAGGCAAAACGAGAGAGTTGGCGTACATTCATAACATCAGTAAACTACTACACAGACACACGGAAAGTATGGACACATATACGCAAACTCAAAGGACAACAGACACACAGCCTGCCCCTGGTCCGTACAACAGGGGACACACTGGAAGACCAGGCTGACACACTCGAACAACACTTCCAACACGTGTCCAATTCAGCACACTACACGAACACTTTCTTGAAACATAAAGCCTCTTGTGAAAAAAAGTCCCTAGACGACAAAAACAAATCACAGACTTCTTACAACTCCCTGTTTTCACTACATGAGCTGAGGGCTGCTCTGAGCACGTGTAAACCCTCAGCTCCAGGCCCAGACAGCATTACATACACAATGATACAACACCTACACGCAGACACACTTGAAGCACTTCTACATCTATATAATAAAATATGGCTTTCGGGGCGCATTTCACACCCTTGGAGGGAGGCCATTGTAGTGGCTTTCTTGAAGGAGGGAAAGGACCCGTCGTCCCCCTGAAGTTACCGTCCAATAGCCCTGACGAGCTGCCTGTGCAAGCTCTTCGAGAAGATGATCAATCGCAGGATCGTGTACTTCCTCGAGTACAATGGTCTTCTCGAGAGCTGCCAGGCAGGCTTTAGGTTGGGGCGATCGACAAACGATCAACTGGTTGCACTTGAATCATACATCAAGGATGCCTTCGTGCATAAGCAGTACTGCTTAACTGTCTTTTTCGACCTCGGGAAGGCCTACGACACCGCTTGGCGTTATGGGATCCTTAGTGACCTCAGGTCATTCGGTGTTTCGGGTAATATGTTGAACACCCTTGTTAGTTATTTGTCGGAGAGAACGTTCAGAGTAAGAGCTGGTTGTGCACTTCCAAAGGTTCACGTCCAAGAAACTCCCGTGCCGCAAGGTGGCGTGTTGAGTTGCACTCTCTTTATCGTAAAGATGAACTCTCTTGGAAAGGCACTGCCACCAACAATCTATTATTCTATGTATGTAGGTGACGTGCAAATATCTTTTAAATCATGTAATATGTCAATATGCGAACGTCAAGTCCAGCTTGGTGTCAAGAAGCTTGCCGGCTGGGCAGACAAGAATGGGTTTAAATTGAATCCTGCAAAAAGCTCCTGCGTTGTGTTCTCCAGGAAGCGCGGGGTCCATCCGGACCCAGACAATACTCTGAATGGCGTGTCGCTTCCTGTGAACAAGGAGCACAAGTTCTTAGGTGTTGTGTTTGACCAGAAACTCACATTCATTCCACACATCAAGAAACTTACATCAATGTCTGAAAATAATGAATATACTTAAGGTTCTCTCCCATCAATCGTATGGTTCCGACAAAGAACTCCTACTAGGGGCTCTATACTGCTTTGGTTGGGTCTCGTTTAGACTATGGCAGTGTGGTATATGGGTCGGCGACTAAAACAGCGTTGCGAATGCTTGACCCAGTGCTATACTTGGAGCTGCGGGTTGCGTCGGGTGCTTTTCGCACTAGCCCTGTCGAGAGTCTGTATGCCGAGTGTAATAGGTGGAGCCTTGAGAACCAACGGACGTACATGGACTTACTTTATGCTTTTAAAATTTCATCGCTGAATAACCATCCTTTTTATCCTGTCTTTAACGACACATCCACATCTGTGCTTTTTGTAAATCGCCCATCTCTTCCTCTGCCCTTTTCACTTCGAGTGATAGAACGAACCTTCTGATCTGAGCACTTCGTTTTTAGACTTGTACAGATCATCCTTTTCAGACATTTTACCTCCTTGGAAAGTTCGTCCTGTGTCCTCCGACTTTTCTTTTATGAAACTTGACAAAAATCGGGCACCACGAGCTGCAATACTGCAGCACTTTCTGTCTCTGCAGTTTAAATACCCACTTGCAGAATTTTACAGTGACGCTTCTAAAACCTCCACTATGGTCTCCTGCGCTGCTCATGGTCCGAATTTCAGTGCAGCCAGAACCATGAGCGTCCACACAACAATTTTCTCAGCAGAAGCATATGGAATTTTATTGATTGTACGACACATACTTGAAAATCAAATTCCGAAGTCTATCATCTACACAGATTCCTTGAGTGTTGTTCGCGCACTGTCATCGCATAGACCCCCCAAAAACCACATTGTTAATCTTGTATTTAACACTATCATGTCTGTGTATGCGCAGAAGCATCAGCTGCTCCTCTGCTGGGTCCCAGGACACACTGGGATCGCTGGAAACGAGTTGGCAGACGAGAGGGCAGCTGCTGCTGCACTCAGGAACACTGTAGACATAACAACCGTACCATATACAGACCTCAAGCAACACATAAGACAACACTTGCGTAGAACATGGCAAACACACTGGAGTGAACAGACAGATAACAAGTTACACGTTATAAAACCACGCTTGGGACCATACACCACTGACACACGCAACAGACACACAGAAGTCGCCTTGGGTAGGCTGCGGATAGGGCACACCCATGCGACGCACTCGTATCTGCTGACGGGATCTTGTAGACCCCAGTGCAGCAGGTGCGGAGAGGCCCTTCCGTAGTGCACATACTTACCACATGCAAGGCACTTCACACCACACGACGCAAACACTTTCCAGAAATCTACAGACAACAAATCTCACTCCACCCATCGCACTTCTTAGGCGATGAACCAATGTTTACTATCAAACGTGTTTTTAATTATCTATCAGAAGTTAAATTTCTGAATCTCATATCGTAACATGCATAATCACAACCTGGCCCACTACACCAGCCATCCTCATTGTCTTTATTTGTTTTTACTTCTGGTGCTATTCACTTCTAGTATTGACCTTAATCTGTGGTAGCTAACCATTTTTTTGGCGCTCTTTGCCCCAGTTGGCCTTGCGCCATTAAAATGCAACCATCATCATCATGCTGCAATAGGGTCTCAATGCCGAAGAATCACAAACTCTGTCGACGGGAAAACCGCGCAGTTATCTGAAAATCCATCAGAAATTAAGTTAGAACTCTGCTAAAGAAGGCCAAACATCTACCCTCTTGTGCGATTCCGAGCCATGTGCAAGGGTATGCCCAGGGGAGACCCACTCAAACATAACATATTCCATTTCTTCGAGGCATGGGAGGCAGATTTGACCAGCTTGTTACCTGAAGATCAGCGCGAACTAATTGAGAGGGCAAGGGAAGGAGCTGCTGCAAATGAGGCCGTAGACCCAGGTTCCACCTTTGAGCTCCCTGCTATCTCTTTACCCCATTTTCTTACACAACATTTATTTCTTCCAGAACAAAGATCTTCGCTTTCTCTGTCTAACTCTCTTTCTGAAAGAAGCTAATATGTTCAGTTCGGCCTAGATATCACAGAGTAAATATCTTGAAACACTGACAGTTGACTCCTGGCTTAAACTGACACCCACATCGTATTTCCAGCATGTCACACTCAGATTTTAATCCACAGAAGCACAAAGAGCCCTTGTCTCTCCTGCGACACGGCGAATAAAAACTCCGGTCGCTAGCCTTTCTCTTTTCGATAAATATCGTGCTCGTGAAGCATAGATCGGAAATGCAGAAGCTGCGTGTGAACACACTCCGTTGGAGTCGAAGTATCGCTATCGCGCCTTACATCATTAGATACAAACGGAGATGTCGCTGCAACGTTTTTTGTAGCTCATCCGGTTCTTGGTACATGGACTCTGCTGTATGTTTCGCCCCTATTATTTTTTACATCTCTGAGTCTAGAACCTTTCCGAAGGTTCTCGGTTTCAGCCTCGCTTGCTGCCAGTTTCTTTTGAGCCTCAACGACCGGCTGGCCACATCTACTTCCTGAATGAACAGTTCTTTCAAGTTTCGCTAACCCCTTTCTGGCACCCTAAAGGTTTCCAATTCCAGGTTCTTGCGCCCCCAACTGTCGTGCGGCTCCTTTTAGCTCAAACAGAACACTTTTGCCTTCTTTTACTGTACATCCGGCTACCTATCAAGTTTACGTCTTTTGCCGTCGTATGTCCGAGATTGCGGTTTTCCTTCAAGTGCGGGAAATTTCCGCAGTTTCAGAGAGTTGCCTCATTCTGCTCTCCGGCCGGCGCAATCACCCGATTAGCTTCTCTTCGTCGCCACATGTGGGTGTTTTATTCTTCTTTTTCTCTTTCTCCACGGCTTCAAATTTTATGTTTGGTTCAAACGTGCAGAAATTCCAAAAATTATCAAGGTTTTTATTTCTTGCACCAAATGCAGTGGGCACCGATGCGAATGTGGCAACTATTTGCTACGTTGGCGAAGTAAACTGCATAACTAAGCAACGTTAGATCCAAAACTGTTGCACTATCGTTAGGGTTGTGGCAATGGTGTTATCAGAGTTAGTGCCTTACAACTTCAAGCACCTTTGCTCCCCTAGTTTCAGGATTGCACCGCGTGATTTCCAGCGAACGTGAAGGCACTAAGTTGCAAGTACGGTTGCTACTTAATGCGCGCCAGGCTGAGAGTCATCGCCTGGAGCGGAAAGTGTTCCCTAGAGTGAAGAGAATATACTCTCCTAGATCACGTGAGTTCCTTGCAATTTAAAAGCCATACAACGAAGCGGTACGCTATATAGACGGCGGGCTAAGATGGTGCTCGTGCAACAGACCTAACAATCTGCACTGTTTGCAGTAGAAGCAGCTGAAGTTCACACTGTCTGGTTCCTTCTTTCGTGAACTCGGGTGCCGTTATTTTCCACAGCAATTTCAGCCGCAAAACGAGCAACAAGCGTGCGTTAGATCGTACAAACGCTTCAGTGAAGCTGTTTCCCAGTCCTGCACTCACTGGGAAGTGACAAGTCGGAGTTACATCGGCAAAGAAATTAGCACAGGTTACAGTTTCGCATAAATCGGGTTTATCACGGCGCTTTGTGGGAACCTGTTCTGCTCAAATGCGACCAGGTGCTGGTGTCATTGGCCACGCAGAGCAACTTTTGTTTCCAATTTATAGTTCGTATGGATTTGAAGGGGTACATTTGCGCATTTAAATATCTTGATTCCTGCCCTATCATCGAAATGGGTATGCAGCCATAAGTAAAGAACATGACAAACGACAACTTTTTTTTCTACACTGGGAACTTGTGGAGATGAAAACCGGAAATTTGTTCACACCTGATCCCATGTATTTATTTACTCTTTCCAACTCGCTTCCTCATTTTCTTTAATAAACGTTTTCAACAACTACCGCGGTGGCAATGTTTTACCTTAAAACAAAAACCACGCTGTTTTTCTAAGAAATGTGCACTTCAAGGGACCTTGCAACACTTTCTTCACCTTCTTTTGAAATGTTAGATGCTTGCAGAACGTAGTTATCCCAGCACAACCAGCACTTAAATTAAAGGGTCGCAAAGTATCTCAGTTAAGAATTGCTTGTCTATGTCCAGCAGAAAACTTGTAAACATGCTAAAAAGCAATTTCTCTCTTTCCCGGTCTTGACGCTCTTCGACAGCTCGAATTACGTCACTAAGGACATGTAGCGGCTGTTGGCCAGTTTTGCTTCAGTTGCAGCAAAGAACGCTTTTCGATAGCAACTTTTAAAAAAGCCACAAAAGCAAAGAAGAAATGGAAGGCGTATATGGTGCGACGAGCAAATCACGCAGTGCCGCTCCGTGCTAGCAATAACTATTAAAGGGACCCTGCAACCCTTTTAATAAACGTTTTTACTCTTGCCTTCACGTGTGGAAGCACTGCGAAAGCTATAGTTATTGTCAGCACAGAGCGGCATTGCGTGATTTGCTCGGCGCACCAGATACGCCTTCCGTTTCTGCTTTGTTTTTGTGGCTTTATTTTTAAAGTTCCTCTAAAAAAGCGTTCATTGCTGCAACTGAAATAAAACCTGCCAACAGCTGCTACATTGCCAATGACGTAATTCGAGTGGTCGAATGACGTCAAGACCGGGAAACAGAGAAATATATTTTGAGCGAGTTTCCAAGTTATCTGATGCGCATAGAGGAGTATGTTTTCGCGGAGGTACTTTGCGGCCCCCTAATGTAGGTACTGGTTGTGTTAGGTCACTACTTTCTGCAAGCATTGAAGCTTTCAAAAAGTTGAGAGACGTTTTTCAGGGTCTCTTCAAGGTTTTCACGTTAAAAAGTAAGCGACGGGTATCCAATTGGTACCGGACGTGGGTGGCGACGTAGGATGATGCGCATGCCAGAGCCAATGATGAGTGTGTCGCTAACAGGGCAACTGTATCTTGTGCAGCCAAGAATCATTGCTTTCGAGAATATAGGCGGATACATGCCCGTTTTGCGGAATGGTAAATTGATGACGGCGTACAATTACGTGTGTGGTGATGTTGACCACTAAAAAATGCTGATCAAAAATTGATTCGTTACAGCCAAGAGCCAAGAATCTCCCGTGTGTGATGTACCATATCAAAGAACCGAGTAGTGGTATGTATGATAGATGCAGGAGCTGGATTTTTGCTGTACAATTCTTGGTGGAGCGAGGACCCAGACGCTAATAATGAATAATCGATGAAGGGGGCGAGGGAAATAAAGACGGCGAAGATGACACATGTGGCGTCTGCTTTGTCAAGGTGAACTGGGAATCTGTTTGAGGTACCGGTTTGCAAAAGTTGCAAAAGTTCGGCGGCAGTGCACAAGGGACGCCAGCCTAAACTACGCTTGCCACCTTTTGCAGCACTGGTTTCGTGCGCATCCTGACTGGGCAGGAGAAGGGACGCGGATCGTCGCAATCTCGAATTCACCGTCGGTGGTGGCTACTTCGGTCGTCACCTTTCACCGGAATCTACGACGTGCGCTTCAACACGTGACCGCGACGGCTGCGCTCCTAGTCCTGCTGCAATATAAAAGGCAGTGAAAAGGACGCACCCCTCAGTTCGGCGGCAGTGCACAAGGGACGCCAGCCTAAACTACGCTTGCCACCTTTTGCAGCACTGGTTTCCTGCGCATCCTTACTGGGCAGCAGAAGGGACGCGGATCGTCGCAATCTCGGATTCACCGTCGGTGGAGGCTACTTCGCTTGTCACCTTTCACCGGAATCTACGACGTGCGGTTCAACACGTGACGGCGACGACTGCGCTCCTAGGCCTGCTGCAATATAAAAGGCAGTGAAAAGGACGCACCCCTCAGTTCGGCGGCAGTGCACACGGAATGCCAGCCTAAACTACGCTTGCCACCATTTGCAGGTGAGTAACTTAGTATCAAGTTAACTACCCCACTGGTCGTATTTGATTGCACTGCTGCCAAACTCACTGCGGTGTTGTCAGTTTTTGGATGGGGAAAGACGGCACAAGGGGAGCCAGTAGCAAGGTTACTGAAAAATATGTTACAGACACGAAGGCCATGCGTGAGCTATTATCAGCGTTTGACAAGTTCACACGTGATCTAAGGGCGGAAATTGATGAACTGAGAAAGTCTATTTCGTTCTGCACTGACGTCCGCAATGGCGTAAATACGGCAACTGAAGAAATAAAAAAACTGAGACAAGACATGAATGAACTTGTCAAGCAAAACAGGTACCTAAAAGCTGAGAATGACAGGCTGGCGAACAAGTGCGAGGACCTAGAACGATACCAACGCCTTAATAATCTTGAGATCAAAGGCGTGCCAACTGACATCGACCCTCTCACCGTCATCTAGAATATAGGCAAGGGCGTTGGCATCAAAGTTGATAGCACGGACATCGACACGTGTCACTAGGTGCCCACAAAGAACTCGGATGCACAAAACATTATTGTACGGTTTGTTCACCGCAGCAAGCGAGACAGCATATTGCCAAAATGCCGGAAGAGCAGAGTAGACACCTCTGTTCTGGGAATTGAAGCGAAAGATGTAATCTATGTAAACGAGCACCTGACTCAGGCAACTAAGGCTTTGCTTTCTGCGGCGATCAAAAAGAAAACAGAAGTGGGATGGAAATTTGTTTGGACGGCTTCTTGCAAAGTGCTAGCACGCAAAGACGAAAAAGCAAAAAGCGTCCAAATTTCGACCCATGCTGACCTGGAAAAAATCGCGTAAAGGAAAAAAAAAACGGGACTTCAACGGGATGATAGCTACGCTGTAGCGATATGGCGACGAACTCGGAGGTTAGTGGTAACTACTACAGCACAGAAGAACTTAATCGTGAATTCTTTAGTGCTGGAACTTCATTTTCAGTCATTCATATGAATATCAGAAGTATAAAAAACAAAATGGATGAACTTACCCTCTTTCTGGAATCCTTTAATGAGCGCTACGACATCCTCGCCTTTTCAGAGACTTGGGGTACAAACCCTGATAATGCGCCGCGTTTGAATGGCTATCGTTCCGAGCACTTATGTCGCAAAACCAAAAGAGGCGGTGGCCTAGCCATTTAATTTAAAGAACTGACTTCTGAAGTACTACATGATTTTTCCTTTATCTCGGCAGACGTGGAATGTTTGGCTGTTCGGCTATCGAAACTGATAGTGCTACTATTATACCGACCCCCGCAAGGGCGAAAACGCCACTTTTTAGTATTTTTCGAGATGTTCTTGTCTTCTTCAATATGTGAAAAGCATTCTTATGTTGTCTTGGGTGACATTAATATTGATCTGTGTTGTAATGATAACTATGCGAAAGAACTGAATGCTCTATTATGTACTTATGATGCTGCAAATCTTATCCATGTGCCCACACGATTAACTACGCACAGTGCTGCTTTACTAGACATATGCGCGACGAACACGCGTCCATACGAATGTCGCAGTTGTGTGCTATCAATCGACCTGAGCGACCATTTACCAATATTTTTTCTGCTACCTTCTTTTGTTACAAACAAACACGTAAATAGCGAACGGGTATATTTTCGGCGAAAAATTACTAACGAAGCTCTAGGAATATTCCTACGCTCGATTGAATCGGCAGACTGGAACCCTGTTTACCTGCAATGTGACGCCGAGAACGCCTACGATGTTTTTGAGGGCATATTAAAGGATTGTCACTACGCTGCTTTTCCCCTAGAAAAATGTACCTCCAAGCAAACAAAGAAATTTCGCAAACCGTGGATGAGCTCAATCCTATACGCCAGAATAAAAACAAAGAACAAATTGTATCATGAGTATCTTAAAAAGAGCGATGGTGAATTGTTTACAAAATATAAAAAATACCGAAATATGTTGACATCCGATCTTAAGAAAGCGAAGGAACAATATTTCCACAGTAAGTTTGAATATAGGGAAACCCCAGAAAGGTGTGGGACGAGGTCAACAGGCTTACCGGGAAAACGAAACACATCTCAAAATGACCACAATTACACTAGACGGTAGGAGCATATGTGGGGAGGCCGTAGCTGATGCTATGAACGCGCATTTTGTGAACGCAGGTTCATACAACAGCTGGAATGATAGCGATGATGCTGAAACTACGACATCTGCCACATGTATTTCCGAGTCAATTTTTTAAGGCCTACTGATTCTATAGAGGTATAATCACTAATAAGAAAAATTAAACTAAACGTCGCAGCAGGAATTGATGACATCGGGCCGTCCGAGATAAAGTCAATTGCATCGTTTATCCTCGAATTTCTAGCATATATAATAAACCTTACCTTGAGCACTGGTGTCTTCCCAAAAAAAGTTAAAAGTTGCAAAAGTCACTCCCATATTCAAGAGAGGTGATCCAGAAAACCCATCAAATTACCGCCCTATCTCCGTGCTAACAACGCTATCTAAAATTTTTGAGGGTGGTATTTTGGACAGACTCGTTTCTTTCTTTGATATACACGGTATAATAACAGACAGCCAATACGGTTTTCGGAAAGGGCGTTCGACTGGGCAGGCGTTACTTCTTATCAAGGACGCAATATTAGCTAACATGGAAAATCGAAAATACACGCTTGGACTGTTCTTAGACATTAAGAAAGCCTTTGACTCCATACAGTATGACCTGCTGCTTAATAAGTTGTTCATTTATGGTGTACGTGGAATTGCCCAAGATCTTATTAAGTCATATTTGCAAGACCGTTACCAAACTGTGAATGTTGATGGCACAATGTCTTCAATATTAATGTTGAAACAGGGTGTCCCACAGGGCTCGATTTTAGGACCGTTCCTCTTCCTTGCATATATAAATGATATTGTTTCGATACCCCATTCACCACAACTCATAATGTATGCAGATGGCACTAATATCTTTTTACGACTAATAATCTTGCGTCACTTGAAAGCAGCGTTAACGATTACATGCGACGCCTGTCAAACTGGCTGAAAAATAACAGGTTACAATTGAATGCCAAAAAAACTACGTACATCATATTTCGCCCTATAAATAAACCGTTATGCACCACGTTTAAAGTTATGTTCAATAACCAGCTCCTTGAAAGGGTTAGAGAGCAAGAATTCCTTGGCGTTTGGTTTCAGGAGGACTTATCATGGAAAGCACACGTTGAACACTTATGGATAGAATTGGCTCGAACTGTTGGCACCCTGTACAAGTTAACAACATTAATTCCGCTTTGGCTAAAACAACACCTTTACCGCTCTTTGTTCTATTCGAAGCTCTGTTAAGGATTATTAGTCCGGGGAACAACGACGTCCGGCAATTATAGAAATATAATTGTGCTAGAGAAGAAAGTGCTTAGATGTTTTGAAAACTATCACGGAAACTACCAGAGTCTGCCGACATCTCCCCTGTTTTTGAAACACGATATATTAAAAGCAGACCAGCTATACTATTTTAAGCTGCTACAGTACATACAACAAAATAACCTTTGCAGGCCAGGCGTAGATCACGATTCAGGTTATTCAATACGACAAAAAAAGAGAATGTCGAAAACCACGACAAATTATGGCAAACACATAACTGAATATCAAACACTTTTTATACTTAATAAATTAAATGGTAAAATAGATTTAACGCGTTCGGTAAGTGCTTTTAAACAGCACATTAAGAATGTATTGCAGTCACTCGGTCTCCACTATACCAATTGATATTGCCTGCCATTTTTTTCACCCAATCTAGCTGAAATTTCCTGGTTTGTTTTCTTGCTTTCTTTATTTTTGTGAATGGCGTTACCGTGCTTAGCGAAATATTATACACGTGTGTATAGTTATTCACTGTGTCATGAGAAATGCAATTACTATTGTTGTAACAATTTGATCAGTTGTAAGCGTTTTTTTTGTTAATTATTATTAATATTTTTTGAAGGGGGGTATCGGTTGTATCAACTGCTTTATATTATGTTGTGAACTTGCTCGTATACATTTTGGATGTAGTTATTTTCTTGGTGTTCTTTTACTAGACAAGTTGCTTTAGATTTTTTTTTTGTGGCAAACTTTGCTCTGTACAGATACCCAAATTGTCAATATCTTTTGCGTAAAATGTACACGCAAGGTTGTTGAACTGCAGAGGCACAGAGTCCTCGTCAGGCGATTTAGCCTTTAGTCTCTTTCCCTGTAGCACACGATTTATTTTGGTTTCTTCCAATAAAGGATTGATTGATTGATTGGGAAAAGTGGTGGTATGCAGTAGTGATGTACCCTGGTGAGCCAAGTATTGTTAACTATGCGACTACCGCGTGTTCGGAGGCATTTAAGGAGAAATAAGGGAGTTGACCCGTGGAGTAATTTCAAGAGGAGGGGCAGTACCGCAATAAGGCAAAGGGAGGAAGTTTCTGTGCACTTCTATAATATACATCATAATCAGAGATTACTGGCAAGTTGTACTCTTGTGAGAAGATTGATATGGTTGTCGGGAGTTTAGTGGATGTTTAAAATGGGAAAAGTTACCAAGAAGTGTTGGGAAGATCCACTGCCGCACTGTTGTAACAGATGACGGATGGGCAGTGGTGTCATAGGCTGTTTAAATATTACTTGATATCGTTAGAACGAAAGTCGCAATGACCAGCGGTGTTTGTGGTGGGGCTGTGCAAGTGACTGAAGCGCTCTTCAAAGTTTACAAAGTCTGGGGGTGTCTGGAGCAGGTCGGGAGTTAAGCCAAGATACAAGCTGGGAGTTTGTGGCCCTTGAGAGTTTTTGCTTTCCAGTCGTGCCAGGCGCTCTCCCGAAAGAAAACGGCATGAATTAAGGAAAATCAATGAAAATGGTCAAGCAACCATTTCTGGATTTTTGTAAAGACAGTGGGTAGACAGAGGTGACACCATTTCTGCATAGTACATTCCCTTTAAAGGGTTGTTTACGGAGAGGTATAAATATAATATTTGTTGAGGAGCATGACAGATTGGTCGGTTCACCCTGGGTGGTTGATGTGACAGTTGGGTCAGTTGGGGACCTGCGGCGGGATTCTGGGTCATTGAAACCGTACTTGCTGCTTGGGAGGTGGCCGAATAAGAAGTGGCTAGTTCATACTTAATTTGGAGCATCGATGTTCCTAAATCGGGAGTGAAATGGATGTCTTGGAAGACAAGGTGTTTAAGCAGGTTTGATTTTGTGCTAGATTTTGTGGGGGCGGATGCGCTTGTTGGCGTGGTCGGCGTTGTAAGAATCGTCTTGCAGGGGGGGGGGGGGGCAGTCGGTGGAGGTGCTAGCGTGAGGTCTCTCACAGACGTGGCAGTTCTGCAAGAAATATTTCAACATCACCAAGGTATGTTTATGATGTAGAACGGCCGTATATGGCTCAAGCAAGAAGTCTTTGACGGCAGGCGGACGCCCTCCTGTGGCGTTGTATTGGCGGTGAGATGTTTGAGTGGCGCCCCCTGGATCTGACGTCAGCTTAGGGACCCGCTCCACTGTCGTCTGCTACATTCGCCGCGCTCCTACACCCGCGCCGCGGTCGTTCGGTTCTGACTGGCAGCAGTGCCTTTGCTAGAAATCTCCCGCTTTGATGCTTTGGTGGTTTAAAAAGCGTGTTTTCAATCAGATTCTGACGGCTCTGAATAATTTCAAGCTTTGTCCCGCGCAATTTTACAACACACGAGGAGAGAGAAGAGACTTTCAGAGAGCATCGCTCAGACGTAACTCGCCCACGTCCTATCTAGTGTATTTGCGAGTTTCAGCGCTCAGAGCTCCTCGATAAGTAATCAAAATGCGTAGCTTCCCTTAACTATTTCTGAGATGCTCTTATGAAGACTCAAGAGTCTAATGCTACGCATCAAGCAGCGGGTCGCACAGCAGGAAATAAAACGGGTGTTTTCTCTTTCTTTCGTTGTTGTTAGATGAACGTTTTTTTTTTCTGTGCCCAACGCATTCATTTTCTGCACCGTCCTAAACGTCCTAGGAGGTTCGGGGATGTTTGCGAGGCTCACAAAGTTCGTGTGAATATTCAATGCAATAAGATCTGTGCTACGGCGCAGATAACGTTGTCCACAGTACTCGAAGGCGGCTTTTGTGCACCTAATTTCTATCCAACCATCGATATCGTAACGAACTCAATCTCAAACCGAAAAGTTCTGACATGATTACGGTGTTGAAAACTTGATATACTTGCTAACTAACGCAATAAATAGTATACATGCCAATTTTCAGTATAACACAATTCCAAACCAATGAATATGTCCAGACAGCTCTTTATTGTTTTCCAACCCCTTCAGTCGCAAAGAACAAGTCCTGGCCTACTCGGGATGACGTTCGGTGAATTGAAGAATGAATCTTACTCTCTCGTCTTGGACTGAGGAGCCTGCCCACTAACCAGCTCGATTTTACTGTTTTCTCCTCCTCCTGGTCCTCCCCCTCTTCAGTGCAGTTTTACTATAATGCCTGTCTGAATATTGGGATGATATGGTTGTGGCAAAGGTACCGAAGTATTCCTCCAAATATGAAAAAAAAACATAGTCTTACTGTATGTTTGCCTTACAGGTTACTCGTTTTGCTCAATAAGCCTGCATACTGGTTAGAAGCCAGGTAGAAAACCAGCACGCGCCTATACACACAGCAGGTTATTTGGAAATCAACCTACATTATTTGTGCCCCATAGTGCATGTCGGCACACTTTCATGCCGTGACAACGTAAAGTGACTTGATACAATAGTTTCGAGTGTTAGGCAAGGTTGCCAAATCTGTTTTACCTTACATGCGATTAGCTGGAATCGTAACGCCTTCTGCCAAAGCTGACAGCCCCGAAGGCCTGGAATTTGTTTTGGTCTTACATTTTCGCTGTTGTCGGTTGTCAGCCTGCGGCTGTTACCTTTGTTCGAAAGACTGCTGAACACAGAGGCTGACGCCTAGCTCCGACTCTTCGCGCTCCGCACAGGACCAGCTTCGCAGCAATGCATGGGCGACGCCGGCAATGTTTTTTTCCGGAGCGGTATCAAAAACTATACTTAAAATCACGCCTTGAGCTAGTTTACGCTATTTTAAGTCTTTTGTTACGAAAAAAAAGTTGCGCATTCGCGAGATCTGCTGCGGACAAGCACAGAATCTCAACCGCGCGCAAAGAAACAGCATAGAGAGCGAGCCCGAGTGAAGCAGACGATAAATGCGAGAATCCCTAAGCCGACGTCACGGAGGCGCGCTCCGCAGCGCCGCCCGTGGTCGCGCTCACCGCCAATAGGACAAGGGCGGCTGCAGATTTGCGCCTTAGCTAAATGGGGGTAACATCGGTAGCTACGGGGGCGGACAACGATGTAGAGGACCACTGAGTATTTCCAAACGTATACTTAGATGCGACTGGCTAACGTCAACCATACGGGTGGCCAGAATGCAAGCATGCGTGTGGTGCACACGATTTCGTGAAGCTGATAGCGCGGCGGCCTTGCGTCCCACTTCATGAATGGCACATCCTCAGGCATTTGGCGGAGAACACCTGTAAGGGAGAAGGTAGACAACTTAGTAGCTTAGAAATTATGAGAGCTTGGGTTGCTTTCATGCGGAGGATTCTCTAATACAGTTGGGTGATCAGGTTTTTTGTAGTGAGCTGTCAAGTGCTTACCCCTCAGGCAGATTGCACTTGCAAGCACATCTCATTAGGGAAACGTGCTGCCGTTAATGGGCCCCACGCCCGCAACAGCAGCCTACGCTTGACGTCTTTGTGAGGGATCCATTGCGATTCTGCAGAAGTAGATGGAGCGAGCCATTTTGACGTCCGTGTTAAAGTTATATCGAACATTTATCTACAGAAACAAAATACCGTACGAGATTAACAGCCAATACGACGTATAGCCATCTACGACGAAAGGCATTTCTTTCATTTTATCAGGTGAAATGATGCAACTTCCCTGCAATTCTCAGTGCGACCGGAGAAATGCAGGAAACGAAAATGCAAAATACGGTAGATTTTTGGTCATCAGGGTCAAAGAGAGTCAATTTTCTAATAAGCACGCTCTGTGCCCAAGGTGTGTGGTTCAAAGCGCTTCTGTGGAAGTATAGGTTTCTTCGTATGCTGTTTCTTTAATACGTTTTCTTGGCACTGTAACAAACTTACCTTGCTCAGCCCGCTACCATCGCGACGTAGATCTGAGCGACGAAGCTGTGGAGCCGACGGTGAGTAAAAGCAGGATTTGTGTACAATATGTCTAACGTAACCAGAGCGTTACATCACGCGCGCAGACGAGTTCACATCTAAGCTCGGTGCGTTTGTCGAATGCCGCGCCCGCTGTGGAGAAAGATGACCTCATCGTGGTGGAATACAGAAGCGCTCAAAAAAAACAAGGACGAAGGAAGAAGTAGACAACGCGGCGCTTGTTTTTTGTTTTTTTTTGTCGTCCTTGTTTTTTTGAGCGCTTCTGTATTCCACCACAATGAACACATACCAACTAGCCCAACTTTCCGTTCTTCTGAGAAAGATGACGCCTCGCCTCCCTCGTGCCAATCATAATCATCGGTGTGATGTTTCATTAAAGATTCATCAGAACGGGTCAGGGCGGCTCGTCCCTTGTTTCACATTGTTGGTGCCAAAACTCGGGAATCAAGCCAGCGGCACGAGCCTTCTATTTTCGGCGTGGGTGAGCTGCACTTTGAGCTGGACCGGCATATAACACGCGAAGCACAAGCGGGCCTCATGACGAGCCATGAACATGAGGAGTATCAATGAAGTCAACCAGGTGTTCCAGTCTAATCAGTTCGAGCGTTCGGGACTTCGAACCATGCACGGCCGCCTGCGTACCAGAAACTTGGAACTTCGAGCCCTGAACAACTAGGTTGAAACACACCTGACCGACGACCGAGCGTCAGACGACTACGATGGGGTCATGCAGTACGACGACGCCGCGAACAGGACGTTCGCATTGCTCGAGAACCACATTGACGTACTGCAGATCACTGCAACACCTCCGTCTTCGGCTCCACCTTCAACCGTGTCCACTGCGTCTTCCGAAACAGCACCCATCGGACACCAACTTCCTCCATGTGAGTTCAGAGCGAGGCTTCCGAAGTTGGAGTTTCTTCGGTTTGACGGCACAGTGACTAAATGGCAGCTCTTTTTGGAGGCGTTTTGGCATTTAGAGCATCAGTACACGAAACCGTCCAATGCTGATCGCTTCCACTACTTGATCTCCCTTCTGAACGGATCTGCTGCGCAAGCCGTCGCTGGAATTCAGGTGACAGACTCGTGCTATAATGATGCGCTTGAAATTCTCAAGCGACGTTTTGGGAACGTTAAAATTATCGAGCACAAATACCTGAGAATTTGAGAATGCTGAAAACTAAGTTCAACTAGTAATGTGCCTGCTTTGCGCAAGCTTTTGGACACGGTTGAATTGAACAGGAGGGGAGTGCATAGCCTTGGAATCACGTGGTATTTGTACGCAGCTATGCTGAACAAGGTGCTGCTCAAAGTGATTCCAGTCGACATCGCGGTAGAATAATAAAATAAAGCCCTGAGAATGCGACAGGAATCAGCCAGGCTTTGTCTGGTGAACTCGGTCAGATAATTAGGTGTCTCCGAATCGAGGTCGAGTGCCGAGAAAAGACTTCTCCCATCAACAATAGGCCGAAGTTTTCTGAAGGCAATGATCAAGGTTTCAACCGATCTCCAAAAAAGCAAACTCTAACGCCTGCCGCGTCGTCTCTTCAGAACAAGACGAACTCTCTCCTCTCATCTTGCTTTTTCTGCTCCGCCACCCAGCAAAAGACTGACGACTGCACGAGCGCCATGATCTTGGCAAAGAAGCGCTAACAGCTGGCCTCCGATGGTCGGTGCTTCAGTTGCACGGCAAAAGGTCATCTAGTGCGTGACTGCCGACGAAGAGTTCAATGTCAGGCATGCAAACGATGACACGCTTATCTATGTGCGACAGTCGTACTATAGACATACTGTCCTCGACTAATGGCCAGCAGCTGGATGTCACCATGCGAGTCGCCACTTAGAATGCTTCAGCCCCTCGGCTCATCAATGACGTACTACTCCAGACGTTTCCAGCATAGATGATGGCGTCACAGCATTCTTGCTACATGCGGGGAGTCATCAACAATGGGAGCTAACAAAGCTCCGTCAAAGAGAGTGTTCCTTCCAAGCTGAAGTTCGCTACTGTCGCCGAGACGTAACTCTTCATCAGTGCCGTTGTAAGGGTGAGCAGACCGAAACGACGGTACAGAATAATGAAATTTACGCTCCAGAGTCAACACAACAACCTTACGGCGGATATCGAAGGCATATTCGTGCCTTTCATATGCGGAGAGATGGCTGAACCGCCTAGTGATATCCCGTTTCTCCAAGCCATGGAAGCGGAACAAAACATCTGGCAGACCAAGTCGTTTATCAGGGCATTATTCGTAAGCCAGGCGTGAGTGTCCTCATTGGCTCTGATCAACTCTCGAAGTTGATCCCGAGTACGAGAGAAGCTAAGAAGGACGAAGACAAACCTGCATTGATCGCCCCTAGCAAAAAGATGGACTGGACTCTGCAAGGCCCTTCACCAAGCGGTAGAAGCACGCGCAACAGTGCGGGCAGCCAAGTGCGCGTTCTTAGAACAAATTCCCACTTTAACGACGAGATTTCTCGGTCACTGCAAAGAGTTTGGCACCTCCAAGACCCAATTCCTCAGGCACATTGCCCTGAAAAGACCAACCCGGACTACTTGGTCAGCAACGGCATATCTGCAGAGAACCTGTTTATGAATAACATGGGGTGACATGGAGATGAATGGCAAGCTGGTCCTGAAGAAGCCTCGCCGCAAGGCAAATCTATTCCTGGAGAGTCGTCTGACGTGCTACGTGACTCTTTCCAGGTGTCAGGAACTCCGCACTTGCAACCTTTTTTGGGAAATCATGGGACTCAGAACCAGGGAAGATTCAGAAGAGGCGGTGTGGCCGATTCTCCAGTCTGCAAATCACCGTTGCACGAACATCACCACCGACAGGATGCAGCGGACCCTCCTCCATAGTGATGCAACGACACTCTTGCGGAACTGAGTGACCAGTTTTGGGTTGAGGCGCAGACTGCAATGAGTGGCAAGTGTCATCTCTAAGCGCAAATACTGTGCCGATACACCGGTTGTGTCCGCTGGAGTTGCGGGAGGGAACATTGTCGGAAATTTGTCGGGCGCCGATGATTTTGTACACTATGGATAACCATGGTGCACGTATCGATGCAAAATCATGTTAATGCATGTAAGGTCATTTTACCAGGTGGTAGAGAAGTGACGAGGCCAGTATAGCTGTTGTACCCATTGGAGTTGGCCGAGTGAACTTTGTAGGGCGCGGAGGATTGTATTTGATCCTCGCGCTGAACTGTCAAGTGGTTGAATGAGCCTCGCAAGGAAGAGCACGATGAGGAAGAAGTGTACGTGCAGTTCCTTTTGCTTTGTCTTTTGAAAAAGAACACGACGCTTGCTGAGATTGCTGCCGGGTTTTGCGTCTCTTGTCTTCGGCGCGCCGAAAAGCCGAGCCGTGGTTTTCCCACACCCGCAGCCGCTTCCGGGCTTTGGTAGCGTCAGCTACACTGGCCGAGGTTGAGTAGTGTCCCGTGGGTCTTGGAGAGTCGTGCTGCGTAAGCACGGCACGTGGCGGCCTCATCCACTTGATGATCATGCGACAGATGGCCGGGTGTTGACCCGATGGCTCGTGCGTCGCAGTAACAGTGGGCTGCGCAAGCGCGGCACGTGGCGGCCCGGTCTTGCGAGGGGTGGCCGGGTGTGGAACCGATGGGCCGTGCGTCGCAGCAACGCCAGCGTGTGCCTGTCGAACCAACTTAACTCTGGGGAGATTGGTGACACTGCGCCGGACCCGCTTGATAAATATACAGGTGTCACATAATGCATACACCATGTGCGTCATTGAAGCAGCAGTAAGTATGATAATCAAGCTAATTCAAGACAATCAGGAAAGCTAGAAATAAGCAGCTGAGCCTTAGCTCACGCTACGTATATCCTGGCATAGCCGAGCTAAGGCACTGCTAATTTTTTACACCACCGATGATTCGTTGCAGCCACGACCAGTTCGAATCCGACCAATGCAATCCCTCCGCTGGCCGCAGTTTGAATGCGGCAAATAGAGCGGAGTGTTTACATCAGGTATATGACCGAGTGGAGAGAGGGAAGGCGACTCCTCAGCGCCGTTTCCTAGCATGCTGAGCGCGCTTGCCGCGGGCCGTTGGTTCGAGGCGTTGGTTCGAAGCGACACGCCCAGCCGTCAGCTTTCGGCGTGTCGGCAGCTGCAGTGAATTTGCGTCGGGCGCAGCGGCACAGGAGCACCATCCAGCCGATTTGTCAATATACGGAGGTTTCTGGAAACCTGTTTACGCAAGTTCCAAACAAGAGAATTAGGGCATATAACCTTTTTTATTGTTAGCGATAAGGAACCGCTTTTCTTCTATCGTTCATTATCAGCGTAGATGCTTCGTTTCGCGATGCAGTTAATAATCTCATACGATGACCACGGTGTACCTCACCGCAACAGGCATGCATCGCTTCTCTGTCAGATAACCGCATTGTCTCGGATCGTTGAAGAAAACTGTGGCGCGGGTGGGACGTTAGGGCTACTATCACAAGGAATGCACGCTAGAACGTAGTTCTAAGGCGTTGATACCTTCACCAAAACAACCAAGGAGGAGCGAGAACGAGGTGTAGCAAGGGGCCCTGGACCACCGACTAACTTTAGTAGGCTTTCGGGACGGAGTGAAAACGATTTTATTGTTTTCAGTGGCATTGTTTTTGGGATGAAAACAATGCCAACCCTTTCGACAGAGTAGTCTTTCAAGCTGTCATTTGGGTTTCTGCAACTGACCATTAGCAACAACTTTCCAATATCCTTTCCTTATTGCTGTAACGTGCCATATGGAGTGTTTACTGATGCGAACGCAAACTACCATCTACGAGTGTGTTGTTTGCTTATATTCAACATGCAAGAGGCAAATTTTGTGAGCAATCCAGGGCTTCTCTATGTACTTGGTTGTGCCTGATCGTACAAAAAATACACGTGTGGCACAAATTACGGACACCAAATAAACGTTTATGTTAATTAAGTTTTTCCGCTGGTGTTTTCATGCTCAGACAAGAAAAAAATGAACTGTGATGTTCTGTTATGTTTTTTTTATCCATGACTGACATAGCCGCCGGGTATACTGCAGCACTAGTCTTTGTTGTAAGACAGCAAGAGGGCAGCAGTGCAGAACACTGAATTTTATTTATATACGCAAATAAAAACGCCGGGCAGAAAAACACTGGCTAGTGAAGGCACAAAGACGAACATTTTTGCCAGATACCTCCAGTATACAACAGGGATGTCGTTCTGATGCTTCATTCACTAGTGCTCTAATGCTGCGTAATGGTTGCATAGCCATGTTCGAAATATCTGGTTGGTCGTTCCCACGTCGAAAGCATTCTCTAACAATCAAACAGCCCGAAAACCAGTCTTATCAGACCGTTAACATTATAGATACTAAGTAGCGGGCTAAATAACTGGACAAATCCTAACTTACGTCACTGGCTTCAAGTATGAAGCAGCTCATGCGACTGATTTTTTTTCGTCTTCAGACCGTCACTTAAGGCGATACTCAGGCTGGAGAGTGCTGCGATAAGGCATTAATTGGACATCTGTCACATTGGGTAAGGGTCGTGAACTTTATCAGCTACAAGCAGCATCAGCTACAAGCATTGCTTCACGGGGATTCTGTACATACACATCCCAGGCATCAAGGAGAAGCTCGGTGCCGCCAGCAAAACGCAAGCGGTACGACCGAGTTCGCTGTGGTTCATTTCAGTGAGAACGCGTGACGACAGCAGGCAGAGACATAGGCGTAGCGGGCGGAGAATGTAAAATGTACTCCCACAAAGAAAAAAGCGGCACTATACAGCCATCCCGGTCAAGGAAGAAAAGAGCTACAGGAAGTGCCTTTCAACTTTTGTACTTCAGGATCTTCCCATCCAAGTTCTAAAGAAATCATAAATCGGCCTATAGAGAATGCCTTTTTTATTTGCCTGTCAACAATATCGCCAGGGCCCCCGCACGAGGCAACTTGAGTAATCTTGGTGACGGTATTGGCGACACCGCAGACCCGGAGCCCTCCAACATAAGCTGTGACCTACCGTGGTCATGTGTCTTTAGGTGAAGTGTAGAAACCTCCAACAGTGGCCGTCGGAGCCAAGGTCAAGATCCGGCGGATGGGCTCCCTGTCTGTTTACCATGCAGGGAGCTCCGGCACGTGTTCAACTATCAGCTTAAGGCTGACGAAGAAAGTACCCCCGTCTCCCTGCTATCATACTATGCTGTATGGTATGTTCAAACCCCCTCCAAACGTGATCGGTCGCTGAAAAGGGGCCGCACCAAAGTGTTTTACCCCATTCCCATCTTTAACATTTCCTCAACCGGATAATTACTTCCGATTTCTTGTCATGGAATACCTTAGTCCAACCCAACCTCTTGCATCTCAGTCAATCTTCTTGATCGCCAAATATCTTGAAACCATAATAGAAAAATTGTACAAGGCCAAAAAGCAAAGGACTGCTGAACTTCTCATCGAGGTAAATGACAAGCAGCAATCTACAAAGCTTCTAGCTCAGACTGGACTGGCTGATCTCGACATCAGGGTCACTCCTTATCGGAACCTCAACAACTCGCAGGGTCTGATATCCGAGACAGATCTTTTTAACGAAACGGACGCGGATCTCCTTGCGGGCCTGGAGGATCAGGGCGTCACTCCCGTGAGACGCATCACCATCCGCAGAGACGACAAGGAGATTCCCACCAAACACATAATCTTTGCCTTTGACCACTCAGCCATTCCCCAACATATAAATGCCGGCTTTAACGGATGCTCCGTCCGTCCATACATCCCGAACCCACGGCGCTGTTTAAGTACCAGTGGTTCGGGCATGGTAAGAACTCTTGCCCTGGCCGAACGACTTGTGCAAAATGCGCGGCGCACGATCATCCGAGCGACAACTGCCCATCCGACCCCTTCACTTTTGTTAACTGCGGGGGCCGCATGCGGCATACTCCCGAAAGTGCAAAAAAATTTCATCATCTCCCCGAAGGGAACTATGTGGTGATGCAAAGCATCTCAGAGTCCCCCGCCCCTTCCCCCCACCCTTCGTTGCGCGCGCGGCCACTTTCGCGGCGCAGTCGCGTTGACAAGCAGCATCCGGATCCGCTTGGCGACGCTGCCGTTTCCATGCGGCTTCTCGCTACTGAACCCCATCCAGATCTGCTTGGCGACGTTGGCGTGGCTTTGCTTTCTCGCAGCGTGGGATCCGCTGCTCGACGCTGGCGTTTCGAAGCGGCTTCAGTTTCACCAGTTCGCTGACAGAATTGTTGGCATCCATTCAATTCATCGGACAAGCAACAACTGAGGGAGCGGCGCGCGGAGAGGAGGAGAGTAGGAGCAGCGCGCGTGCTGTCGCACAGCTGGCGGGGAGAGAGTGAGAGGAGAAGAGCGGCGTTATTGCACAGCTGGTGGGGAGAGGGGGAGAGGTGCGGACAACGGACGGATGGAGGACATAGCCCCGAGCAAGAGATGCTTTGCATCTAAAAATTCCAACTAGACAAAAAGAACCGGAAACGAAGCCGCGGATCGAATGGCTGCTGCAGCTACACTCTTGAATACAGTAGACATAACCAAATTACCCTAAACCGACGTGAAGCCACACATCAGAAAACAACATAGCAAAACGTGGCAAACACACTGGAGTGAACAAACAAAAGTTACACGTAAGAAAACCACACTTGGGACCATACACCACCGACACACGTAACAGATACACAGAAGTCGCCTTGGCTAGATTACGAATAGGGCTCACGCACGCAACACACTCGCACTTGCTCACTGGATCTCCAAGACCTCTGTGCAGTAGGTGTGGAGAGGCCCTGTCCGTGATGCACATCCTCATACAATGCAAGGGACTTGAAACAACACGACACTCACACTTCGCACAACTATACAGACAACACATTCCGCTGCACCCATCGTACTTTTTAGGGGACGACCCAATGGTTACTCACAAGCGTACTTCAAGTTTCTTAGCGATGCCCAGTTTTACACCTCATCACTTACCATGCATGCTGACACCCTGGCCCTTTACACCAGTCATCTACATTGTCTTTTATGTCACATCACCTATATTTTTAGCTAAATGTTTGGCGTTTCCTATCACTTTGTTTTCATAAAATAACTTTTCATTGGCACTTTTTGCCCTTAATTGGCCTTGCGCCATAAAACTCCCAACCATGATCATCAATATCGCCAGGGCAGACAGACAGAAGCACGTTCGCTGTTATGATCACTTGTCTGTTATGACACATGAAAAAAACTAACAATTGAGACAGCTTGTCATTTCTGGTATTGGGTGCAGAGGTTGTGTTGAAAACATGTTATCAGTGAAAGTGTCAAATGCATATTACGCTTGCAAGCACTAATCATCATACGCACATCGTAAACGTGTAAACGCTCCAGCAGCTCCTTTTAACTGTTATAATTGCGACATTACAAGTCGTAGTACGGAAAACTGGGCGTCGTAGGGATATCTTCTCGACACCTTTGGACTTTTGGATCATCTTTGCATATTCATGTACCTTAAACCCCTGCAACACTGATTGAGTACAAATAACCGCTAATATCGTCTTCCCGTAGGACTATCTGATAAAAACAAATTGCATACCAGACAGCTTGAGGCGACTCTAGGACTGGTAACTGAAGAGCAGCAAGGCAAAAGCAGCTCGAAGGGCGGGTAATCTGTACGGTTATGGAGCTTGCACTAGCCGTGGTTACAAAACATGACAGCGCCAAATTAGTATCACAGAACAGCTTACGGTATTTACTCAATGGTAAGCCGATACACTTTTGAAAAGCGGGATACACAAGTCAAGGTCTGGATGGAGTCTATGACCTGTATTAAAACAAACACAGTAGATATTTTGAAGCAAGACATATGAAGTTAGTGCCGCGCCCCCCAGAAGAAGTACTTCATCCACTACCATTTGTGGCTGCAGTAACGCGAATTGTAAAAGGCAGGCAGCCATTTCGATCATGATCGCAGAGCGTTCCGTATCGACTTGTCAGTACATGTTCGCCTGCGTGGGGGTCATGCATCATTAACGCTGTCATTAAAATAAAGGTTTTAGAAAGAAGGTATTGCTGGCGACCGTCAAGCTTCCAGGTAAGGAGTGTGTCCGTGATGGTAGGGGGCTTCGCGCAGTTTTCCTGCAAGATTGGCCGCAGGTTTCTTCAAAAAGTGCAGCATTCCAAGTGCACTCTACAGCACGGAATATCACGTGTGCATATACAAAAGTCAAACCTACGACATGACTAAGCCAGTGACAACGGTATTGAGTTAACCTAAGCTGGGGCGTTGCTTATAAACGGTACTGCAGTTTTGTGACTGTTTTCATCCTTGTCTATTTTGGCCGGCTCACATTAAGGTAATTTTTTTTCTGGCCTTCAAACATTAAGCAGTTGGTTGAGAAATAGGGCCAGCGTAGATAAGAGCAACTACGGCATAGTAAATATCAAGATGCTGAATTCACAAACAACTGCCTCCCGTACACTCTTTATTCACACGATATGTGGACGAGCTGACGATGAATGCGTGCAACGATGCGAGTCACAGTACTACAGGACCCGCTGCTACAGCACAAAGTTTCTTGTATCTGATGAAAAGGCTGGAGATTGGAATGGGCCAACATCAAAACACGAAGCCAAGGAGCGCAAGGCGTTGCTAGTACGCAGCCGGTGATCTCACTACCCCTACTTTTCCATGAGCTGAGAAAATTGTTGAGTGCATTAAAGGAAGCATGGCTCGCTAAAGGGGGAAGCCTATGTGATATCGCCTAGTTGGTGCGTGGCTGTAACAGTTGCACAGTAACCAGACACCTGGTCCTCTCCTCCCTTTCGCCACATAATTCATGGTATCGAAACCTCCATCCATCTGGTCACGCCGACTCAGGCCATGAACATGTTTTGTACTACTGTCACGAACCAGATGACAGTGCTCGACACTCTGCTGTTAACTGCTGCAGTACCCGCGAGCGTCGATCCTTACATGATGTTGCATATCAACAGCTTCCTAAAGAAGCAGCTGGGCTTACGCGAAGAAACTCCGCCATTCGTGAAAAGAGCGGGACCCCGTGTTGTAGGTCACGCAGCTTGTCCTTTCAGCCATAGCCCTTTGGGAAGCTGACCTGGTACGCCAGTGGTTGTTTGTTAAAGCACCTCTTTCTCTCCCATTTTAATAGTGTTTCTTCTTATTCGCCAGAAAAAGAAGACACACTTTTTAGGGCTTCCTTGTTTGATTTTGGCACCCCTTGTTACTTACACCATTGGTGGTTTACTTGAGACACGCCAGTGCAGTCCTTAGTATGAGTTTGGTGCAGCCCCAGACGGATTTCTCTACCAACGGCGCTTGAATATCCTATTCAAACATTCGAGAAAAATGGGACCCCGTGACATAGTCCACTTAGGTCTCTCTCTCGGCTCTACAAGGAGCCTGTTTTGTGACATGTGTGTATCCAACTAGGCGTCTACATATCTGTTTGGGAAGCTTGCCACATATGCATGTAGTTGTGTGTTGTGACTGATCAAGAATTTCTCCGCACTGGCCTTCGACATGTTTCTCGATGCTTTGCTCACCCACTGGCTGCCGCTTCTGTATCTCGAGTGGTGCACGTCCTGCCATCTCATTATCTCTGACCCAAGCTGCCTGCTACTCCACCGTGGTTGTACGCGGTATGGTCTGTGTGCACCACTGTACCCGGAATAGGCAAAAAGTCGTCTATGCCCGCATCTGCCTTGACATATTTTGTCTTGGAGCATATCCAAATCCGTTATCCAGACCAGATCGAAGTGTACACGGATGGATCCGTGACTTCGGCGGCTTCGGCAATCGGCCTATGGATTCCGTCAGCGGAACGGTCCATTAAAGAAAAGCTCAACCACAGAAAATCCTCCACGGTAACTGAGCTAGCAGCTGTCAGAGCAGCACTTCTTTACATAAGCGGAAGACCCGCTCGGTGGTGGGTAATTCTTTCCGATTCCCGTCCAGTCTTGCAACTACTAAATAGGCAACCTGATTGTCGCAATCAACTTGTCTGCGATATGAATGAAATATTTTCAAGTGCGGTGCGCGAAGGACATGAAATATTTCTTCAGTGTATACAAGGTCATTCTGGTATAACGGGCAACAATATCTCCGATGCGGTCGCCAGAGAAGCCCACGACCTCAACTTCACCGTTGGAATCCCGTTTTCAAACGAGGATAGCAAAGCAGCTGCAATCGACCTAGGATGGCAACTCCACCTGCCGGCTTGGCAGGATCCTCTGAGCAGTTATGCGCTCGTTCATGCTATAAACCCCCCGCGCGATTTCCCGTATCCACGAGGTCTGCCAAAGCACACTGAAGGCGTGTTACACCGGCTGCGACTTAATGTTGCATACCCCCGAAGCTTGTTGTTTAAGCTGGGCTGGGTAGAGTTGCCATTGTGTACAGTTAGCTCTACTACCGACATCAGGCACATTTTAAGCCACTGCTCGCGATATGACAGTTAGCGGGCAACAGCGTCGAAAGCGCTTGTCGGACTACGGCGCGGATGTCCTCTGAAACTCTCACACTTCCTTGGACCCTGGCGAAATTGTGAGGAAGCAGTGCTGGGTACAAAAACACTGCTTACTTTTCTTGTGGAAACAGGGCTGGAAGAGGTTCTGCGAACTCTCTGAGCATGTACAATTTGTATATGTGTGCATTTCTCCTCTTACTCTCCTTTCTTTCCTTTTCTTTTCTCTCTATTTTTCGCTGTCTCCTCACTGTATTCACCCCATCTGGAGTAGCAAACCCTACCGTTAGTGGGGCTGACCTCTTCAGCTTTCATTAAAGGCGTTCTCTCTCTCTCTCTCTGATCAAGCGGAATAGACATTTTTGGGTAGCTTAGTTGTTTTCTGCTTAATCCGGTGATTCACGTTCAGGAAGGCTGCAGTGCAGTTTCGCACGGTGTTAGCGGCAGTGAGATGCTATTTAGAAAAAAGCTGGTGTCTGAATCTTTCTAATGGGTGGCTTGTGGTTCATCTATTACGTTGATTCTGCTGAAATCGTCATCGCCCTTTTCTGCAGTAATGCGCATCCATATCGTAGGGGATACCTCTATGGTCGCACTCCCACTATTTGAGCAATAATCGATGAACGAAGTACCATCACCCGCATGTAGGCCGGTACTTTAAAAAAAGTAACTTACGACAGTCGGTACGTCGGCTTGGATTCGAGCATGCGGCTTTCCTGTAACCGCTGGAAACTTAACGCTATCTCTGTACGAGCGTTGTGAACACAGCTCTCACTGTTTCGTTCTTGCTTGCTTACGTCGCCCTGTGACCTCGACAAATACCGCTGTTTTCGGCACAACGTGGCCCACCAAGCGGTGCCACTGCACCACGGCTTTTAGGTGGAATGTTTTTTTGGAGGCGAATAATCTTCACACCCCAAGCAAATCGTGACTTTGGTGTGGACTAGGCGAACGTGCGCTGAAGGGAGAGGCCGCAAAACAATCTTTTCGAGTGTTCTGCTAAGCAAATCGCCTTCACAGGGCCCAAGAATGCTCCACACGACGAGGTGGAGAAGGATGTCGCTGACTTTGTCCGGAAGCAAAGAGAAGGTCGAATTCCCGTCACGACAGAGCTAATACAGTTGAAGGAGAGGAGCTTAGAAACATTCGAGGCATCGTACGAAATCAGTTCAAGACCAGCAGGGGCTGTGTCACTCCGTCAATTAAAAGTATTGGGTTCAGCCTTCAATAAGACACGCCGGTGCGCCAGAACCTACGTTCTAACTTCTAGGAGACGCTAGTCGCGTTACAAGGGTTTGTTATCAAAATGCTGCTTCAAGAAGAGTACAGGCTGTGACAGAATACTACTGCCGATCGTACCATGGTATATTTTAAGATGCATGTGACCTAAACAGGGTATCGGAAAGCCGCTAAACAAGTGAGAGTGAAAACTGTAGGCTACAAGAAGCAGCGCACAACGGCGATGCTGTGGCGTAAGCTCGATGGGTGAAAGCTGCTGCCCTAGATTATTCTAACGAAGAATACTATTTCAGATGGGGATGTTTTCCCTACAATTTTGTCGCACGAGCGCCTGAGAATGGATGTATGAATGGTGCCCTCAATCAAGACTGGGTGACGACCGTTTGGGAATGCCGTGCCGGGGCTTTCCTGTTTAAGCAGTTGCTACTAATTCTCGACTTCTTCCATGGCCTCTTGGCAGACCCCCTTAAGTCCAAGCTCTCAGAAGGTGGTGTAGACTTCACGGTATTACCGTGCCGTACGACGAGCCAGCTACAACCGCTCGGCGTGGCCGTCAACACGCCATTAACGGACAGGCTGCGGATGCATTGCAATGACGGGCTGACACTGCAAGGCTTCCAACACACACCTACCCGGCGCATCAAATTTACTTCACTCAGCCAAGTGTCAAACCGGGTCGCCATGGCAAGCGACGAAATTCCTGCCAAGGTTTTTTAAATGCGGCGCATTTCTTAGGCTCGCCATGTCACTCGTCGATGTTGTCGGCGCAGTCCACACGCTCACTGCGCATGCGCGTCACGTCGAGGCGCAAGTGCGCGTCTCTCCCCCGTACCCTCCTCGCTCTCAACAACAGGTGCGGCGGTGCGGGAGCAGCGCATGTACCGCGTGCGCTCCGGCGCTCTCAACAACAGCTGCGGCGGTGCGGGGGGAGCGCGTCTGTGCGCGCATGCGTCGTAGCTACCCGTGCGCTGCGTCGAGCTCAGTAATGGCCGCAGGGCGTGTACACGTGATAACGGCGTGGTGGGTGCGTGGAAAGTTAGCGCGCTTGTGTACGGAAGTGTGCGCATGCGCGTCTCTCCCCCGTACTCCTCTCCCTCGAACGCGGTCGGTGTGTATATAAGCGGCGGAGCACGCGTTCGGAATTCAGTCAAGGGCGTCTTTGCTTGGCTTTCGCTTGACTTGACGCTTTGCTTGACGGCCCCAAGCAATAAAGACAGACTTTACACTCCTTGCCTTCGCTTCTCCTTCATTCAATAAATAGGAATAATAAAGACGAAATAACAATTAAGCATTCCCAAACCATACCCAATTGCGCAACATTCACGCGAAACCCCCACCACTCTGCGACGCATTGACTCGAGTTCCCCCAGTGGGAAGATGCGGGCGGGATTTGTGCGGGCCTCTGCAAATGCAGTACCTCGGACGCGCTGTTTCCGTATATGAGCAGAGTAAAGATTTGTATACAATGGTAGTATCGCATGACTTTCCCTTATTGCTCTGTACATTGCCTTTGATTAGGATAGTTTTTGGAAAAATCTCGCAGGTTGGACGAGTACGTTTGATGGCAAGGAATTCTATAATGAATCACGCATTTCTTCTGAGTCATTCGGCCCTACTCAGAACATCTCACAATTTTTCTCTGGCTGTATTTCCCGGTACGCTATAGCCACCCCAGAGCAGTCTGGAAATAAAATGCATTTTAGTCTGCTGTAATTAATTTCTGCACATAGGGGAGATCGTCGAACCTCTTCGCCAACTAAAAATTCAGGAAGACACTTTTTTCTGCGAAGGCAGAACCTTGATACCTACTATTCGTTTGTCATCCCTTTCAGGGCATGGTCGTGCTCCTGACCACTTTGTAAGCCAATATTACTGCGGCATTTGAAGGTGGAAGCGTAGCGGGAACTCTTAAATACTTGTTTACTCGTATAGCCCGCTTGAATATATTTCTTGTATTTCTTTGCCATTGTACGCGCATTTGCCTACCGGCAGGCTGGCCGCTTTGACACAACAGCTACACCACGGTCACACCTCTCATCCGCGTGTACCCGTCCTACGCTCTGCCTCCACGTGCATCTGTCAAAGCGAATGTATCAGGCGGCTATTTCTTGCTCCATTCTGCAGGGCTCCAGTGTGGCGCTGTAGTTTAGCGCACGTGCATGCGACTCTTGCGGTCATGATTCAAATGACGCACTATCGCATTTTGTTTTCTCTTTTCGACGGTATCAGTTTCGCCGCCCATTGTATTGGTAGCGACGGCTACAATGAAGACGATAATGACAACTGCAGTTTTCGCGTTTCATGAGTCGCGTATGTTTTCGGATGACCAATGCTGTTTAGCAACATGGCAGGTAACAAAGATACGTGATTTCGTCGCAATCGCACTGCAATCGCTTGGGTCTTTCTGTGTCGAAGGTAAAGTTAAAAGCAACATGTTTAGCTACCGTACACTGCCGCGGAATATTGAGTTACTACGTCCACTTTTATAGAATCCTTAACGATTGTTTTCCAATACTAGGAATGGCTCATAAATAGTTAAGATATTGCGCAAGTGGAAGTTTTTTATCGCTACATTTGCATTTACCGCCGTAAAAACAGTGAAATGAATGTCGGGGTAACGCTAATAGCAAGGGTTGGTCAAAGTTATGTGAACAAAATTCATTCCATTCTACCTAAAAGAGAACCAGCGAAAAAGATGCACGGAGAAAGAACACAAACAAGACCAGCAGTATTGTTTGTGTGCCTTTCTTTTCTTCTTTGGCCTTCTTTTCGCTGGTCATTTATGAAGCACATTACGACCCAACTCTCCCAGAAATTAAAGCTCTTGAGTTATTTTACATTTCGTATCGAAAAAAAAAAACATTATGGACAAAAAGAACTCGAACATGACGGCTGCGTTTTCTCAAAAATAATGCCGCAATAAAACCTATATTTGGGGTCGTTTTTCTCGCGTAACTGCTAGTTACCAGCGGTAGCTCTGATGCTGATTACCTGATTAAATTAGCTCTTCTAAACACTGGTTTGGGTCATTCTGATTAAAGTTTCACAAGTCCTTAAACAACGAGGGAAATTTATGGACTGAGAAGAACAAAGGAAGTCAGAGCCCTTTAATGTGGCTTCTCGGCGATTTCCACGTTGTGCGGTTTCTGGACAGAAAAAGCAGAAGTGGCAGAACAACAATTAGCCAACACAGGATACAACGAAGAGCACGCAAAGAGAAAAAAATGTTTGCCAGTTTGTCGGGATTTAGATTAAAGAGTGCAGAGGCCTACATAAATGTGAGAGGCAACAAAGCGCGAGCAATGAATGACAACGACGATTGGAACTCTGAAGCACTAGTTCCCTGCGTTGATCACAAATGCACTCTTAATGGAAGACAAAATGGGCGACCAGTGTATGCAAATTGATGTACTGCCTAAAATATGAAGCCAGCGTAGTGAATGCCCGCAATCTCGCCAGATTTCTCAGGGAAACTACTCCAACAAAGCAACTAATAATGCTGCAAAAAACTTTGGTTAACTTCGCTGTGCAGGATTTGAACCATGCTTCTCGAGAATGTGGGGCTGATTCGGAACCTCAGGGCTGCCGCTGATCGATAATGCCCTTGACAAAGCATGAACCTTGGTAATGAGCTTTCGAGAGAGAATACTGTGTAAGGGACATGTACGCAGTATAGTGAAGGTGTAATTTGAGCAAGAGAAATAGTGTTTCAGTAAATACGCGAGTTCCCACCTGTAGCGCATACGCAGAGCAATGAGTGCGAGTAACCAAACATTTCAGTCACAGTACCGGTGAAGAAAAAAGAATTGCGTTGATTGTGAGAGCCGGTGAGCACACGAGACGCGTGCCACTGCGGCAACACTTGACTGCCGTGCATAGAACGCACGCAATACCTTATACGTGACACTTGTTCTGCAAATTTAATCGGTGCGATAAATCCTGACCCGTACAAATAGCCAGCTGTACAACGTGTTAGTGAAAATAACCCCGGAATGTTAGCTCCAGAATTCAAAACTTACGCGTGCGCATTCACTGCATAAAAATACGTTTTATGGTGTCGTAGAATGCTTATTAAAACGGAAAGACAACCGTTAGTATTGTGCAACAAAACCTACACATAACAACATAACAGAACTGATATGCTGGAATCAGCACCTGTTGTCAGGAAATGCGAATGCACGGTCCTGCTGTGCTATTGACGGGGTACTTACACACATGCCCCTATGTTCACAGAAGAAAAGGGTTTCTGCCATTTATTTGTGCAGAAAGAATTTTCAGAAATCAATACTCGTGTGCACAATTCATGCACACAGCGACACGTTGAAAAATGGGCAGAGAAATAAAATCATGGCGTCGACTTTAACTGGCTGCGTTGCCAACAGAGGAGGAATATGAGGCAGCGCCCCACCCCGCCCTCATAAACTATGGGCATGATAGGGAGTGCAGCACACATAGTGTCATTTCTTACCGACACACTGGCTGTGGTACATGCCTATACAATTTAAAACACTCGACGCAGCTGCTCATCCTGATTTCCGAGCATTTGCAGAAAAAAGGAGGAATTGTAACGCACTTTCAACAGAAAGATTGACGTCAATGTTAAACTAACTTGTAATTTCTATTTATGCGATATGAGGTTCTATATTATCACCTATTACAGCCAGCCTCATGCACGTCTTTTCGGTTTTTAGGTGGCTTTCGTTGAAAATTCAGCTGGTACCAAACTTTTCTGGGGTAAGATAACAAGGGCATCATGAGCAACACCTGCATTTCAAACGCTGAATTTCAGACGAAGTCCTGAAAGCTGTAACAATTATTTTCGACCATTTCTGTAAAACATAAAATCCGTCTTCAGCAATATGTTTGCAATGACGACTTGAGTCTCGTCCAAAATCCTGGTGTGCAAAGGCCTATTTTTGTTTTGTTCGCTTCTATTTTTTTTTTTCATTTTCATTTTTGGTATTTTTTGATTTTTTGCTTTTTGAAAATATCTTCCAACAAAGCATCTCCATTTAGGTTATAAAATGATTAGGTGCCACTATAAAAAACATGCTTGCATAAAACGTTTATTTATTAGGAAGGCGGAATGTCTCACGTCCTACTACAATCTGTCCGTCGGGATGCAGGGCTATTGTCACCGATAAATTAGTATTTTAATGAACATTCCAACTTCCTCGCTCGTTACACTACAAAATATCATATTAGGCATTTGTGCACTCTTTCGGGGAGCGCCCAAATACTGTCAAATATGCTCGTTACATGGCACAAAATGAATAAATTATGAACAAATGCAGATAAATATCTTCTCATGTGTAGCACCTTATTGCTTGTCTACATTGTGCGTTCTTCAGAGCGTGATTTGTTTATGACAAGCCGAATATATTTGGTTATAATATTGTTTCACGTTTTCTTTTTTTGTCTTCCTCAATGATGTAAATTTACGCCGTTGGAATGATTAAGGGCCACTTCAGTTATGTTTTTTCCGCAAATGCAAGCCGTAGTGCACGTTTGGTGCCTTTTCACGACTGCTTTACTCTTGATGTCGTCATTCTTTCCTATGCTTTTTATTTTAGCCTTCGCGTTTCGGAGCAGTCTGCGTATAAGACGCACACTTTTCATTTTGTCAGTTCATGTTTTATTTCCATTTTCGGTATTTCTTGATTTCTTGGTTTTTGAAAATACCTTCTGACCAATTATCTCCAGTTAAGGTATTATAAAGGTTAAGTGCGCTACTTTCATCAAATACATATTTTTGTGGAAATGCTGAGCTCACGGCTTGCGAGTTTCGATATTAACAGCGGAGCTGTAGTAGTTCGAGCCTTCGGGTGGGTCTGCTGAATGTCGTGCGTCACGCAAGGGTTCCCAGACGCGACCGTGGCTCCGCACAAACCGGTTGCTAATGCCGCCGATAGATGACGCCATGGTCTCGCCGCCAACGTCATCGCTGAAACCATTTCCCAGGCCCATCGATAGATGTCGTATTACTCTTGAAGGGGAAGGTTCCTCTCCCTCAAGCCCAGGGAGGAAGAGAGAGAGCCCGCCATTGACGCTTAACTGCTGATTGCTTTGCGCGAACCGTGAAATTTCCAGACGATGTCAATTCCGTTCTTGGGCAAGCGGCCATTGACATCCTAGCCGATGCAAAAAAATTACAGCTCCGCTGCTTCAGCAGATTGTACACCGGGTGGAACTGCGTTTATCTTGTTATTTGTATTTCCAACTTCCTTTCCCGGGTATTGTAATATATTCTTCCTTTTTAGGAGAGAATGTCCAGCTAGCGGTATACAGTCTGGCTCGCTGGGCCGGCTAAAATGGTTTTAAACTCAATCTTGAGAAAATACCTGTGTTGAAATCTCAAAGACGCGTGGGAGCCAGCCCAATTCTGATGTAAAACTGTATAGTGACTCGATTGCATACTCCAACGTCGCAGACCCCATCGGGCCAGCTGCGAGCAGGGAGGGCTGCGGTGAAGCCGCTTTTGAAGCAACAATCGCCGTTCCGAATATCAAGCGCAGCGTCCTGGGCTCTCGACTGGCACCGTTCAGGCTGCCGCCTTTACATGAATGCTTTCGGAGATCATAGCCGTTTCATCTTATCTTCTCTCGGGCAACCATAACATAGCGTGACATCAACCCTCATCACTGCAGCCGTGTCCACTAGTCGTCCTTGCCCGCGCCTCTGAGAGTGACGCACGATTTACGGATTATCAATGGTGGCTCGAGAAGAATGGGAGGATCGATCAGCTAACCACTCGCAGTAAGTTCAATTTCACGGGCGATTATGTTCGAACCAGACGCACTTTCCGAAAGAGACATTTTAAATAAAGTGTTCTCCCTGTAGCCCTCCTTCACCGCCCAGAGAAAACAGGAGATTGGAAGCTCGGGCGGCTCGTTTAGTCACCTGCAATTCCTCTTGTTCCTTTTTCCGATAGTAATAACGAGACTTTAGCAGCTTCCTGCAGGGTATATTGCCTGCAGAAGCTCGGACGCTCACCATCGTAGATTATTGACTTGGCTAGTTGCGTACTAACGCTTTTCGCAAACAAAATTCAAAGCATAACAGCTCAGAAAATATTCAGGGAAGCAGCCTGCTTCGCAGTGTATGAAAGCTGTAGTGTCTGTTTTTAGACACGATGAGCACACAAAACGCATTGATTTACGTTTATTTCACGTGCTCAACCACTTCGGAACTATTTTAGGAAAACATCAGTGCATGCCTCTCCAATGAGTTCTCACCCGCCACGGTGGCTCAGTGGCTAAGGCGTTGCGCTGCTGAGCACGAGGTCGCGGATTCGATTGCCGGCCGCGGCGGCCTTTTTTCTGATGGAGGCGAAAAGCAAAAACGCCCGTGTATACAAGATTTCGGCGCACGTCAAAGATCCCCAGGTGGTCAAAATTAATCCGGAGCCCTCCACTACAGCGCGCCTCATCGCCTGCGTTGCGACGGCGCGTTAAAACCTACAATCAAATCAAAATCAAATCCAATGAGCTCTCACCGTTCACCACTTTTGTGACGTCACAAACCGTGGTACCCAAAAGTGTATGGGCCGTCGTCCCCTGTTTTCACGTTACTACCATTTTCTGTCTTATTAAACAACTGCTAGTTGCAAGAATGGTGTATTTATTTTTCTCGTAATCGTAATCCATTGTTATAAGGCAACTTATTTCCATACTTAGTGTCACTTTCTTCTTTTGCGTATTTTTTTTCTGTCGTTTTATTGCCTCTTCCTGGGAAGCCTCACAGAGTGCGCATATTTTTAAGAATGCAGTTTTTCTATTGCATCGTAAGAATGATTACCTATATTTCGTTTCAAATTTTCAGATAGCCGCCCTAACATCAGAGCCTGCATTTTTGAATTCAAAGAACTTAAGGCTCATCTAAAGAGCTATCTATTGCAATAATCCCCCTTTTAAGCTTCAGCGTGAGAAGCCGTTCCACGAAGGCGTTGTATTACGTGGAGCTGAAATATCTTGTTCTGCTCAATTTACGTTCTTCGTGTTCATTATATTTCATGGTTGCCTCCTCCAGAAGATAATGAGGGTAGCTTGAATCTCGTCATTGTTACCCTTTTTTATCCTTGTACATGCGAATACCCCGCTGTTTTCTTTTGTCCTCTTCTTGCCCTATGGTCATCTTTTCCCAGAATCCCTAATGATCTCTGGAAGCCCGAGCGAGCTATATCATCACAAGCCCAATCCTTACGGCGTAATTTACAGAGCCCCTCATGGCTATTTGCCGGAGGCTGAAACGTTTTTCTCGTATCAGTATATACGGAAGAGAAAGACGCGTTCAATGACGTTTCAACAAAATACTGCAGAGGTAAGCGAGCAGCCGACTAATGGTGCCTAATTTTAATGCGCGTAAAAATGTATGTGCTGGGGTGTAAAAAAATTTGACAAATGGACACGTTCCGAGACGTTCAGCAGACATAAGCAGAGTACGCAAACAATGGACAAAATGCCATAATAGGAACTGCAGCACTACACTCGCAAGTGAAGCTGTTCCTTTTGTTCTTGATGTTGTTTATGCCGGATATGTACTGGTTTGTGGGTATGTACTGGTGAATACCGCAAATGAAACGGTTTGATGCTTTCCAGTGGCACGAAACTTGCGCAGTGCCAGATGTTCCCCGCAGTTTGGTGAACAGTTATGCCACTTTATTTTATTTTATCCAAAACTGCAGTTCTCGAGCCTAAAAGGAACATAAAGTGTGATTGTGGTTATTTCGTCCTGTTGCGCGTGTAGCAGTAAAAAAATGTGAAGAAGCTATCTTTGCAGAAAATTTTATTCTTACCCTTCAGAGTTAGGTTGTTTTCGGGCGTCATTGTTAACGTTACAGTTAAACCTGGATATGACGAAGTTGACAAAAATTCGCAACTTTTTGTTACATCCAGGTTTAACTGTACAGACAAACCTGGTTTGAATGAAGTTGATCAAAAATGTGCAATTTTTTGTTACATCCAGGTTCTCGTTACATTCGAGTTTACTGTACAGAAAAACCTGGATTTAACAAAGTTGATGAAAAATTCGCAATTTTTTGTTACATCCAGATTCTCTTACATCCAGGTTTAACTCAACAGAAAAACCTGGATTTAACGACGTTGATCAAAAATTCGCCATTTTTCGTTACATCCAGGTTCTCTTTACATGCAGGTTTCTAGTTAAAGCTTGCGTGAATGAACCAGAAACGAATCAAAATGCTAGACACCAGTTACGGTGGATTCACCATTCAAGAATTTATTTCACAGTGACAAGCTGCGTGATTCCCGCTTACTGCTTTCTCAAGAGCTTACTCACTGCACGGCACTCCAAACAACCGAGGCCCCTCTTTCCGTGTTCACAGTCGGAAATCACGTAGCACTTTTGCTCTTGCCACTTTTAGGTGCCTTACCACGTTTCAGAGACGAAACGTATGCTCAAAGGACGCCTTTTTCGCGAACTTGATGCTCTTTTCCGAACTCTGTATTGATGAAAGAGTGCTGTACTGCGCGGTGGTATTCTTGTTTTTTGCCGGTACACACGGCATATAAAATTGGGAACTTGGATTAGAAGGACAATTTTTTTGTTTCTTGCAGCAGAAATCATCAGCGACGAGCCGACGCCACAAATAGCAGTCGGGACGCGTGACTACACGCTGAAAGGCAGGCTAGCACGTGGAAACGCAGAGGCGTAGCACGTGGAAACGCATGGTAATTCGCGGTGAGGGCAAAATTCTCTAAATTAAAGCCTTTTTCCAGCCGATTTTTTGGAAAAAGTGTCAAAAACAATAGCTCATCAGCTTAGCAAAGTTGTTACATCAATGTTAATTAACGCAACGCCTTCGTTACATAGAGGTCACAAACACATGGGTTTTAAGGGGCTGGTAATGGGGAATAGAAAAACTTCGTTAAATCCAGGAATTCGTTACTTAGAGATTCGTTACAACCACGTTTAACTGTACAGACAAACCTGGATATAACGATGTTGACGAAAATTCACAATGTTTCATTACACGCAGGTTTTGAGTTAAGGGTCAAGTGAATGAATCCGAAAAAAAACCCCAAAAATTCTAGACATTAGTGACTGTGAGCTTCCCCTTTCAAGGATTTATTCCACTGTAGAAAACCGTGAGTTGCGCCTGCTTCTTTTCCTCGAGGTTAGTCACTACATGGTGCTCAAAAAAAAAACAACGTTACTTAGCTTCGTATTCACATACGTAAGTTAAGTATCATTTCTGTCTTTTTACACTATTGTGTGCCCTAACGCGACAATATTTATGCTTGAAGGGCGCCTCTTGGCGAATTTGATGCTTTTTTTCTAACCCAAAATTCTTGAGGGCGTGCTAGATGGGGCAATGCATCGGGAGGCGATGTTTCTTTTTTTCTCGTTTGTAGAGACGGCATTTAAAATTGCCGTCTTGTCTTAGCAAGACAAAACTTTCCGTATTCTGGCAGAATACTCATCACCGACGAAACGACACCACAGATGTCAGTGGAGACTGGCGACTAGACACGGACAGGAAGGTTAAGGACTTACCTGACCCCGCATTCACACGTGGAAACGCACGGTAGTTTGGTGTGCTTGAAAAATTAGTGCTTTCCTACTGTAATGTTTCAAAAAAGCGCAAAAAACAATTACTCATCAGCGTTACCGAATTTGTTACATCAAGGTGAACTGTCGCAATGACTTCGTTGCATAGAGGTCACAGGCACTTCGGCTTTAATGGGGGGGTGACACTGGTGAATTAAAAATATTGTTAAGTCCCGGAATTCGTCACATAGAGGTTCGTTTCATTCAGGTTTACCTGCATTTCTTCTATTTATCTTATGTTACTGGTACTGAAGGGCAACAACATTTATCTGTAATGCCTTTGGATTTGAGGGTAAAATAAATAAATAAATAAATAAATAACCCTCTGGCCGCCACTACACCTAAGTCGTCTTGATCTATAATCTTATCGATGTCTAGAGTTGCTCCTGCGGTACTTCTTCGGTTGTGTGCCCAGCTCCATTCTGCAATAAAAGCTCCGTGAACACTTACGGTACTAATGAAGAAGGAACAGATGCTGATTGGAAGCACTTCGCCTGCTTTTGTTCACACAAAACTGAAACAGAGGCATTTAGGGGAAGCAAAACGAAGGGGCTTATTCATCAAATTCCTTAAAGGGTAAACTGGGTGCACGCCACATCACCACCCCTAAACGGTTATTAAAATACGTCGAAAGAACGCTGAGCACACGGTTCCGACACTCTGGCTCACGCTTACGTTACTCACTCGACAGCCACTCTACGCGGCACACTCTCCGCGGACACCAGCCGTACACAAATATCTACAGGTCGAGCGTAGTCCACAGAAAAAACGATACTCAGACGTCTTGCATTACACTCAATACTTGACGCACAAAGGCCCAAGTACGGTGGCTAAAACTGAAATGCACTCTTAATAAAACAGTGAAGACGGTCGCAAACAATGAAGTAATAAAAAACATCTTCCAAGTACGCGCAGTTTTTTTTTGCAAGATATACTCAGTTCGCGAGAAAATAACTATATTTGCCCCATAACTGTGGCCAAATCTTCAGTTCTGAACACTTTGACAAGGTCCATGTCGCGCATATTACTTTGGAAACGTATCGATGACCAGAAGAAGTTCAGCATTTCTCTCACACTACAGCGTCTGAAGGTCGTTTTAGCACTCACGCTGGCGTTTTGCTTACCATAAAAATACTCTCGATATTTCGCAGGACTTCATGTAGAATTATTTGTAATACAGTTACCACAAACACCAAAATTTAGGACACCAAAGAGCTGATTGATTGATTGCAGGGTTTAACGCGCCGACGCAACGCAGGCGATGAGGCGCGCCGTAGTGGAGGGTACCGGATTGATTTTGACCACCGTGGGCTGTTTAACGTGACCCGAAATCTCGTACACACGGCCGTTTTTTATTTTCGCCTCCATCAGAAAAGGGGCCGCCACGGCCGGGAATCGAACCCGCGATCTAGTGCTCAGCAGCGCAACGCCTTAGCAACTGAGCCATTGCAGTGCGCCCGCTAGTATTTATATTATTTGGTAATTAAAACATTTCATAACATTTTGTTTTCTTCATCCGACAAGCTATACCTATTCTCAGTTCTCGTGGAAAATCTGTCCCTTCCACCGCTTCGCGCATGAATACTCACACCGCTTTTTTGCCACTTGCCTCCAACGAAAGCTTTCCTTTGGTACGCACCGTACGAACTGATCTGCCAATCAAACACAACCAAACTAAAACCGAAACCAAGGGTGTGCGCTATGCCTTTTTATGGTTTTTCCGAATTTCCTTTCCGAACCTCCTCGGGTTCAACGTGGGTGGCTTTTGTCCCGTTTCTCCCATTTACTACATACTTGTTCTGTAATTGGGCTCCCCGGGAGAGGCGTAGTGGATGGTTCCAGCTGCCACCACACTTGAGGCAGCGTCAGCTGGTAGCGCAGGCCGCAAAAGTTATTACCGAACTGCTTAGAGGCTGAGAGCGCAGTTTTCAGGGAAGCCCGCTTTTTTACCTGATCTTATATGGCTTCTACGGCTGTTTCTCATTTGCTTTAGGGCACATTCTCGCCAATAGCTTGCAAGAGACAGCTCAATGGTTTTGTCTGTAGACTCAGAGATAAACAACGGCCTATAGCAAGCCAAAAGAGATTTTATTGGTGCTTCTCCTTAGCTTTAGGGCAAATTCTTTCGAATAGCTGGCAAAAGAGAGCGGAATGGGTTTGTCTGTAGAATTAGAGATAACCAGCGGCCTATAGCAACCCAAAAGAGCTTTTATGGGTGCTTCTTCTTAGCTGTAGGACAAATTCTTTCCAATAGCTGGCAAAAGACAGCTGAATGGTTTCAAGTCTGTCGGCTGACAGTTTAACAATCTCTTGTAGCCAGACAAAAGAGATTTATTGCTTTCTTTAGCTTTAGCGCAAATTCCTTCCTATAAATGGTAAAATACAGCTGAATCGTTTCAAGTCTGTAGACTTACAGCAAAGCAACCCTTTGTAGCCAGCCAAAAGAGCTTTGTCGTGGCTGGTCTAGAGAAGTAAAGCCATACATATTTAGTTTGCTGGCTAAATTTTAAAAAATAGCTGCGACTCTATATCCTAGCCCTTTCGGCACTGGTGTCCTATATTTAGGACATTAACTAAAAGTCTTCTAACAATTTGAGAACAAAACGAAAACTGATAGTTTTCTGGGAAATAGTTATTTAAGGATGCCCCTTCCGATTGGTATAACTATTGTTTGTTTTTTGCTATAGCTGAACACATGAGAGAGGAAGGCATTGCAGTGAAGACCAAATTGACGTCAGGGTGACTCCAAGGTCTGAAGTCATAGTTAGATTACGTGGCTGTCAATCGAAAAATATTTGCACTACCAGCTTCCATTTTTGTATGTGGCTTAAGTTCTTTCCAAAATTTAGGAAAACAAGCAAAAATATTTTTTCTAGTCGACTTTAAAATTTTAATTGCTTAATGACCTAATTAGTTGTCATGCCTGTAGATCGCTAATTACATGCATCACAAGCTCAATTTATTGTTTGTAAACTAATAGGGTAGAAATATTTAAAAAATCACATAGAAAAAATCTTTTCAGTAGAAAAAAAATCAGGGCTGAAAGGGCTAGACACACTGGGATGTTCTGTATACTTATTAAGAGAATTTTATATTTTAGAGTCTTGAGCGCCCGATGCATAATAATTTTTACAGCTGGCTACAGCCTATTTTATGCCCTTTTATGGCTGAGCATAGAGACCCATAGGCGGCGATAGCTCGCGATAGATTTTTTTATAGACGTTCATAAGCCATTCTTGTGTGGGTTATCATGTACCATGCGGTTTCGAATCTTGTATTGTGATCTTCCTAAGCAATGCTGAGCTCTATGTTGTATGGCTGATTCGAATGAAACATGGGCCGTATGCCTTGGAATGTTACACTTGGGTTTTGGCTTTCCAACAACGCTACAAAATGTTTGGACCAACGAGAGGCCAACAGCTTCGCCGTAAAAGTTACCTAATCAGACGGGAGGACCTGAAAAATGTGAGCTAGCAAAGCTCGCCGCCATGCCGCCAATCCCGTTCCCTCCGGCAGCGGAAGCCAGTCTTGGAGAGAAGAGGGAGGAGAAGAGAGAGATTTGGGATCACTTGAAAGTGGTAGTTGCGAGCCAGAACAGCCCCCAAGAACATGCAGCAGCGCATTGGGAAATCCGGAACATGGTAGCACCGTGCAAGGCTGCGATGACCTTCTGATCGACGTACCTTGCGTGGGGCAGGAAGGCTGCCCACTTGTGCTTGCGGAATGAGACAAGCCCATGCACGGGGCAACAGGTGTTGGGGAGAAGGAAAAGATGGATTCTCTCTCTCTCACAGAGCATAACATCGAATTAGATGAGCTCGCCGGGCGGGCGTGGGCTGCGACATCAGCAAATAGCCATCCGACAGAGGACCACGTCCTAGCTGCGTGGCCTGTTTTTCTGCTTTAGTCATTTCGCTCCGGTTCGTGACGTCCCAGTTCACGTTTCTAAACACGCCTTCTGTCTGGTGCTGTGACCATAATTTCGCGGACAAAATTTTACGACAGGTTTGCAATGACTACTTTATCCTTTGTATATTCGTTGTTACCCATTAGAAACATCAAGGCATCTTTCTTACTAGAAAGATGGTTGAAACGCGAAGCCTTCTCCCGTGCAACCTGAGTCGAAGTCAAACTCCAAAATTCAAACTTCTTCAACCATGTCGGAATGGCGCAATCGTATCGGATTGACGTCGGCTTTACAGCGCCACCATTCCAGGCTACGTTCCTCCGATTACGATAAGGGTTGTTTTCTTGTGGTGCTTCATGCGTTATTGCTTATCATCATCATCGGTTTGTAAAACCCAGAGTGTAAATGTGGCTTTCCTGCTTGGCCATTTGGCCCAACATTGAACGCCGTCATTGAGGCGTAGAAAGCTTTATTTATTTATTTATTTTTGTTATTTATTTATTTTCCATTTATCTATCTATTTATTTACTTATTTATTTATTTATTTTTATCTGTCTATTTATTTATTTATACCCTAACAGCCGTCATGGAGATTATATGGAGGAGGATTAAAAAAACACAGCGCTGTATCCCAGTTGACGGAGGAGCAACACATAGAGTACATCGATCATTCAACTCTCTTCCGCTTTTTTTTTTACAAAGGCCTGCCTGAAGCGAAATGGCCTACCATCTCCCAGACGCGCTTTACACCGGAGCACGTTCTAATGTTCATTCTGTGTTAAACTGGTATTCGCGTCGTTATTGATTGATTGATTGTAGGGTTTAACGCGCCGACACAACGCAGGCGAGGAAGGGCGCCGTAGTGGAGGGCTCCGGATTAATTTTGACCACCTGGCGATCTTTTACGACCGCCGAAATCTCGTACACACGAGCGTTTTTGCTTTCGCCTCCATCAGAAAAAGGCCGCCACGGCCTGGAATCGATCCCGAGACCTGGTGATCAGCAGCGCAACTCCTTAGCCACTGAGCCACCGCGGCAGGTTATTCGTGTCGTAGAAGAACGCTAATAGCTCCGTCTTTAAGTAATTATTGGCTTGTATTACAATGCCACTTTTCACAACAATACAGTGAATGACACATGGATGTGAGGCATTGCGACATACATCCAGACACATTTCATTTGCTCAGTCGAACGGCTTGAAACCGATCATTGTATGCCTAGATGAGCCATTGGCCCATGCAAAGGTAAATAAGGTGCACTCTTTGCATCGTATTTCGGCAAAGTTGCGCCCAGTAGACGAAACTGGATCAGTAATCTCGGGTGTCTCATGAGAGAGAGAGAGAGAGAGAAAACGTTTATTTAAAAGCAGGGACGGGGTAGGGGAGAAAAAGAGTTAGGAGCTGTGGGCGGCCATCCTATTCCGGTAGGCCGCGTACTGGTGTCTCATGATGGGGGAAAAATAAAATTGTACGCAGTCTTAACATCATAACGGACAATATTTACAAACAACGCTAGCAATAAATTATACTGGAGTTGCTACAATGCCTATTCTGAATATAACGGCAAGTGTGGACATTACGCTACAAACCAGGCGAAAGTACTTGTTTCAATGTATTTCTTTATAGTATCCCACTTTTCGGCGCACGTTAAAGCGGCCATGCAGACGAAATATAAGTGTTCTCTTTTTTAAAAAAACTGTCGTGTTTTATACAGCCGTAACCGCTTGTTTGGTAGCAAACGATGAGAAAAAATAATTTAGGTCAAAATTTGAATTTTCCAGCTAATCTGGTGTTTTTGTGACGTCGACAATGATGTATTCAGAGCAGGGGCGTCCAACTAAATAGTACTGCTTGATAACCAGAGATGCTGCCATCTCACTGGCTCCCGTTTGATTATCTTGTATATAGCCCACTTTCACGGGTGGAGCTGCAATACTGCTGAAGTTAAGGCCCCTAAAAGGGCCTCATCTGCAGTGCCAGTGTTCGCACTTTGCTTCTGGCCGGACTTCTACACCTGCCGTATTTTGATTATGGTTCACACTAATCGTTTCCTAAAACTTAAGCTACGACACGACAAACATGGTCGCGTAAGCCACCGTGCCGCTTGTGTCAGTTGGTAAGGGTTATTCAGACAAGTCCAGCGCGTCCGACGGCTGTGTTAGCGATATCAGCCGGAAAAGCGCCGCACTAGCTGCTTCAGTGTATGCGTGTTCCTTCGTAACTTTAATTTTTCACCCCACAATTCTTACCGTTACAAAAAGAATGTGCACTACATTTAACCGCAAATAGCTCTTCCGCAAGCTTATTAGCGCTGCCAAATTTTCGTTTGCTTTTACCGGCCTCAGCCAATCGCAGAGCTGGCACATACGATATTATTGCTTCTGTTGCGGGAAATGAGGCAGTTGGTCGCATGGCCATTCCCTTTTTTCCGAATTACGTAGCTTATTTTAGTGGAGTTTACGTTACAAGTAGTGTCAGTATGATTTTAATGAGGCAATCCTTCGAATGAACCAAACGTGTTTTGTCTGCCTTGCTTTTTAAAGATAGCCAAGGTCAATATTAATCTGGAGCCATCCGCTACGGCGCACGTCATCGCCTGTGCAGCGTCGACGCGTTAGACGTCATAATCGATATATCAATAAAGTGCCCAATTGACCGACGTACTGCTTCTTCAGCGCCCAGCGGACACCGCTGTACCTAGAGATTTAAAATCGTGGGAGTAAGTCTCTATCACGGCCTAGGGCCTTAGGTTGAACTTACTAAATTGCACCCTTAAGGCATAAACGGGGAAACAGTTATTTTTATTTTTTTTTATTTTCGATGGAGAATGGGCATTCTATGAACTTGAGAGTATTCGTTTAGGCCGTTGATATATCTAATTGGTCTTTGCCAACAAACGTCGCCCATGCAGTCGCACAAAATAAATGTTATGATTCGCCTTCAGATGCGCCCAAACAGGCGAGCAGGAGTTTTCGAAATTACACGTTAGTACGCTACGGCGCACCTACATTCTTCATATTTCCCGGCTACATTGTTCGGTTTCCTGACAGCTTCAATAGATTTCGTTTTAAATATAACACCAGGAGCGAGTGAAAAAGCTAAAACGCTGTTTTTAACACGGAAGTGTTTTATTCCCGGATGCACGAACATTTCGCTGACGTCATATTCATTACGCAAGTGACGCCTGTACAACGAAGGAAGCGGACTGTAAAGGGTGCACCCCTGCACACTGGGTCTTCTTGCCGGGTAGCAACCATTAGTACTTAAGGGTAGGTTATACTTAGGGTTGTTCGTTTTCGGGTTTTATATTTTCACAAGATTTCACTGACGTCATATCCGTCATGGACATGACGCCTGTACACCTTTGCCGAAGCGACCCACAAGCAGGACGTCGCTCGCCAAGCACACCCACAAGACAACCGCCGACCCGCATATCATGCTCAGCTGCAGATTTCACTGCACATTTCACTTTTGTGTTTTAGCGATTCCTATGACAAAGGTATGAACCACATTTAAGTAATGTTTAATCATCTTGGAAGCCTGCTAAAATATCATTGATTTCTAATGATAAGTAACACACAGGAATGCCAAAAACATTTATACAGGGTTTCTTAATAACCAAATCCTAAGTACACCTTTGGAGATTTCGCGACATGTATCTGCCTATTGTTATATAGCACTGCTGTTCTCATTCATTCTATGCAAACGGAAATGTCCAAAACGAAATTTTATAATCTTGTCCTATATATCCTGTTAAATGCCGACTGGGGTTTGCCGGTTACATTGAAATACCCAAAGAATTTTCAAGGGGGTTACGTTCTCCTCAGAGCTCATTTTTCTTAAATTTGATACGCATGCAGACGCCATTATACCACTTTGTGGGGGACGGTTGTAAAATAGAGCAAAATATTTCTTCCAGAACCTTTTGACCATCTCGCAACGCCGTTCACAAATCAGATGTATCAATTGTTTTTTGCTTATCGTTTACGCGTACTAACGTTTCAGGAGATATTTTAAGGTTTTTTTTTTTCAAGCAGTATCCAATGGGCCATCTGAACATGCAGCAGAACAAGCCCTACTTGCAAATTACTCATAGTGTGGCCTCATCATCATCATCATCATCCGGTTTGTGTCCACTGTAGATTTCAGCCACGCCTATCGAGTGCCAGCTGAGTCCCTCTTCCCCAAAAATTTTTGTAGCTCATCTCGCCAATGAGTTCTCGGCCGACCCCCATTGTGTTTGCGATGTTTTGGCAGCCAGTCTGTCAAACGGATGGTCCACCTGTTGTACGTCATTCGCATTACGTGACCAGCCCATGCCCGTTTTCTTGGCTTAATTTGAACTAGAATGTCCTCCACATTGGCCTGTTTGTCCTGATAGGGACACACTGCTGTACCATCTTGTTCTACCTTTAGTAACTAATGTCAGTACTCTCCAAAAGTGATAATCTTCCATTTCAGGCGTGGCTAAGTTACTGGTATTCGAAATTTGATACGACAGGCATGCGCTAGTGGGTGTCCCTATAGTAGCAGAGGAGCAGTTTTTAAATTTAATAAGGCATCCAGGGTTCGTTTACGAATCAATATCAATGGTATGTTGGTATCAAAGCATCTGTAGGCACAAATATTCTGTTTTCTTTCAATCTGAAACGCGCTGCTAATGAGACGGCCAGAAAATGAACGTGGTAAGGAAGCAGTAGGGAAGCTCCGGACTCACGTTGTCCTAACATTTTGGCTCACTGTTCAAGTCCCGTTCCTGTTTCCGCTGCGCGCTTGAGCAAACTGAATTTTTAACTAAGACAGGTTGATGTATTTCGATGAAGAGGAAAGACCGACGAGCCGCCTGATCTGCTGTGCCGGATAAGAAAGATAAGAGAAAAGCCATTTTGAGAACTTAAAAGGCTTAGCGATTCTGAGAAAGTGAAAGAATAGTATATGGCTGGGAACATAGGTTGCAAGACTAGCGCTACCCCACTGTACTGTTATAGTCTTGCTATCTTTCAAAATCAAGATCAAAGTCCAGAGATTTTATTTGATGAACTAGAGCAAATGGCTTGGGTTATTTAGTGATACTATTGGTTTCGAGATGACCAGAGATAGTTTACAAATATTTAGGTTCGAACCGACGGCGACACGATGAGTTGCTTTACGCTCCTAGTCAGGAGTGGCCGCGACAGGACGGGCCTTGCGTTTAATGCATTTTATTTTATTTTAACACTTAGCATTCTTTGTGGAGTACGGCCACAGCCTGGACAGTGCAACGCCCGGCATTATGCGTACTTTGGCGGAAATAACACCTTTATTTGTTATATACCGGAAATGGACACAATTGGCCGGAAAAGGTTCTGATAATCCAAGACATAATAAAAGGCAGAAAAAATTGCGGAAATGGCGTACCATGTAATATCGGGCATTTCCCCCAAAAGGCAGATTTGACAAAAGTAACACCGTTATTCTTTGTAACAAAGTAATTTGAGATAAACGGTTGGACAGAACCTTGAACAGAAAGAAAATAAAAAAATAACAAAGAAATAGCGAGAATGCTGAACCGTGCAATGGCCTTCGTTCTTGAAAAAAATGCAGATTTGGCGGAAGTAACTCTAAGTCATTTTAATATCGTAAGCCGAGATAAATGGTAGAACCTTATTTTGAAAAACGAATAAATAAGAAAAATGGAAAGCAGTAGCGGAAATGGCGAACCACATAACGCCGTTCATTTACACAAATATACAGACTTGGTGGAAGCAACACCTGTAACCGTTTTAATAGCGTAAATGGAGGTAACTAGTCGAACAGAATTTAGAAAATTTTAAAAAATTGGCTTTAAACAATTGCCACTCTAACCAAGCGGCCTAATAATTCTACGTAATACTAGACAATTTTCTGAATTTCTGCAAATATTATGTTATCACAACGAATGGCCAAACCTGGACTGGTCCAACTGGTGTTTTACACTGGTAAGCAATGTTATTCGGCCCGCTTGGCGAATGCTTCTAAATGCATCAAATTAGCGTGGACCTGAGGTTCGGCGCGAATGTCATTAAAATCTGAGAAAAAAATCTGGAATTCTCCGCCGTCAACGTGGAAACGCTTAGGAGGGCTTCAGATGATTCTAGCGGCTGTAGGTGCAAAGCTGGTGTGACGGAAGCTGAATCATTATTCGTGACACTAAATCTATGAACTCTATAGCTAAATCTATTTTATCGTATTTTAGGTGAGAGGTACTAGAGCGGACTTGAAATGTACCTCAAGAAGGTGACTTTGAAAAACACAGAAAAGAAAAATCAACTACCTCTTTGTCGAAACGACAACTACAAAAGAACGGCAAGCTAAACACCAGCACCCAGCAAAGCAGCCACTTTTGTGCTCTCTAGTGCTTTTCTGATGCGGGCATTGCATGACTTCGTCTAGTGTTGAGGCATCGCCGTCCTTAGACGGAGGGGTGCATTTCCTGTCTAGATATGCATATACATGTACACCACTCCAAATTCAAAATGCTTAGTCTGTGCTGGAATGGCGCATTGGGATAGACTTGGTCTCCCCTAACCCGATAGACCAAGCTTCGATTCCTGCAACGCGAATCGTTGAAATTTCTCTTCACTTCACCTACGATTATCATCATCGTCCAAGAAAGTTGGTTTTCCTGGGGTGCGTTCAGGGTGGACTGCAGACGACATCAATTAGAAGCTGAAAGCTTCGCTGTCGAAATCCCGCTCCTTTATTTTAGCCTTGCCCCTTACTCATTTGGGACTGCACTTGCCTTCTTTACACAGCTCCCTCCACCATAGATGCTTTTGTACTGCAGTCTCCTCGACTAACCTGCAATATGGTATTGGTCCGCACAGCGTAGCCGCGAATAATTACTTCCTTTCGGCTTGTGAACAAGCGCAGCAAAAATGAGCATACGGACGGCGAGAGGACAAGTTTTTTTAGTACCGACTATAGAAACATTGTTTTCATTAGCATGGCTTTACTCATCATCCAGCACCCAACGCCGAAAAAAGACGTTCCTCGGCGTTCTGTGTAAATTTAAAACTCAAGTCAAGTTGAAGTGTATTCATCAAAAGTAAACGTTTACAAAGAAAGATTACAGACAAGGGTGACTGCAGTGGGACCCTCGATGGAGAAGTACACGAAAAAGGTTACAGAAGCAGCAGTGGACACGAAAACAAGTACAATAAAACATTAGTGAAGGAAACGAATAGGCAAAAACGTGTAGTGCATGGTTTCCATATACAGTTTACTAAAATATTAAATTAAGCCATGTACATAAAAAAGGCATTTAAAAAGCAAATTATCATTCTACACAATAAAGTTTAACGGTTACAAATGAACCCAAAAAACTACTCGCAAGCAAATGACGAAAGTCAAAACAGCAAAACCAAGAAATCAGGAAACATATCAGGTTAGAAGAAAAATTTTCAGAGATTTTTAAAAGCTGTGATTGAATGTGATGACTTAATATGAAGTGGCCCAGTTCCACAGATTAATGTCGGCAAAATGGCGCCATTATTGGCAAATCTAGTATTGTTATTATTCACTAAACTAACCACGTCAAGAAAGTGGTTGTTGAGTAGTTTGAAAAAAATACGTAAGTTATAATCGAACAATTGTGTGGCAGATAGAACTGAATTTTCGCGAAGTCGAGGTTATGCAATTCAATGGCGAGGGCTGCTAATATAGATACAGATGGCTTGATTTCGAATGTGCTGAATGGATGATAGGTGGATGGGATATGTGTTACCCCAAGCAGTGATTCCATAGTTCATATCACTGCGTACGAAAGCGAAGTAAAGTGATAATAAAGCCTTGGTTGAAAGAACGGTCGTGCCTTGAGCAATTCCCGGATGCCAAATGCCATTTTTGTTCTGATATGATCGACGTGAAAAGTGAACTTAAGGTTAGTGTCAAGAATTATACTTAGAAATTGGACAGTCACATGATACGATAAAATTAGAGCCACGTTTTAATTCTGGCAATATACCTAACACTTTCTGGCTGCTTCTAAAGATCATAAATTTATTCATAGTAGGATTAATAATTATATTATTTTTGCAGCACCACTCAGTCACATCCGTTAAAGCAGCGTTGAATTTATCAGTTAGGGAAACTATAGATGTGTCTGTCTGATAATAATATTATGGTATCTTCTGCATATAGCAGACAGTTGTAGGGCGTAAAAAGTCGGGTAAATCATTCATAAAAGTATTAAACAATAAGCGACCGAGAATGGATCCCTGCGGGACACCTTGGTTAATAGTTTTACAGTCGGAGAACGAGCCTTCTGCAGCAACCACGTATTGCCTATCAACGAACCAATTTTTTAATAGAGTAAGTGCAGGACCGGTTATACCGTATACTTCGAGTTTCATGAATAACATTTTCTGATTGATGGTATGGAAAGCTTTTGTGAAGTATACCAATACTGAGCCGGCATATTTACCACAGTCAATAGATTTTAAATTAAATCAGTTAAGGTTAGTAAAGCCAGGCTAGTGGAACTGCCCGCATGAACAGCGAACTGTGAGTTATCTATTACGTTAAATTTTCTTAGATAGTGAGTTAAGCGCTTATCAAGTAACTGTTCGATGACCTTGCTCAAACTGGAAAGAATTGAAATTGGCGTGTAGTTGTTAATTAACTCCTTGTTACCTTTCTGAAATACTGGAACAACCTTCGCCCTATTTAACTTTTTAGGAGAATACCAGACATAAAAATAGTATTAGTTATGATAGTTATTGTTTCCGAAACGATATGGGCAACACGTTTCAAATGACGCATCGACATGCTATCCAAACCGGGGCTTATATCCTTGAGGTTACAAATCGTTAAGTACACTTTATTGGCAGCAACGGTGTGGGTAGCGTGGTAGGGATTTCTGATGAGTAGTGTTAAAGGGACACTGAAATGATTCGGAGTCCGGAGTCCCTGGGCCCTGTTTCGACCACTCTGTGCGCTTTTACGCGAATTTATTTAGTAGAAAAATCAATTCGAAAATGCTGTCCTCCTCTCTTTACGCTCGCCTATTTTCTGTGCCGTTTTCGTGTGACGTCAGCAGGAGAGGAGCTGACAATTGGCTGCGCTACTGCACGGCTCGCCGACCCTCCGCGACCGAGTCAGCCGGCACACCGTTTAGTCCGCCGGCCACCGACGGTCGTCGCAATTCGCTCGATCAGTTGAAACTAAGCCACAACACGTTTGGGAATAGAAGAATGCGCCTTTCTTTACTTCGTTAGTTTGTACACTGTATCTAGCTCCAAGTCAAGGTCGCTTCACACAAGCGCTGCACAAGCGCACATGCGACGCTTCGCTGACTGGTACGCCAGTAGGAAAATATAAGGCCTCTTGAAGGGGGAGAAGAGTCAGCGAAGTCAATATAGGTACTAAGGAAATAAAATCAACTGATATTTTTATCGTACAGCGTAAAACTAGGGTGCGGGAAGCACTTTTTTGCGCTGGGCGAACAAGCACAGCGGTCAGCAGCACGACTACGCATCTGCGAACGCTTTCCCGTCTACGAAATGCAATTGCTAGACGTGAGCTATTGTGGAAACTCGCGGTACGCTTACTGCACGAGCGCAATACAACAAAAAGTCACCTAAGCTGCTTGAAATACTAACACTAAATAAAAGTGTTAAGTGGTTATACACTATATACCTTGTATTTGCGAAGTCAGTACGGCTCACCCCGTGGCCGAGCGGGCAGGAGCGCTATGTACGTCATTGCATATGTTTTGCCAGTCACAAGTTCGAATCCCCGCTGGTACATGCTTTTTTTTTTATGAGTTCCCTTTTTCGTTTTTCGCCGATGTTTTCTATACTGAGTTCACCTTTTTTGGGCCGCAACATTCATTGCTCCACGAACTAGTCCACAGAACTCGCGCAGACTGGCACTGCCGCGCTAGCGAGTTCTCGTTGGCGTGCTGTTGCCATAAGCACCGACTGCTTGCGGGCAGTGGGCACAGGCCAGAATCAACAGACCCTTGGTATGGTGCGAACATGCTTTTCACGATACAGGCATGAGCAAGGCAAGCTCCAAATATGGGGAAAAAGCGCATGCATTTGAGCGTCTGCGGGGACGCGGAGGGCGTTCATGCACTGCGTAGGCCTCAGATAGTGAATGCTACGATTCCAAGCCGTCCTGGGAGGCTTATCTTATGCATTTTACAGCCGAAAACATGGCAGAAGCGCGGTACTACGATAACTGGGATATTGAGAATGCCCATCTAACGACGCCATCGAATGTCAAACATGTTGTTTTACAGACCGAAACCGAAACTTGTTTGATGGCTAACCTTGGGCATCGTCTAATCACGGCGTCCCCTCTTCCCAACGTCACAGCTTAGTTTGTGTTGCCGCCGCAAACCCCACATGGTAGTTTTTCTTCTTTCGCGCTTTGTAAAATAATTACCGATTTGTCAACCGGATAAACGATGAAAAGTGTGCTAATTTGAGCCAGTGTACACAGTGCAAGCAAAAACGGGAGGTTGACAAGTTCACTTCAGTGTCCCTTTAATGCTTGGGGTTGATAACAAGAAAAAGTTGCTGAAAGCATTAGCAACATCGGATGGCTGAAGAAAGCCTGTCGCATTAAAGTTCATTTTCTTGAAATGGTTACGCGAAGACACTGTATTTAAAAAATCACCAAATAGTTTCCATTGTTTTGGGGGGTTATGGCTATTAATAGTAAATTCGGTTTCATAATATTGCCTTTTAGTAAGCTTAAATAGATTACTGTGAGTATTAGTACATATTTTATAACGTTGGGCTAAAGCAGTGTTAAAAGGTTGTTTTGTTTTGTTTTCCGGTAAATGTTATCATTTTTGCGTAAACTGTTCCATAAAGCATTAATCATGTAAGGGTTGCATGAGTGTTTCTGCGGTTTTTTCACATTTAACAGTTGTTGTGCTCAGCGATACAGCATTGAAAAACAATGTACAAAATTCATCAAGATCCTTCACAAAGTCCAATGCGGTCTTAACACCAGACCAGTCAGTACTGTGAATGGTGTCCGTAAATTTATGTTTAGAAAAAACAGAAGTAAAAAAGGATTTTTTAGGGAGTGGAGCTGAGCGATTTAACGAAACAAAAATGGGATAATGGTCAGTTATATCAGTGCACAGCACACCAGATACTGAAGTCAGGGTTAGATTAGATAATGCGTGATCTAGAAGTGTTTCAAATCCCCTAGGGCTGCATCTTGTGTAGGTGTTAATCATGGATTCGAGCCAAAGAAGCAATCAGTGTAGTCAGTATATACCTTAGCACTTGTATCGATAAGTTTAATGTTTATGTCACCTACTAGAAAAACGTTCTTATTTTCGAATGATAGCTTGTTAAGACTGGTATCAAGAGAATGAAGAATTTCTGGAAGGGAAGATGACGGGTAACGGTAGACTGAGCCAAGAACAAAATTTATGCAATTATGGGCAAGTAAAGGATCTTCTATTTCTAACCAAACAGCTTCGCAGTTGCTAATATTGAATGACAGATCATGCCTGCGTGTGTATATGACTGTGGGATCAAGGAAAAGGGCCACCCCTCCGTAGCTATCCGAGAGACGGTGACAGTATTCATCCTGATAAGATGAAAATCCATGCAAGGTATTATCCTTATCAGGAAGCCACGCTTCAGAAATGTGTATCGCTGAGAAATTGTGGGCGAGGGACGTGATAAAGTTATTGATGTTATCATTATTTTTTCGTAAGCTTCGCGCGTTGAAGTGAATCAATGAAAGTTTTTTTTTGTATAATATTGTTGAGGATGTCTGGAGATAGCAACGTCATAAAAGGTTTGGGCGGGCAATTGCGCGGAGCAAGCGGAAACAGAGGAGATGTGCGACATTAGGTGATGACGTGCAGGTCAGATTCGGATGAAATGCGATATGTCCTACTTCCGCTTGTCTTACTTGGTATTTACTCAATGGTATTTACCATGGGGAATTTTTCCTATTATAAACTCGACTTCACCATTTAGAGCCCCGATATTGGTTCGGTTTTGAATTTCTATGAACAGGTGTTCAGCAAGTATTTGCAGTCTATTTTATGCCAGGAAAAGTTATCATTTCTATCGCTCATAAAAACATCCTCATTTGCTGTCAAAACGGAGCGGTGGACGGATTTGCCATTCTTTTATTTTATGAAGCGCCAGAAGTTCTCACACACCGCTTATAGATATTAGGGAGCCCGCTTCTCTCTTCCGCAGTTTCGGAGATCAGGAGCCCGTCACCCACACGCAACAACAAAAAATCCATCTATGAGAAGCGCTCTAGGCCAAATCCGAAGTATGTTCCTCTAAATTGGATTCTAGCTTTCATTGGTTACTTATGAACATAAAAGCCTCCACCCCTGCCAAGAAACTGTCGGATAGAGATCTTAACAATGGTCCAAGATAACTCTCTGCGGGTCAGCTTGTACGTACGATCACTTTACTGCTTTGCTCGTAGAATTAGGGAGAAATTGGGGCATCCCACATAGGGAATATACCAAACAATAGGGATCATGCCCCACTTATGTAGGTAAGCGCGCAGATATATAAGTGGGGTATGCTTTTAACCGAACTTTTTAAAAGTACATTTGCAATACATTTTGCCATTACCATGACGACGAGTAAATGCACTGTTGCGACAGCTCCATCAAGCAGTAGAGTTGGGCAATAGGTCGAAAGCAGCGCACACACAAGCGATATCTTAAAGAAGTTGATTAACTAAAGCGAAATACATATCTTGCCGTAATGAAATAAGTGGAATAATTTAAACAGCAGCAGTAATATTTTCTAAAAATATTTTAGGGAACACTTCCGCAACTGTAACCGGATCATTTATTCGTTCAGCACGCATAGTGAAACATGAATGGCATGAATGGCATGATCAATGGCCCGAATGCAAGTTTGAAGTAGTTTTATTAAAGACACTGCCGCATTTCGCTATCTTTCAAGTATATTCCAGTTTTAGAAAATCTTGTCCAGAAGAAAAGGCCAGCCGCAAAGAACTAAAGTCGCGTAGCCGTGCCGGTGGCAAAGCTATACTTGTTTTTTCTCGAATCTGTCTACGTTGGCGATGTGGCCGCCAGAGACGGCCGGTCATCATCACTGTAAGGGTGCGACTCGTGTTTCTTGTATGTCACATGTCTACCTGTTTTCAAATGGCCTGTGCTGGCTACGTGTTGCTGGTTTAAACGCTGGTGGCGCCACGGACGATCATGCTTGCACACTAGGCAACGTAGCACGTTCCACATTATTAGAGTGCGTTAAACAGAACGACACACAAGGAGCAGAACGGGGGAGAACTTCCCCCGTCGTGCTTCTTCTCGCCAATGCCTCTTGTCCAGGCTGCAGGGCACTCGTCGACACTCACAACCATTCCCTCTGCGAATGCACTGCAGACCCATACCTTCCTTCTCTCTTCTCACCTGTGAGAGCAGATTTTGCGCGACCCGGCGGAGTGAGGCCAAGTCCTGACCTCTTTTGGTGCCCTGGCGGTCCCAATGGTTCTCAGGGCCTTCTTCCCCCCCCCCCCCCCCACCTGGTTACTAGGGACAAAAACATCTTTCTCTCTGCATCTATTCCGTGTCGTTTATCACACTATATTTTTTAGAAACATTCTGCACCAACTTCCACTGCGATGTGTTTTACTGATATTCAATAATAAGGCGTGGTGTTCTGCAACCATGCCGGTGTGCAAGTCCCTACTTCTTGTAAAATTGATGTACTAGACGTCAGCAAACAAGCACTTGGTAAGATAATTTGAATTTTGATATTACTACTTTTCAAAGTATACCGTTCCAGGGTGCGCCTAAATATTTTGGTGTCCCAATTGCTGAACAAAAATAAGTGAAATGAGGAAAGCTGGGGGTTCATTGCTGGGGCGTCGGCACCACAGATTGGGGCCTTGAACATCATGCTGTCAAATCATGTGGTTTAATTGTTTACGTCGCCCACGCACGCTTTACATGCATTACCCTGTGCCCGAGGTATTGTGTTCCCACCTTTTCCAGGCAGCGTTCTTTGTTTTCAGAGAGAACATTCTCATTATGGTAGTGGTCTTGCGTTGGCAGGCTGCCCCGGTGGCCTTGGCATCTCTTCCACGTAGCTGCTTCGTTAGCGATGTGAGAAGACGTGGGGTAATAAAAAAAGTGGTGATGGATGCAGCCTGTAGCCATCACCGTATGATGACTTATCCCACCGCCGCGAACGAGTTGACAGGGCGGCTATCAAGAAAAAAACCATGTTGGAAACCTGACCACCAAGCTTCCTTTATGCCCACATGTTTCGTGTTTCCTCCTCCTTCAAACATTCTTCGCACTTTCTCAGTGCTTACCAACGGGCGTCATGATAAGAGTACGAATCTGCGAATAATGAATAACTGGGCCTAACATCTTGGAAACAGTATTTTCTGGCAAATATTTTATGCCCACACGGTGACAACTCTTTGTGTAGCCCTAAGGAAAAAAGAGTGGACACAATACTACAAACACGAAAAAAAATCTAATGCCTAAAAGCAAGTACTGCTACTTAATAAACTTGTGATTTACTGCGGTGTGGCCTGAATGTAGCCCTGCCTAATTATTTTAAAGGCATTAATTTTTTATCTTCGTGAACAATACTCCGGTATTTTATGTGAAAACAGAGGACAACACAAATTTTCGAATCGTGTGCCCGCGAAGGAGGGGCGAGAGAGAGAGAGAGAGAGAGAGAGAGAGAGAGAGAGAGAGAGAGAGAGAGAGTAAACGTTTTGATGGCGTAAAACAATGCGGAGGAGTCCTCAGTCCGAGATAACTTGAGCTTTTCTAACCTTTACCACGCTCAACACCAGCAGGCGCTCACCATAGAAATCATAAGAACAACCATCGCAACACAAAGAAACGTTTTGTGTCTGAATTACGTTTTTTTAGAAGCAGCCAAGGACCTGATGCAAGTGGTCAGGATTTTAAGTGCGGGTAAAAACCCGCCGACCCGTACAGCGAAACCCTACCCTGAACAGCAGAAATAAATAGCTTACGGACTGCTCGGCAGTTGAAAGAATATAAACAAAAATCTACTTGCCAAGTTTCGAAAGTATGAGGCAGAAAAACCTGTCAAAGGAAGCAAAATTTGGGGCAGTGAGTGAAAGCAGGTCGTTTCAGTTGAAAGCAGTCATGTGATGTAATGGTGGAACCGCAATACGCTGAACGGGATAATTCAAACGCTATCAGAAAACGAGAAAAAATAAGGTGGCGAAAAGCGGATGAAGAATCCATTGTGGAAGTACACGTGACGGGACTGTCATTAGAGATCAAAAGACCTGAACTGCGCGCGAGCCGCGAAGCGGCAATAGAACCAACTCTTTAAAAACAGCAGTGTAGAAACAAAAATTAGCTGCAGATGAACCCTATGCCACAAATCGAAAGGAGTTTGGGACACTGCACTACAAAAGAGCTTGACATCGAGGCAATTCAACCGGATATAGGACGTAAAATTGTGTGTTCTGTACGTTTTAAAGACGGAAGTTACTCTCTGGTTGAAATCTTTTCCGATATTTTTTATCTGTGACAATAAAGGCAAAGTGCTGGACTTAACGGGGCAAAACCAAGAAAAATTGAAAGCATGAGAGCAACAGATTTTTGGTTTGGTTTATGGTTTGACGGAAAAGGAAAGGGAGTGCGCTGGGGGTATTTTGAGCTCGGCAGTGACAGCCGAGTGCGATGGAGGGGAAGTAGAAGGAAGTAAAATATTAGAGGAGAGTGTAAAGAGATAGAAAAGCGAGAAGAAAGAATAAAAGATAAGGCCAAGTCAGGCTAGTCATCACCGTGCTAGTCCAGGCTACAGGCGCTGTGTGAAGCCCGTCATCTCCAGGTGATGCGTCAGGTCGACAATACTCCCGTCGGTTATTTTGGAATTGATAAGGCCCTCCATGCTGGCGCAGGAAAGGCCTGGACGTTGGACCGCTTGGTGGAACTCTGCTCTCGGCGCCGCGTGGTCGGGGAGATGCAGAGTATATGCTGCAGCGTCTCTGGTTGGAGAAACCGCAGCTAAAGTGAGAGGAACCATAGCTGATGACGGGCAGCAATATCCACTTTGGGCAACGATTACGCATACGCGGCAAGATTCCCGCGGCGCCCGTCGTGGTGCTCCGCCGAGAGCAGCCACGCGCTCCGTGTTACCTCTAACAGTGGTCGCGCCTGTACTCTCGCGCTCTGCATAAGCTGCGAAAACTCAGCAGCGTCCAGAAATTATGCTCGGCGCAAAGAGGGCCATGCAGAGATGTTAACAGTTTCTCCTTTTCACATGGGTTAAAATTGGTGCCAGGTACTGTAATGTAATTTAGCAATTGATTTTACGTTTTATCTAAACTCACAAAAGACGCCGTAAACAATGTAAAAGGGGCAGCAGCGGCATTTGCTACGCCAGTGATATGCCCACGTTCTCTTGTATCAGCCATGTATACATGGTTACTACATTGGTAAAGTACTCACTATTTAGGCACTACAATTACAGAACCCTTTCTCTACCGTTGCACCTTCAGGAGCGCTGCAATATGGACACACTCACTTCGATTTAATTGAAAGTGGCGGACTCTAGGGGCCTGCATAACTGAAATAATGGAAATTATGGCCTTCTAAAGCCGAGTGATCAGCGCTGTGTAGAAGCCTTTCAAGCTTGCCGCATTTCATGCTACAGGAGAAGAAAACACGCCAGCGCATTCGTCTGGAAAAAAATGGCCAAAGACAAAAAAAAAAAAAACGAACAACAAGCTGGTCTTCTGTTTACATCAAACATATGAGATACGCCAACCTTCACCGCTGCTCAGAGAAAATTCAACACTATACACGTTTTGATATTTTCTATTTCAATATTCTCGCTATGCTTTCTCTAAGCTTCTTCTGCTTGTGGCTGTAGTTAAAATGCTTTACCCCTTCCATAACTTAAAGACGCTTCATGTAAACACTACAGTCACGGATACGCGGGCATATGTTGCACGTACCACGAGCTTCAAAATTAAATTTCTTGTTCATGTTCTGCCCCTGTCCTTACTCTATTTCTGCAGAGGGTTTCTTGTAACTGCGCACCATCCACATGGCCTGGGGCGTTCATTAAACACCACGCTGAAAGAAATGTTTGAAGGAGTAGTCAGCCAGTTTTACTCTTGCCCGTCAAATACAAAGCGGGAGTGGCCGAATAAAACCCAACGAAGGAGCAGATGCCTTCAACTTTTGGCGGTATGGACACTTCTCTTTGCTATCAATGAATAAGACCCATGCCAAATGAAGAGAGGATATTTGGGCTCGTCCTGGGGTGGGCCCATGGTTTTTGTGCACAGCGATATTACGTTGCCTAAACTACGCAACGCTTAGTGTCAACGACATACAAGTTTAAGTTTAAATTACATTTTTTAGTATATTACGGGCAATAATATAAGCTATGGTTTTTTGTACCTTACGTGGAGGTTCGTACGCACTGTTCAAACACCTCAAAAGCCTTGTTAATGGCCTCCGGGATAATATATCGTAAGTTTTATGTTATTCAAGTCCCTCTAGATCATTATTAATTCGCATTTACAGAATTTCCTTTCTCACCTGTGCTTTTGAAGAAAACAATGTCTCAACATACCTGGGTTGCTGGCTTCAAATAGTAACGCGGTGAATCACGAATACTGAGATGAAGACCACGTACTTGTGTGCCCAAGTGTCCGAGAATATGCGGGATACCAAGGAGAAATGCGAATGTTTTTGTGATATTTATTGAAATGCAACCCGGCTTGTTCAGAGAAACTCGAGAGCATTACGAGAAATGATTGTTTAAAAGGCGTTGTTAGTTTTTTTGCAGAGTTTTATACGGAAAATTCAAATGGCATTCGGTGGCTACGGCTAAGTTTTGTTGTGGTATTCTTGGTTTATTATTTAGGTGCCTTATCGTAATTGTTTTCATCATTGATTTCTGGGCGCAGTTTCACGCCTTCTGAGAATGAGAGACAAAATCTTGTAATAATGTAACCTTTGTCGTCTTTATTAAAATTCTGACCCCACTCCTGTAACTAAGTTAAAAATGCTGCGAGTCAGACGCGCGTTGTTTTTTTCTGCTTCAAAAGGTTGTTTAAACCAGAAAAGTGCGCCTTTTTACTTGTCTCTATAAAACAACAAATCTTCCGAAGTTAATGTGACAGGCTTTACCGGCCATTCTAAAAAAAGGCCAGATGGACATCATCTCTTTCGTCATCTGCGTGGGGTTTGGGCTAGTGTCTTGGTCTGTTGCTACCAGAGAAGTTATCTGCGTTAGGTTTGCGTACCAGAGTGTCGGACCGAAATGTTTTTGTTCCGATTTCTGTTTCGTTCCATAAATAAAGTTCCGTTTTATTTCAGCTCCGGAGCAAAAAAACTAACGGTTCGTAACGGTTCACGATGGTTTGTGGCTGCACGCAAGAGAAGTTATGATTTAAGATATTATGATAAAGAATATTGATAATTATGGGATAATAGCAAGAATATTAAGTGATGAATCTATTGTTTTGTACAAATGTCCGTTAAGTAGCTCAACTGCAGATAAAAGAATTGGTGGACACTTACGTTCTCCTTGCAGTACACCTTTTGATGGTGCAGCTTCAGATGGCGCTCCAACATCCACCTTGGTCCACAGAAACTACAGGCCGGCAGTACTCAGCCTGGCAGCCTGGTTCAATTAAGACGATGTTGTTGACAAGAAATCACCCAGCGTTTTTTTTTCTGAGCCACCCCATCGGGGTGAAGTGTTCAATTGTTAGAAGTGAACAGTACCAGCGCCCAGAAAAACAGCATGTTCCGCGCGTATACGCTCCATTCTTGACTTTGCTGCCTTGTTCTGGCACCCGAACCTGAAAATTCTCATGAACAAATTTGAGCTAATTAAAAATCTGGCTTCGCCCTTTGTTATTTTTTATATAGTTTAGATATTACCTTTACGAGTTTAAAACTCTCCGTATCACGGAACACTCTCAAACTACAACGTTTAATCTTAAATCAGGCTGTGTGAGAAGAGGTAGGAAAGGACCAAGATCATTACTTTCACCCCCCCCCCTACCCTACGCATACATCTAGACGAAGGAATAACAGCAAGAATAATGGTGAATGTTCACGGCGCCGTCCGCTTTCCAAGCGTGTTTGCCTAAGAACTATTAAAGATAGGAACGCCTTGTTCAAAACTCTTCTTTCCGTTCCTTATCAACTATGTTCGGCTGCGCTGTGACACCACTTGCGCACAATTGCAACATAACAAGTGCAACATAACATAATCGCTGCCAGAAGCAGCGGTGATTACACGGGGAACTCAGCACTTTAGCCACACCCGTAACAGCAGTCACCTCCATAAACGGCCGGGCCACTCACTGCAGGCGTCGCCCATCGGGCCAAAGCTGGGCTCGATCGCCGACCCCCTGAGAAACTATCGGGCCGCTGAATAACTATCTCTCTCTCTCTCTCTCTCTCTCTCTCTCTCTCTCTCTCTCTCTCTCTCTCCTCTCTCTCTCTCTCTCTCTCTCTCTCTCTCTCTCTCTCTCTCTCTCTCTCTCTCTCTCTCTCTCTCTCTCTCTCTCTCTCTCTCTCCTCTCTCTCTCTCTCTCTCTCACTTAACACTACGCCGATCAACACTGGTGGACAGAGTATGGAAGCAGGCATCAATCCTTCCGCAGGAAAGCATGGGGCAGCCAGACTAACGACACTTTAATGCCAGCAAATCGACGGCAATATCCCACATCGCTGCATGGAAACGAAATCAATCCTGGAACACGTGAAATTGCAACTCCAATCGAAAACCGAAACAAAGCTATTTCGGTTTTGCTCCAGAACGAAAGAATAAGTAGCGTTACGTTTTTGTGTTCGTTCCCGCAAACAATAACATTTTTTTTCTTGCTGTTATCGTTTCTTTCTCCCATCTTGTTAGGTGCCACGCATGTTGCTCTACCATGCAGCTACCTGTTTCAGCGATTATGTTACGCTCGCGTCGGTTTTCCATTTTCTCACTGATGTGCTGTCTCAAAAATATTCTGATTTAGACTAAATAAATTATTCAGGCACATTACGATGTCAATTCTGCAGTAACAACATAATGATGTAGTTGACTTGTTGGTGTGGCAGTAAGAACTGCGTGACTTTAAAATCCGCCAAAGCGATCCTCATAATGTGCAACCACAAAACCCACAATCTCTTGCTTTTCTGCAGCAATGCCGGCGCTCCTCTGAAATGGATGAAGAGATCAGCGATCGAAGTCCGCTCTTTGACAGCACTCTCAGACTTTCACTTAAAATGACACTCACCACGCTCCAAGCATTGCACTGTTCGATATGCGTACAGGCATAGAAACGTCAGCCTTTCTTTTCTTTCTTGCTTAAACTTCTGTAAAAAAATAAGTATCGGTCATTTGCAACAGACATGCATTACCTCGAGCAGTGCATCAACATCCGATCGTAAAACAATGTAGTGTCTGCCGAAAAAACGACCGCATTAGGGCAACACCGTCACATCCATAGTATGGTCCCTAATTGTAAACTAACTACAGCCCCTTCTCTAACTTCGTTGTGCGGCACAACGTTGCGTGCAGATTTACAGAGTTCTACAAAGTTATCCACGGTAGTGTTTCTTGTGCTCTGCAGCTATCTAGGTTTTTGTGTACCAGCGAGCGTCAACAGGTCGCATCGTACGTTTTTATCACCACGCATGTATCTAAAGATTATGTTTCCATAACTACGCAAAATTTTTATAAACAACTTTCTGAAAACCTTAAAAACTCTCCGAATCCTATCGGTTTTGTTTACAACTCTTACCTGTTTAATACATTGGGTAATCATTGCGAAGTGCCCGTTGTAGTTTCTTGCCTTTGCCGCAGAAGTAGTAGCATTTGATTATTTTTGTTTAACCCATTTATGGTTTTTGAAACTGCCACTAGGTTTGTTATTCCGTTTATTTATTGTTAAGAAGCCTTCTTCGTTGTAAAAGCTCAACAGTCTGAATTTTTCACTCGATTTCTTGTTATGTCACGTCGGCAAATGTTCCTCTTCGCTTACGAAACGATGTCCTTAAACCTCAATAAGCCATCGGGGTATTCATGCCGTAAACGCCCTCAATCGTTTAGGAGACGAAGCACTAGCAGAAGTAAAATAATACAGCTACCTCGAGAAGATGGTTAGTGGTTGTCGGGCTTTTCGGCACGCCAACTGGTGCGGTAATGAAACGCACGTGTCGTGCGGCGCCTGGAAACGTCGCGCATTCCGAGGAAGGTCGCGCCTGCCCGCACCGGATGCGCCAAATCGCCACCACATGAGGTTGGACCCCCACGAAGGACTCGCTCTTCCCCCTTCCCCGGCCCCAGCGGCAAGACGAGGGGATGAAGACAGTGGAGACGCGGCCCGGGCGCAGGAGAGCTCGGTCCGTTGTCTTCGGGCTCCACGCGAGTACTGTTTTTTTAGTCGCCCGCCGGGCTGTAAATAAATGTACAGTTTTTGTATCGGAGGCTGAGTTTGTCGGTTGAGGATACCCGGGGTCAGATAGTCAGCGCTACTGCGGCTTGGAGGAGAAGCCCCGGGGAAAAGAACATCACGAAGATAACTGGCGCAGTCGGCAGGATCTTCAACAGCGACGACTCAGCTAGCCGGCGGGCGAGACGGGCCCCTCGACGGACGGGGCACGCGGAGAAATCACCGTCTGCTGAACGAGATCGGCAGGAGCAGCGAGCTCGCCACCCAGGTGGAGAAGCGGCTCGACCGGCACTCTGCGAACTTCTCATCGGAGACCGAGGCAGTGTCTGCGGCCTGCTGAGCGGCGGAGAAGCAGCTTTACCAGCGGTCAGTGGAGGCATCAGCAGACCACTGAACGAGGAGCGGCAGGAGCAGCGAGCTGTCGGCAGGTGAGAAGTCAGCGGGCGATTGTTTGGTGGACGCCCCGGCGGAAGGAGCTTCGCATAAATGGATACGTATCGCCAGCTCGACGGATCCAGCCCCTCACCACAAGCACCGAACTATGCAGGTCAGTGCCTCCCTTGATCCTGGATGCGTGGTTCACCATGACATGTAGGGGGTGCTACATGAGTAGCCCTGAGATAATGGGGGGCGGTTGGCTAGGTATGGTGAGATGGAGCTGACTGTGAGGGCTGACGAGGCAGCGAGTGTCAGAATTAGGTCAGCCATGTCTTTCGCTGACGAGATGGCCCTACTGCAGGCGAAATTAAAGGTCACTGAGGCGGAGTTAGCAGCGGAACGCCTAAGGAGTGAGCGTTTGAGAAGCGCTAACAATGCCACCGCCTCACCGATCGGGCAGCAAGCACGAGGGTGCAGCGAGATGGATGGGAGATTGGATTGCATGAGCATGCTGGAAGGGGTGCTCGTAGTTATGCCCTCCCAGGAAGCGCTTGTGCTTGATTGGTTCGCGGATGCCGAGGCCAGGCTAGACTCCTACTGTGTTCCGCAAAAATGGCGAGCAGGGGTAATTATTCCCTACTTGAGCGTGAGGGCTAGAGGGTGCTTAGCTGGACTCTCGGGGGAGCAGCGGAAGAACTATGGAGTTCTTAAAGCGGCAGTACTGAAGGGGCTGAGGCTGGCTTCAGTTGAGCGTGAGCCTGTTGTCGCCGCGTTCAGAGACGGAGAATATTCTGAGAGCGTGGGCGAGCGGTCAGTTGCTTTGCAGAATGAAGCAGCACGGGAATCGCGCGAGGACGCAGTTGGTGTCACGCACATTGCGTCCTGTATTTCTGGAGATCCCCAAATGTCATGGCGCGAAATTGTGATCGCCATGGGGACCTCCAACGAATTGAAAGAGGAAAGTGTAAATAAGTGTACGGCTGCTTATGTAATGCAACCCCAGGCAGTCGCAGGTAGGACTGCAGGCGTAGCTGAACAGACAGTCAGTGTCAGCGTTAATGTGACCGCTAAGCAGCCCTCTGCTGCTTGCGCTGACCAACCGTGCGTCGGGCAGCACGGCGCTCCGAGCGCAGAAGCGGCCGATCCCGAGAGTTCGTCCAGAAAGATGCGAAAGCGTCAGGCAGCTTCACCTAAGTGCAGCTTGGCTGCAGCGCATGCTGACGAGCCAGCAGTGGTCCCTTCCCGAGCGAGGAAGCGAGGAGGAGAGGGGCCCCTGATACTGATGTGTGAGGGTGTGCGGCGCATGGCAAGAGCGTTTTCGGACGACGACGGCCGGTGCGTACCGCTTTTTAAAGGCAGATCACTCTGAATGAGCTAGATGAGGATTGTGGCGATTTTGTCATGGTGACCTGCAGCCAGGGTCATATGGGGCACTGGCCACGCTGGTTGTGTGTCGTCAAGTGAAAGAGTGACGGTACACGTGTGGAAAAAGTGTGTGATGTGCGTGTGTTGTGTGTGAAACATTCCGAAAGTTATGTTTCACAGTGGCGGTGGAGGTGTCGGGCTTTTCGGCACGCCAACTGGTGCGGTAATGAAACGCACGTGTCGCGCGGCGCCTGGAAACGTCGCGCATTCCGAGGGAGGTCGCGCCTGCCCGCACCGGATGCGCCAAATCGCCACCACATGGGGTTGGACCCCCACGAAGGACTCGCTCTTCCCCCTTCCCCGGCCCCAGCGGCAAGACGAGGGGATGAAGACAGTGGAGCCGCGGCCCGGGCGCAGGAGAGCTCGGTCCGTTGTCTTCGGTCTCCGCGCGAGTACTGTTTTTTAGTCGCCCGCCGGGCTGTAAATAAATGTACAGTTTTGTATCGGAGGCTGAGTTTGTCGGTTGAGGATACCCGGGGTCAGATCCTCAGCGCTGCTGCGGCTTGGAGGAGAAGCCCCGGGGAAAAGAACATCACAAAGATAACTGTGGTGGTCATAGCAACAAGAGAGAAATGTGTCGCAGAACAGGTCTGTGCTGGGGAACACTCAGCAAGCACTCCCAATGATGATAAGTCAGCTACCTTTCTTTCTCAAAGAAAAAATATAGAACCAGTGCATACTGCCGGTGATTACACTCGGAGCTGAAACGTGGCGCCTTACTAGGCAACTGGAAATTACACTTAGATCAGATAAAGGGGACATGAAGCGAATAATGATTAGAGAAACACTTAGGGACAGGAAACGTACTTCCTGGATCGAGGAAAAAATTCGAGAAGATGATATCATAGTTCAAGTAAAAAAAAAGAATGGACCTGAGGTGGTCATGTAGTGAGACGAACTGACAACCGGTGTACAATTAAAGTAACAGAGTGGATACCAAGGATTGGTCTAGAAGAGGGGAAGGGCAATAACACCACGGATGGATGAAGTACGGAAAAATCAGTGGCCTGCTATAGACTCTAGCTCAGCAGGAGAGGAGTGGTTAGAAGCTTATGGAGAGACGTACGCCATGCAGTGCGCCTGGGCGGACTGATGATGATGATGATGACGACGACGATGATGATGATGATGGGTAACTCACGGGTACTGAGGAGGCGAACAATAATATGGTTAAGATGTTGCTGCGTGACATCCACAAGTATAAGCAGAATTCTTTGTTTAGGATTATGTGTACATCAGATTCTAAAATAAAAGTCCTCCTTATCAACCAACGGAACGCCTTTTTAATTGTTGCTGACCAGAAATGTGTGGCTAAACATTATTCTGAACACACTTCAACGCTGTTTGGCTTTTGTTTGCGTCCTAATTAGAACATGCGGAACCGCATTGGATGTACGAATTTTGATTCACAAGAATGTACATTTGTTTTTTTCGCAGTAGGCAGACCCGCATCTGCTGGTAGCCAAGTATCTGCACTTCAACGTGGGTCATAACAGCGATGTCTTCTTACGCGTCGCTGCATGTAAGACCTTCTTGAAGTGACGACACCACGAAAACACTTACATAAAATCACGCGACACGTCGGTGCGTTTCGTTGCAACCGCCATTTTTTCCCTGTGGCGTGGTCTCCTTCTGCGCATGTTCGTTATTCTCGTAGTCTACAAAACATACCAAGCGAAGATAAACTCTCTTTCAGGGCATAAACGCATTAGACGAGTATAGGGTGGAACTGCATGATTACCTTTCATTTTTGCCCTTATTCCTTTCTCCGCAATATCTTTTTTGCTGGTGCAGGCGTATGACCATGGTAAAAAATGTGAAGAATTTTTTTATTTATTGTAGTCTTTAACGCGCCGACGCAACGCAGGCAATGAGGCGCACCGGAGTGGAGAGCGCCGGTTTAATTTTGAACACCTGCGGATCTTTAACGTGGCCGAAAGCTCGTACACAAGGGCGTTTTCACTTTTCGACTCCATTAGAAAAGCAAGCTCCGCGGTGGGGAATCGAACCCGCATTCGTAAAACTTGTTCAAACGTTTTCTTGCAGTGATTACAGAATTTTGATACACACTAAAGTTTTTTTTTCTTTCTGTATTATTTAAGTACCTGACAACATTGTAGGGGCAAAAGAGTAGTCAGTCGTTTACGTAGAATTCATAAAAGGAGCCAACACAGCTCTGTGGAAGGAGGTAGTGTTTCTCGCTAGTACTTAGTACCGTCTTTGTGAAGCACGCTTTTACGCACGTCTTCAGTGCGACACGGTGTTTCTTGTGCTTGCTGGCTGGTGTGCTTGCTTTCATCGTATAGTTTAGAATATAGTTTAGAATACAGACACGTATTGCGCCTAACAGATGAAATGACGACGGCGCGGAACTATTTATGATCCGGCGTAGCTTGTATGGTTTTCTTAACGGGATGTTTAGATACATTAGGAAAATGTGCATTGTGTGTTTGACTTATTTAGAGGTTTTCAGTATACATTTACGAATGAAACACAAAGCACAATATTAACAGCAATCCTCAATATTTTTTTCTGTTGTCCTAATATACTTGTAATGACTATACGCGTTCAACCAGAGAGCGCGATTTTACGACCCAAATTCTCCTTCTATCGCCCTGGAAGAATACGCTTCGTAATATGTACTCTGAATACTGCAGCTTTAGCAAAATCACAGCTCCTTTCTTAAAGACATGCCGTTGAATGCGAAGCGTCCACCCATGCAAAGTAAATCAAAGTCCAAAGCCAATGACCACGCAACGAACACAAGATACGCTGAGCAACCCGATGCGTTCTTTTGGTTCTGTTAGGGTCACGCATCAACGATCAAGCGGCATGGTGGCATGATCGTTGGCTCCGGACTTTGACCTTTTTTAACTTTGCTTGGGATGAAGCAGTAGGTTCCACCATCGTTCCTTAAGGGGCTGTATTTTCTTGTGTGTGTGTGTGTGTGTGTGTGTGTGTGTGTGAGAGAGAGAGAGAGAGAGAGAGAGAGAGAGAGAGAGCTTTCATTCGAGCTACAGTCCCTGGGAGTTGGTGCTGAGGCCCTAAAAAACTGAGTGGATACAAATCATGTTATCTAAAAGTTTTGAATTTTTATCACCATCAAGGATTGGCTTTCCCGCAGTGCGATTTCGGTGAGGATAAGAATGCTTGGCTTTCTGTACGTCTTGAGATGGCGCAATAGCAAAGGCGATGGGTTCAATACGGGATGTACACAGGTTCAATTCCCACTACGGAAAGCGTTTGTTTCTCGAGGCCCCGAAAGAAAAGCTCAGTGGATATCAATTATGTTCTCGAAATGTTTTAATTTTTTATCATTATTAAGGAGTTGGCTTTTCTTCCGCACGTTTTTGGCGCTCACGGGCTCATCAGTAAGTCATAGAAAGCCTATCTTGGGGAATTACGTGATATTTCGTGACTAAAAACATTTTTTCCGCAGTTTTCAGGAAGTAAGCAGAACCAAATATCTCCCGGATGCTGCGAGTAAGCTATCGCCTAGGAACACTGAGGTGATCAGAAAATGCCACCTTCAAAGCCTACAGTGCTGAAGGTAAACGGTGTTCCCAAAACTGCTCTCCACGCCTTTTACCAGAAACTGGGGCTTTGCGACAGTAGTTTTCATGACGAAATCTTATGTTTCAACTGTGCTTGTGTGCGTGCGGGTATAACGCCAGAGTGATTCACGGTGCTAATTGGCACAGACTTCACTGGCATAATGGTGTATTACTATGCGGTTGAAAGAGTTTACATGCTCGTGCGCTCACTCCACGCTCCAGGACAGTAAATGACAATAAGATACCGCACCGGCTGGTGATTACCCAGAGAATAAGGTTTGCACAGGTGGGCGAAGGGACGAGACCACGAAACAAATAGGGCAGTTAGTAAAAGAAATGTATCGAGGATTGCTTGTGCAAAGCACATTGTCTAACGATTCTCCCCTCAGACAGAATTTCGCCCAGCTTGTAAACTTGCTCCCATTGCCTGAAATATGCCCGGCCAAAAATGCAAACATTAAAAACAATGTATGACAGGATACCAAGACAAATATATTCAGTTTATTTTAGAGACAACTTATATAACGGAAGTGATAACCGCGCACCCTTTTTAAGAACAAGTGTTTTTTTACATTACTCAAACTTTGACAGAAACAGCCGCAAAAGTGCAAAACACTTTTAAAACTAAATGTTTCCGCTAGTGGCTGTTCGTACAGCAAAAGGTAATGTATTGGTCTATCGGTGTAGCTTCACCACGGTATTCCTTCGTGTAGCATGAGGTCTTTTATACAAGTGGATGAATGTTCGGATCGTTACAAAAATTTATGCATTCCTGCGTGCTTTAGCGCGCAGGAATCCTTGCCAAACTGCGACATTCCTAAATTGGCAATAAATTGATTGATTGATTGATTATCCTACTAAGAAGACATCTGTGTAAAGCACGGTACTCACATTGAAGTTTGAGCATTTTTGAAGTACTTAAGTATTTTTGAAAGGTTAGACTTCAAATAAAGGCATCTTTTTGAAGTAACCGAATGCGCTTTGTTCGTTCTTTGCACCCGCCGCGGTGGCTCAGTGGCTAAGGCGTTGCGCTGCTGAGCACGAGGTCGCGGGTTCGATTCCCGGCCGCGGCGGCCGCTTTTCTGATGGAGCCGAAAAGCAAAAACGCCCGTGTGTACGAGATTTCGGCGCACGATAAAGATCCCCAGGTGGTCAAAATTAACCCGGAGCCCTCCACTACGGCGCGCCTCATCGCCTGCGTTGCGTCGGCGCGTTAAACCCCACGATCAATCAATTGTTCGTTCTTTGATTTGATTTTAACTGTGTGGCTGCACCAGAAAGTAATCGTAGAATATATTCGCACGGAATTATAACCACGAACACTCACTTCAAGGGGATATACAGCGGGGTAGTGTCGCCAATGTCTCATATATGCGGATTCACTGCTATAAGCACTTGCCTTCACTCTCTCTGACAGATTTAATTTTGTGCCTTTAGAAAACTTGCTCAAGTATTCTGCGACGCAGATACATATTCATCGCGCGTAACGCAATGTTTATAAGCGCGCACCAGCACTTGACTCAAGTAAAAAAAAATTCCCGCGCCTTCCCCTGAGGGGAACACGAGTAAATGCAGAGCATTGGGGCCTCAGTACTGATTGAAGGCAGTGTTGCTTGCATCGCTTCTTCCGTGATGCTGGAGTAGCAGACACGAGTAAACGTGAGCACGAGCGTCAACCAAGGAAGGAAGGAGCAACGCAGTGACTGAAACACGAGCGACCGCTAGCCGCTATATTTGCAGTGCGCGCAGTAGAGGGAGAGCAGTACGGGGGGGAGAGCGCGCATGCGCAAGCATGTTACGCCTGTTACGCCGAGACCGCGACGGAGCGAACGGGCTGACTACGACGCATGCGCGCGCCAGCTGCTGTTGAGAGAGAGAGGAGGGAAGGAGAGGCGCACCTGCTGCGGACGCGGAACTGTTGACACCGTCCGACGCAGGAACAGGCGAGGCTAAGAAATGCTCTTCATTTAAAAGTACGCCCTGCACATTTTGTTGACACAATGATCCGCTCTAAACTTTTTAATCAGCAACTTTGCGTGAGAAGTTGGCGTTCCGATAATGTGTGTTCGGTTTCTTGCAAACCCAACCTATTTTCTAAAAGGCTTCTTGCAAACCAAGAAAAATTTTTGCATTTTTTTCTGAAGCTGTTTGAGACTATTTATTAAAAGTTTTGAAGCCGCGGCATCTTAGAGCCATCATCGGGGTGGTTCTCAAACGGCGACTCCCAGAAAAACCAGATTGGCGTCTCACAACGGCTATTCCTAATGCCCCGAGACGTTTAGCGGGGCCCGAAGCTGTATATTTTCTGAACTTGTGCTGTTAGAGCCCCCACTCTCCTTCCCCTAGAACGTGACAGCCGCGAATGCAACAAACCCTTTTAAAGACAAGAAAGAGTTCTTACGGAGAGTCACAGCAAAATTTAAAGCACGCGCACTGCTAAAAATATTTCTGAGCCACGCGAAGAGCAATGTTCTCTTCCAGGTCTGGGAATTTATAAATTTAATTATTAGCTGGCAACTGTAACAGAGACGAAAAAGTTCGTATCAATGAAATGTGCACTTATTATTCCAAAAAAGAATCCCAATTTTTCTCGTTCGGCTGAGGTCATCGCTTCACCCAATTTTTCGGTCACGGATTCCACATAATTATTATGATTTTACACCACCAAGAATCAGTAGATTGCATCCATAACATTGCATTTATGTTCAACGCGATCGGGTGAAGAGATGCAAGACAAGATCCGCAGTTCCAAACCGCCATCACTTCTCCGAACTTTTCTACAGACCTATCCTACAGACCTTCTTGCAAACACAACTTATTTTCTAAAAGGCTTCTTGAAACCCGGGAAAAATTTGCATTTTTTTCTGAAGCTATTTTTTTTCTGAAGCAGAACTTTTTTTTTCTGAAGCAGAACATTTCTACAGACTTTTCTACAGACCTATTTAGGTACGGAACGATTATTATCTATTAGCGAGCGTTTGCGTCTCTATTTAGAACTTTTAAAAGGCATTTTAACTACTAATTTATGTAAATCAGAGTGAAGCAGCCAAAATTTTTTTTGTGCAGCGAGCATTTTTTATGTTAAGCAATGTATTGTATCATGTGTTTATTTATTTATTTATTTATTTATTTATAATTACTGCGATCTTTGTTCAAGATCTTAGCAGGGTGAGAGAAACATAATTTACATGAGTAACTTTCGCGGCAAAACACACACACAAACATAGACCAAAATATACAGAAAACAGAAGAAGATGCATCATTTGAGCAGGTGCGACTCGAACGCAGATAGGTTTTTTTTCGGTTACCGCATTGTTAGAGATGTTGTTCCAATCGACAATGGTTCTTGTGAAGTATGAGGAATTTGGAAACAGTTGTTGCGTGCATTGTGTGGTGTGACTGTTAGCGTATGTCGGCGTCTTGTATCGTAACCAGTCGAAAAGTGAAAGATGTTGGAGGTGTCAATAGCATACTGTCCAGTAACCATTTGATAGAAAAATTTAAGGCGTAGGATTCGATTCCTCCCAGATACTGTGGGCAGGTTGCTCTTATGGAGAAGTGCAGTTATTGACGTGCGCCTGTGAGAATTGTATATAAACCTTACCGCCTTCTTTTGAATGTTTTCTAGTTTTTTTTTAATATTACTTTGAGTGTATGGATCCCAAATAATTACGGCATACTCTAGCATGGGACGAATAATTCTGTTGTAAGCTAGGAGGCGCACAGAGGGTGTTGCATATTTTAAGGCACGTCTTAAAAAGAAGAGTTTTCGAAGAGCATTAGCCGAGACAGTATCGATATGCTCATTCCAGTTAAGATCGTTCGAAATCCACAAGCCCAGGTACTTATATTGGTTCACTTCTGTGAGACTAATGTCGCCAGCAGTGTAGATGTGTGAAAAAGGGGCTTTCTTGTGTGTTATTTTCATAAAAACGGTTTTGTCAAAATTATAGCTCATTTGCCACTGCCGACACCAATCCACAACTTTTTCGAACTCACGATTCAGCCAATCTGATCCTCAGCACACATAATTTTGTTGTAGAATATACAATCGTCAGCGTACAGTTTGACACCAACTGACAGTCCGGTAACAATGTCATTTATAAAAATCAAGAACAATAAGGGACCAAGCACCAATCCCTAGCAATCTGTTCTATCAATGTATTCTATCACACTTATATAACACAAGCAATATTTTGCCGGGGTTCTACAGATTTTTTCTGCGCGTGTGGAGAGACAACTGGAAGCGAAGTCATCTTTGGGGTGAATGCCTAAATAAAAACCTCTGTAACTCTCGTTTCATCAAAACTTTCCAAAAAAAATGGTATGCACGTTCGCACTTCCACTTATTATAGTGTCTTTTTCATGATAAAGTTGTAATGTTTAATTATTTCACCTTTGCTGTCAATCGACGCTTATCTAGGAACAAATGCGGTCGCAGAAATAGCCTGCCATTATTGTTTTACCAAAGATTTTCTAATAAACATTCTACAACATTTGGTTGCTAAGACGATTTGTCATTGCGCTGTATTGCATTTACTCGTCGCAATTAGTTCACCGTGAATGAGTTCTTACCTTCGTTCCGAATTCCGTATAACGTCTGTGTCGTGGCCAAACGTTTCGGTGCTCACGTTTTTTTTTTTTGAGAGTGTATTGACTTTAACATTTTTTGCGTTAAAAGGACATCTACACATTCGGAAAACGTTTAACGAAGCCTACCCATTTAATGTTATTCTGAAAATGTAAATAGAATGCGTTCGAAGTAATGGAGTGGTCTCTGAGTGTGGCAGGCATCAAACAAATAAATTTTGTTCCGAAGCTCCTTTTAGAGAACGAACATGTTCTTTTTAGTAACAGAATTTGCGGTATTGGATAACCGAAGAAAATTATCGATGGCGTAATACACTAATATTTATTTCACTGGCGTTGTCCGCCATACTATTTACAGAATCAGAGATCCACTGCGAAACTTTATTGGCCTCGAGGACATACCGTGGCGCCACCTACGAGTGACGTCACTAGTAGGACGCCGAATCGTGCTGTCGTCTGCTACAACACATTTCCCGTGCATATGCGGAAGCGTGTTTTTTTTTTTTTTTTTTTTGTGGCCACCGTTTCGCCCGCTCCTTGTGGTTTTGATGCAAATTACCAAAAAAGTTGTCTGTAAACCAAATAAATTTGGTAAGCAATCAGTGACTCGCTTGTTCCCGGTGACACCGCCGCGTTTAGGTAGTTGCTACCATTGCGACCCACAGCTTTTACATACGCAGCCAGCTAACGCCAAGGACAATGCAACTGATGCCGAGAAAAGTACGCTGTAAATTTATTATGAAATACTTGTGACGGGACATGTGTGTGCAAGCAAACACCTCTTAACAGCGACGGAAACGCGTCGCTCACTTATGATCTCACCGCGCGAACTGCTCGTATTGCCTGGTAAATGAATGATGCGAGAACGGTGATCAGATTGCTTCGCCGCACATGCTTAAAAGTATTGTTATGGTCTGCAGTTTGGCTTAATCAGTGCCTATTTCCCCTACGATGTTTTTATAGTCATGCCCGGATTTGATTAATGATCACTGCCGTAGCCTGTACTCTGCACGGCTGATGTTTACTTTTCGCGACTTGTCCGCAATGTATGTACGGTATGAACACGAGTTAACGCCTTCGAGCGGGTTCGGACAAGGCTATACTTAGTTTTCATTGGGTTCTCGGCGTGGTAATTTATAATTGCAGCGTGTTTTGTATGTTTACAGTAAGCCGGCATTTCTCAAGCATCAATTTCGAAACTCACGACTTCTCACAGAAGGCGAGGCTGCGTATACGAGGCGAAACACGTCGTTAATGATTTCGGGTAATGGGGATATTTAGAATAGGAGAACCGAGCGTTGGGGGCCCCCAAGAAGTTAGAGGAACCGAAACGCAACACGCGCGTGCGCGACGGGAGGGCCTTCACCAACAGCTCGCAGCCGGCTTCGGATGCACGTAATCGGATGTTGGGAACTGTAGGCTTGGCGTCGCAACAGATATTTAATCGCCGTTAGAGTTGCGAGTGACAGTCCCTAACAGAACGTTTCACTGCGCTGGGAACTCTGTAAGCGCGGTGATTTCCGTTGAAGCGATCGACGATCAAGATACCTGCACGGCCTCGGCCGATTCTTGCGCGCAAGCATAGCCATCCTCGGCCGCTCGCCGCACCGTGCGTGAACGGGCCGGCGCTGCCGGGACCGACCTCCGCGGCCGGTCGGCGTAAATTGCGGCAGATATTTGAACATCGCTTTGAAAACCACAGCTGATGACACTACCTATCAAAATTTTTCATCACACTAACATCCACTTTCACCAATCTAGAACTTCTTTTCGACGACTTGTGTGATTTTAAAAAGCGGCGACAAGTTGTTGCTGCCGCGACCTGCGTCGGTTCGAGCCGCACCGTCGGCCGTGCGGGCAGGCACGGCGGGTGCGTGTGCTTCTGCGAGCAGTTGACGCTTCACGATTTCCTGCTTTATACATTTCTTGCAAACAAGGGAAATCTAGAAACTTCACTCGGCGATCGTCGTAGTCCACATTGTTGAACGGGGAAACAAGCCGCTGCTTACGCTTCGGTCGCATACGTAATACACCACCACGCTCATGGTGTTTGCGGATAATCTACCCCAGCTTATACGGTTATAAAGTCCCCATGAGGTTGAACTGCGCTTGACGCACTGAGAATTAACTTCAAATGAAGGAAATTGACACGAAAATACTTTTAGACGAGCTTCCTAAGCGAAGTGTCACGCGCCGTAAGCCAACTACGCAGCAAGATAGGAACGGTGATCCTACAAGTGACGTCAAAACGATCGCAGCGCCGGCCTCTCCAGTGGTGGGCCTCGCGGCCAATAACAAATTCCGTCACTGCCGAAGAACCGACAGTTTTTAGAATAGACCTTTAGTGATGGTCACCATCTGTGTCTTAACAGGGTATCTGTGGGGCTACTTGGTGCTGCATAGCTTGAATGGAGAGCGCTTAAACTTTGACTAGTAAATAAACAAGGACGAAAACGACTACAAAACAGGATGAAGCGCAAACTAACAGCTGATTTATTAACGTAGAAGAACAGTGGGCATGGGAGCAGCGTCGACAACACTTCTGATATGCCGCGCTTTTGCCCGTTAAAGGCTTTTCTGTCGCTGTGCTTGCTATGGCCTCCAGCGCAAGCTACTGGAAAATCTGCGGCACTGATTATCTTCGAACCAGCACACCAAAGAGCCAGTCACCAAGAACAAGCAGTTTTCCTGGACCTGCCTGTGGTTGCGCCAGCGACCGTCTGCGCATCGACGTCATCAGTGACGTCGGTTGCTGAGTTCGACTTAAGAGCCCTGCATAGCGGTTGCCCCTTCAGTGGGCATGGGAGCAGCGTAGACAACACTTCTGATATGCCGCGCCTTTGCCCGTTACAGGTTTGTAACTGCTTTTCGCTGTATAGTAGAAAAATTGACAACCGTTGTCTATTTCTGCTCCCGTGCCCCGGAGTTCTGTGCGACATTGCGAGTGATTGTTTTTCAATGTTGTTTTTGCTTTTGTGCGCCGGCGATATTGAAACTAATCCAGGGCCTGGAACTCGCTCCAGCAGCTTGATAGCACCTGAGTCCTTGCCCACAGATCCGTCCGAGCAAATGGAAGTGGTGTTTCGCATCCTCAAAGACATACAGGCGCGTTCAGTGGAGTCATCTAAAAATCACAGCGAAGTGGTCTCCGAGCTTAAAGAAATCAAATCAAGTCATAAAAAAATCGAAGACAAGATCGGTGCAATCGAGAAACGCTTGGAAACGCTCGAAGAAAAAACGAAGGCAGTCGATCGCTTCGAACAGGATATATGACTACTATTCAAAGTTCTGTTGAAACATTGGGCACCCAACATGAGCTATTACAAGCTCGTCTCGATGATCTTGAAGATCTATCACGACGCAATAACCTACTTTTTCATGTCTACCGGATTCAAAAGAAACATGGGAACAATCAGAACAGCACATTACAGAAATACTGTCTAGTGCAGCTATTAACGTGGCAGATTACGACATTGAGCGCGCCCATCGTCTCGGTATTTACAAAGAAAACAAATGTCGCCCCATGATAGTGAAGTTTTCTAACTACAAAACTAAAGACAAAATTCTTTCTGTTCGTACTAAATTAAAAGAGCTAAACGTTGCCGTCACCAAAGATTTCTCTCCTGCTACGCGTCAGGCTCGAGGAACGCTCGTGGCGTTTGCCAAAAGCCAACCCGGTTCACCGCCTTTCAAGCTACACCATACTAAGCTTATAATTAACAAAAAGCACTACACGTACGACCCTTCCAGCGATAGCATTAACGAAGTAGGTCCGCAAGAAAAACCTAATCAGGTGAACTGCGATTCAGCGTCACCACGTGCCCTAACATAGGAACGCGCGAGGGGAAGTGGAATAAAATCATCAAAAGTGTCCGTGCTTTTCACGAACATTCGGAGCATTATTAACAAACGGGATGCTTTATCATCTGTCATTGACACTTGTAACGCTGACATCATCGTACTAACTGAAACTTGGTAGCACCCACAAGTTCGTGATCAAGAAATTCCACAACAAAGTCATTTTTTGTTCCATCGATGTGACCGCACGTTACGGCGAGGCGGTGGCGTTTTGTTGGGTGTCTCCAACGATTTTTCGTCGCAGCGCATCCACGTTATCAGTAATCTCGAGATTGTGTGCGCCCCTGTTGAAATAGGGTCCCTAAAGTTCATAATTTGTGCCTGTTATCGACCCCCTACTGACTCAAATGATTTTGCAAACGAGCTACATGATGTTTTAAACATACTTGTCTCCCCGTATCCCACGTCACCCCTGTTTTTGTTGGGGGATTTTAACTTGCCGAATGTACAATGGGCTGATGAACAACCTATTATTTTTCCATTCTCTACTTTCGCTCAAGAATTCCTAGATATGTGCTCTCTTTTTTCGCTAACTCAGTTAATTAAGGAACTAACAAGGATAACGAACGGAACAGCTAACACTCTTGATCTAGTACTTACAAACATGCCTGACCTGGTTTCTAACCTTGCACACTTACCAGGTTTGAGCGATCATTCCTTACTTACGTTCGATCTAAATTCATTACGTCCGAAAACAATGAAACAAAGTAAACCTGTCCGTAACGATAACCGTGCGAACTTCGAGGCCATTAACAACGAACTATGCGAATTTCTTGAAACCTTCTTACAAGATTTTGCAGATCAAACTGTTGAAAATAACTGGAGCCTATTTAAGAAAAACGTTAGCGAGCTCACGAACAAGTACATTCCTATTCACTTCATCACTTCAAGTCGTAACGCTCCATGGTATACAAATAACCTTAAACGTTTATCTAACAAGAAAAAACGTCTGTACAGATCCGCTAAACTTTCAAGGAATGATGCGCGTTGGGCGGCTTATAAAGTGGCTAATGATAACTATGTTGCGGCACTAAGATCAGCGAAAGAAACCTTTTTGCGTACCGTATTACCCAATATGCTCGTTACTGACACTAAAAAGTTTTGGCGTACTATCAATCCTCGTGATAACGATATCATTCACCTAACCGACAGCGATGGTGTTGCTATTCCTCCAGAGGCATGCGCTAACACTTTTAATGAAACCTTTGTGCGTAATTTTTCTTTGCCCGGTAATGTTTGCTTACCCCGTACTGAAATTTTCAACTACCCCAATATGTTTCCAATATTTATAGAACCAAGTGGAGTAGCCAAGGTAATTAAATCGCTCAAACTTTCTTCCGCTCCTGGTTGTGACGATATCAGCCTTAAATTCTTGCAGAACACTTGCGCCTATTCATCCATCATTTTAACAAAGATTTTTCAGCAATCACTTGACAGCGGTTGTTTGCCTGCCGACTGGATGGTGGGGAAGGTGATTCCGCTTCATAAATCAGGAAACAAAAACTCGCCGCTTAATTACCGACCCATTTCACTTACTAGCATCCCTTGTAAAATACTTGAATATGTTCTTTTTTCCCACCTTGTTAATTTCTTAGAATCAAATTCATTTTTTTACGCGATCACAGCATGGTTTTCGCAAAAGTTACTCATGTGAAACACAGTTGGTATCTTTCACACATAAGCTTCATGCCATACTTGATCGATCATCATCTGCTGATTGCATATATCTTGACTTCTCGAAAGCATTTGACAAGGTGTGCCATAAACTACTACTACACAAGTTACGTCAGCTTAACATTGAAACGAAACTTCTTGCATGGCTCGAGATGTTTCTCACTAATCGATCGCAGTTTGTTTCGATTAACGACCAAAATTCTAATAACACTGCTGTCCAATCGAGTGTACCACAAGGTTCTGTTCTCGGCCCTCTGCTTTTTTTAATATACATTAACGATTTGACGTCGTGTGTTTCATCTAACATGAATTTGTTTGCCGACGATTGCGTAGTGTTCCGGGAAATAACTTGTGATGATGACCTAACTAACCTTCAAACTGACCTAAATTCTATTTCAGCTTGGTGCTTAAAGTGGCGGATGGAGCTTAACGTTAATATGTGTAAGTTCATGCGCGTATCGAGGAAAAATAACACATTACCTGTTTACTATCTTGATGGCATCGCCCTAGACTCTGTTTCTTCTTATAAGTATCTCGGTGTTAACACCACTAACAATCTTACCTGGTCCGTTCACATAGAATATATTATTAACAATGCAAATCGCATGCTCGGTTACCTCAGACGTAATTTTTCAAAGGCACCATCATCCCTTAAATTACTGTTGTACAAAACGCTTATCCGGTCTAAATTAGAATACGCCTGTTCAGTTTGGGATCCTTCCTTTCACAATCTCATTAACAGACTTGAAATGGTTCAAAAATAATTCTGCATGTTACATTTTGTCGAACTTTAACCGAACTGCTAGTGTAACTGCAATGAAATCTACCCTTAACCTTCCATCCCTAGCAGTTCGACGTAAAATTTTCCGACTTTCTTTGTTCCATAAAATATTTCATCACGAACACCTGCATGATGAACTCATTTTGCCTCCATTGTACGTTTCTTCTCGCATTGACCATACTCACAAGGTCGGCATAGCATCGAGCCGAACGAACGCATTTTCCCAGTCGTTTATTCCCCGGACATCATTAGAATGGAATCGCCTTCCCTCACCAATAGCAACCATTGTTAACCATACGCTTTTCAAAAATGCCATAGTCAACATTGTATGAACCATTTATTGTTGTGTGCATTTATGTTTGCTTGCTGCGTTTTTTTTTGCTTCTGCCTAATTTTGTCTAAAGATGTATTTTTATTGTATTACCTTTGCTGCTTTTTGTTGTTCTACTCATGATTGTAACCACTCCCCTCTATAATGCCATTGGTCTTGAGGGTATTGCTAATAAATAAATAAATAAATAAATAAATAAATAAATAAATAAATAAATAAATAAATAAATAAATGTGCTTGTATTCACTCCTGAGTACCACAAAACGTCAGTGCTCCTGAGGTCTAGAACCAGGATGCAGCGAGAGATATGGAAAACTTACAGCATGTTCTCTTGCAAACGAGCCGAATAAATCGGCGCACCATCTATCACATTATCAAAAAGAGAAATAGACTTCTTGTCGCCCTCAAAACTGAGCATGCGCTCCGTTTAACACCGCGTGCAGTTGTAATCATCATCATCATCATGACGAGCCTATCTACGCCCACTGCAGGGCAAAGACCTCTCCCATTATTCTCCAATTATCTCGGTCCTGTGCCAACTGTGACCAATTTATCCCCGCAAACTTCTTGATCTCATCTGCCCATCTAACTCTGCCGCCCCCTGCAACGCTTGCCTTCTCTAGCGATCCACTCTGTTACCCTTAATGACCAACGGTTATCTTGCCTTCGCGTTACATGCCCTGCCCACATCCATTTCTTCTTCTTAATTTCTACTAATATGTCTTTAACACCAGTTTGCTCCCTGACCCACTCTGCTCTCTTCTTGTCCCTTAATGTTCACCTATCATTTTCCTCTCCATTTCCCGCTGAGTCGTTCGCAGTTTAAGTTGAACCCTGTTAGTGAGCCTCCAAGTTTCTGCCCCGTAGGTGAGTACCGGTAAGATGCAGCTGTCATACAATTTCTTCTTCAGCGACAATGGTAGGCTGCTATTCATTATCTGAGAATGTCTGCCATATGCACCCCACCCCATTCTGATCCTTCTAATTATCTCTGCCTCATGGTTGGGATCTGGGGTCACAACTTGGCCTAAGTAGATATATTCGCTTACCACTTCCACTGCCTCGCCACCTATCTCAAACTGCTGTGCTGTCCCGAGGTTATGGATCATTACTTTAGTTTTCTGCATATTAATTTTCAGTCCCACGGTTCTACTCTGTTCGCCCAGTGCGGAAAGCATGCTTTGCAATTCGTCCCCCGAGTTACTTAGCAAGGCAACGTCATCAGCAAATCTGAGGTTACTGAGGTATTTTCCATTAACCCTTACTCAAACCTGTTCCCAATAAAACGTTATGAATACTTCTTGTAAGCGTGCTGTGAATAACATTCACACCATATTCACGCGATCAATCAGGTGATAGAGAAGTGCGCTGAGTATACTGAACCCCTATATATAGCTTTCATAGATTATGAGAAAGCATTTGACTCGGTCGAAACCCTAGCAGTCCTTCAGGCATTACGGAACCAGGGGGTAGATGAGCATTATATAAGAATACTAGAGGATATCTACAGTGGGCCTACAGCTACCATCATCCTCCATAGGGAGAGCAGTAAAATACCTATAAGGAAGCGTGTCAGACAAGGAGACACAATCTCTCCAATGTTATTCACAGCAGTTGTAATCACATACATTCACATTTTTGTGTACCAGTTTGTATCTTTTTAATACAAGAACGTGTATATATATTTTCATCTACATTAATAAATCTGTTGTTAGTTTTCGCTTCGTCCTGTTTTGTAGTCTTTCTCGTCCTTCTTTACTAGTCAAAGTTAAAGCGCTCTCCATTCAATCCGTGTCTTGCTCGTTTTTGTTGCGTTTTCACCGATTCTCCGACGCCATACGTATTTAGGCAGATTTATACGCGTAGACATTTGTAGACTGCGATTTCCTGCAGTGGCTGATAGGCTGATGAATGAATGAATGAATGAATGAATGAATGAATGAATGAATGAATGAATGTGACTCTATATAACGGTTATACATGAAAGTTTGGTTTCACAATTCAAGGTTCACAGAATAAATTCTGCAATGGTGTTGCTCAAGTGTGTCTCTTTTCAATGCTGTCGACGCCTTCAAAGTTCGAGCTTTTCCTTTTGCGTCACTAATGTGAGCATTGGAGATTTTGAAACCCTAGACGTAAAGGGCAAACATATTATCAAATAAATATATCTAGCCGTGCGGCGTATGCGCTGACGTCCGTAAGTCATAAGAAATTGTGCCTAAAGTGAATGGGCAAGGCAAAACAATGGCCCAGGCGGCCTAGCCTTTTTTACGAAAGCGGAATTCTAGTAGGCATTGTTACAACAGACGTCAGTGCCTTATAAACCCGAGCCGCGCACAAAGAGCCTAGCTGTTCTGTAATGGCGCAGCTGTCACTGCAATAACTCCAATAACCGCTTCGCGCAAGGTCTTACACGCCTCGCCACTCCTACAAATACTGTTTGGTGGCTAAAGCTGGCACTAACACCCGGTGTAGGAGCACCCGAGTCTAGCGGCCCGCGTCATTAACTTTATCGATTCTTATGCACCTACCTCCATTGCCGCGAACCAGTGCATCAATCTTCCCCTTATTGTTTTTACATTTCCCTTTCTGTGTGCACAATGGGTTTGCTTAGACTTTTTTTGCATTTTTTTCTTCGCGCCGTACAGCCTGCGTGGTATTTTTGGATATATTTAGTGTCCGAAAGACATTTACGGATCGCAAGTCCATGACTGAGCGTCAAGAGCTTCGCTACCTGGAATGAAGTAGCTGACACGATGCTGCTCTTATTTTTTCGACAAAATCTTTGTACTTTGACGCGTGTTTATCCCGCGCTAACTTTTATTTTGTAACAGATTCTTGTGCTTTTGGCGTGCCGGAGTGGTGCAGGCGCTTTTCTGCGCTCTTTCTTGCGATGTTTCCGCGGCTTTAAAACCAGCAATTGTTTACTTTTATCTCACAGGCGCAGGCGCTCGATAGTCCCAATTCGGTGACTGGTTACTCGCTTCACTGCGTGTGAGCAGGCAGCCTGGCTGCACATCGCGATGGTCTCGCGCCATTGCTTTTCGCCGTACCAGAACTCAACCACAACAATCTAAGTACAAAGGCCATTAATTCCTTTTACTTCTGCCTTCCGTAAGCTTCTTTGTTAGGTGAACTCAATGACCGTATAGTGGTCTGTTTTTTGGTATAGTAGAATTTTGGAGAAAAGCAATGAAATTGTGGGCTTTCCTTGAGGTGCAATCTTTTTCCTCTCTCTCCGAATGTGCGTGTTGCCCTTTCATTGCACTCCTCAGAGTTTTCGTTACCGGGCACGCCATAGTAATAAATGCTATTGCGCGGGCATCGCTGAAGCTTTACTTGGATAAGTTTACGAACGCCGTGTTGTACTGGTATAAAATAAAAGTGGGCACAATTTTTTTTTGTCCGCTAGGGCGGATTCCCATTGGCTGCTGAAGTGGGTACGCGCCGGCCCGACGTCACCTTTGCATGTGAGTCGTAGTGTGTCTGCGAATGCGAGTGTGCGTTGGGTCCAAGACTGCTTGGTGATCCCTGGTTAGTTCTGAGCGGGTTAGGCATAACCTGCGCTTTCGTGGAAAAGAGTCTTCAACCCATTTCCACAGGCTGACGTACACCAAGCATGGTGTTGCTCCGCGCAACGCTGTGCTGAACATGACGGTACCTAACACAAAAAAATTATGCCCACCTTCCCGCACGGGAACCCTGGTGTGATGCGATGCTGAAGGGAGTTGCATTGTGTGTTTCTATTGGTTCGATTACTCGAATTGCGTGAGCAATCGTCGGGTAATGCGAGAGAGAGAGAGAGAGAGAGAGAGAGAGAGAGAGAGAGAGAAAGAGAGAGAGAGAGAGAGAGAGAGCGCGTAGCGCGGACGACCGTCGACTGAGAGACCGGCCGGAGCACGGCACTCCGCTTAATGCGCAGCACGCCCGAAGGAGAGGAGACCGCGGAGAGAGAGGGTGCTGCACATGCCCACAGCGCGCAGCGCCGCCCACCGACGAAGTGAGAGAGCGCGCCGCACGGCGCGCGCCACAGATGTTGGGGGAGAGGGCACGCTATCACGGCGAGTGGAGAGGGGTGACCCGAGGAGAGACGCAGCTGTGCGGACGCGGACGACGACGACGACGGATGCAAGACAGGGCTGCCGGCAAGAGATGCTCCTCTTAGCGTCGCATCTAAAAGCGACGCTGAGTGACGCTGGTGGTATCACCTAGCTTACTCTTGGTTTGGCTAAATTCCTGCGCGGTTAAGCTTCAAAACTCCGCCAACTTTATTGCGGGGTTATGCTTCCAGACTCGGTCCAGTATTCTGCGTAATGTCATTGTTAGCCCCTCAAAAAGCTCTGAATACTGGGTCATTAAAGTACGTAGTTCAATGACCGAGTGTCCAGGTGCCCACGCGTGCCCACCGGCTTTGCGTTGACGCTACAAATGTACAGAAGGGGGCAGCGGCAGGAGCCTTTGCTGAAAATTTTTTAACTTGTTCGGGTGCGACCCTTCAACGTGTGTGGTTGGTGTGTGCGAGGCTAATTTAGAAGTTGATTCGCATTATTGCTTCTCGTCCTTTTGGCTTCTTTCATTGTGCCAATATTTGTTCTCTTTGCACCGTCAAACCTGCACCACCCCTCGCCACATGCGATAGAGCGAGCAGCTCCTGACCTGTTTTCAAAACCACGCTTGTACGCGTTTATTCAATCCTCCTACAGGTGGCGACACGGGGCCCCCCAGAGTAAGGCGAGTGCGATGACGTCATCGCTCGGCGACTATTTCCTTCGCACGTTCGCAGGACCAACCACCAGCCTAAAAAACATGTCTGTTAAATTAACACACTTAGCCTGGCGATTGCCGGACTCTCTTAGCCATAGATGCGGAAAAAAGGGTTAGAAAAAGGAGGACTACGCACAAAAGTAAACGAACGAAGCTCAGCCACATATCTGGGCAACATAACCAAGCGAGACCTTACGCTCACAAAATGTAAGATATTGTCACGAAGCCAAGGACGACGCAGTTGTCTTGCAGGAGAAACAAGTTTATTGGAGCGAACTTGTGCTCCCCTAACAACTCAAAAGAATGCAGAGGCGGCGAAGCAGCGGTCAACAAAGTGACTTGCGTCAGCGAGCGTCGCAGAATCGAATGCCCCGGCGTCCGCACTGCAGGCTTTTTATCTTTCGGCGCGCGTGGTTCTCGAAACGTCGATTCGCATCGAGAACATAGTAGATCCAAGAAGATTATTCTGGGCTGTTCACGTTAGATCGGAATGCTCTCCCTATCACAACAGATAACACATGCGGCACAGAAAGAAAGAATGGAACACGCGCTTCCCTTGGCGCAGAGATAACGCAGACCGGCGCAGCCGGGCGGTAAAAGCAAAACAAATAAACAAACCCAATGTATGGTTCGTGGCATTACCCCCCCTCTAAGAGTGCATCGACCCGATGCTAACATAAGCGACAGTCCGAACAAATGAAAATAAAAGTTCGTCATCGTCCGTAAAAAGGTTTTAGGCGAACCACGTGGACGATTTCAGGCCGCCTGCGTTGTCGTGATGTGCCGGAGTCACCATCAGGGATCACTTCGTAGGTAAGTTGGCCAACACGTCGTAGAATCTGGTAGGGTCCGAAATAGCGTCGCAGGAGCTTCTCACTGAGTCCGCGTCGTCGGATGGGAGTCCAAACCCACACACGATCCCCTGGTTGGTACTCGGCGTCTCGGCGTCGGAGGTTGTAGCGGCCCGCATCCAACAGCTGCTGGTCCGTTATACGAACTCGAGCGAGCTGGCGGGCCTCTTCCGCACGTTGAAGATATCCGTGGACGTCGGCGTTGAGGTCGTCGTCTTCTACGTGCGGAAGCATGGCGTCGAGCATCGTAGTCGGCCTTCTACCGTAGACAAGCTCGAACGGCGTCAGCTGCGTCGTCTCCTGGATAGCCGTGTTGTACGCAAACGTGACATACGGGAGCACTTCGTCCCAAGTCTTGTGTTCAACGTCAACGTACATTGACAGCATATCTGCGATTGTCTTGTTCAGACGTTCTGTTAGTCCGTTCGTTTGGGGGTGGTACGCCGTCGTTCTTCGGTGATCCGTGTTGCTGTAGCGTAATACTCCTTGCATCAGCTCCGCAGTAAATGCCGTTCCGCGGTCTGTGATTAGGACTTCCGGGGCTCCATGTCGCAGCACCACTTGGCTTATAAAGAACTTTGCCACTTCTTGTGCAGTCCCCCTCGGAAGAGCGGCGGTCTCGGCGTAGCGCGTCATGTAGTCTGTCGCTACGACAATCCACCTGTTCTGTGATCGTGACGTAGGGAACGGGCCTAAAAGGTCCATTCCAATCTGTTGAAATGGTCTCGATGGGACGGCGATCGGTTGTAGAAGTCCGGCGGGTCTTGTCGGCGGCGTTTTTCGTCGCTGGCAGTCACGGCAGCTCCGGACGTAGTGGGTGACGTCAGAGGTAAGGCCGGGCCAGTAGTACCTCGCCTTGATTTTTCCAATAGTGCGGGCTGTGCCGAGATGTCCGGAAGACGGGTCGTCGTGGCACGCTTCCAAAATTTCGTCACGAAGGTCCGCGGGGATGACGAGAAGGTAATTCGCTCTTGTTCCGGGCTCAAATTCTTCTTCACGAGGACGGAGTTTCTCAGGCTGAATGCTGGTAAGCTGCGTTTGAAGGTTCTAGGAACGGCAACGTTGCATCCCTCGAGGTACTCGATTATGACGCGTAAGTCGGGGTCGGCACGCTGCTGGGCGGCTAGGTCGCTCTCCGTCACGATCCGGAAGAACGCGCTGTCTTCATCAGAGTCTTGTGGTGGTGGGTCGACGGGGGCGCGGGACAGGCAGTCGGCGTCGGAGTGTTTCCTGCCGGATTTATAAACGACTGTAACGTCGAACTCCTGCAGGCGCAAGCTCCACCGCCCAAGACGGCCAGAGGGGTCCTTCAAATTGGCGAGCCAACACAGCGCATGGTGGTCTGTTACAACCTTGAATGGCCTTCCATACACGTATGGGCGAAATTTTGAAATCGCCCATATAATAGCCAGGCACTCTTTGTCAGAGGCAGAATAGTTTTTCTCCTCCTTCGACAGACCACGGCTGGCATAGGCGATTACCCTTTCGCAGCCGCTTTGCTTTTGGACAAGGACGGCACCCAAGCCTATATCACTGGCGTCCGTGTGCATTTCCGTTTCGGCATTTTCGTCGAAATGAGCGAGCACGGGCGGGCTTTGCAGGTGTTTTTGCAGCTCGCAGAATGCTTTTTCTTGGTCGTTTTCCCAGCTGAAAGGGGTGCTGTCTTTCGTCAAGCGCGTGAGTGGCTCTGCAATGCGTGCGAAGTTTGCGACGAAGCGCCGGTAGTATGCGCACAGCCCGAGAAATCTTCGCACGCCCTTCTTGTCTTTCGGCCTAGGGAAGTTCGCGATAGCTGAAGTTTTTGCCGGGTCAGGTAGGACTCCCGCGGCGTTGACGACGTGGCCCAAGAACTTGAGTTCCTCGTATGCGAAACGGCACTTTTCAGGCTTCAGCGTCAACCCCGACGTACGAATTGCCTCGAGTACAGACTCCAACCTTGCAAGGTGTTCGTCGAAAGTCCGGGCGAATACCACTACGTCGTCGAGGTATACGAGGCAGGTGTGCCACTTAAGGCCAGCTAGCACAGTGTCCATGACTCTTTGAAACGTCGCTGGTGCTGTGCACAGCCCAAACGGCATCACCTTGAACTCGTATAGGCCGTCTGGGGTTATAAATGCAGTCTTCTCTCGGTCTCTCTCGTCCACTTCCATTTGCCAGTAGCCGGTCTTCAGGTCCATCGATGAAAAGTACTTCGCGTGGCAGAGGTGGTCGAGGGCGTCGTCGATTCGGGGGAGGGGGTACACGTCCTTTTTCGTGATTTTGTTCAGTCGCCGGTAGTCAACACAAAACCTTAATGTGCCGTCTTTTTTCTTTACGAGTACGACGGGCGCAGCCCAGGGGCTTTTCGATGGCTGTATAATGTCGTCGCTGAGCATGTCGTCGACTTGAGTCCGGATGGCTTCCCGTTCGTGTGAAGAGACGCGGTACGGTGACTGTCGGGTAGGTCGGGCTCCATCTTCGGTTATTATTCGGTGCTTCGCTAGAGGGGTCTGACGTAGTTTTGCGCTTGACGAAAAACATTCGCTGTAGCGACGCAGCAAAGCCAATAATTTGTTCCGTTGTTCTTGCGGTAGCGCCGGATTCACGTGCAAGGGCTGCGGGAGCTTGAAGGTTTCTACGGGTGTGCGTTCAAAGTCGGCGACCGCGATCACGTCACTTGCTTCTTGCGCTTCTTCGAGGAATGCAATTGCCGCGCCCTTGTTTAAATGCTGGTACTCCTCGGTGAAATTAGTAACCAGAATGTGGGATTGGTGTTCCTTGAAGCGCGCAATGCCTCTTGCGACCGACACACTACGGTCGAGAAGCACCCTTTCATCAGTGTCTACGATAGCGTCGACGTCAGGAGCAGCATCTTCACAGTAGACTGCGACCATCAAGCTTGCGCGGGGTGGCAGGGTGACATGATCATCGGCAATCCTTACAGCAGCACGTCGTTCGGGGTTCGGTTCCGGCGTCATGGAGTGATTGGGGGAAAAAGTTATTGACTTGGTCTGCAGATCGATTATTGCACCGTTGTCCATCAAAAAGTCCATCCCAAGAATTACGTCGCGGGAGCAGTTAGGCAGAATGACGAACGCCGCAGGGTACGTTGTGCCGTCTATGGTGACGCGCGATGTGCACGTTCCGCTTGGCGTCACGAGGTGGCCTCCTGCTGTGCGTATGTGCGGACCGTCCCATCTGGTCATAACTTTCTTCAGTTTAGACGCAAATGGTCCGCTCATTACCGAATAGTCAGCTCCCGTGTCTACGAGGGCGACTACGTCAAAGCCGTCGATGGACACCTTGACGTCAGAAGCAGTCTTCCTCGAGTTTCGGGTTCGTCGGGGCGTCGTATCTCTGCTTGTACGTGTTGACGGTCCGGCAGTGTGCATCGTCGTTGTCGTCGTCTTCTCAACGGACGTCTCGGTCAGGTCGGGTACGCGTCGCGCCGTGTAGCTGTCGTCGTGTTCAGGAGTCTCGTTAGGGCTGGGTCGGGTCGTCGGGATGAGGGCATGTCGTGAATGATGGTTTTCAGCGAGTCGCTGCGTCGTTGGAGGGTTTTCATTTTTCCGCCGTTGTGCAACTTTACCTCCCGAAGTTGCTGCTTTTAGTTTCCCCCGCGTGGGCTGGGGGACCTTCCACGTGAGAAGTCAGCATTGCTACGGCGGTTCGGCGATTGGTACGGGTAGGGCGATGGCGAGCGGTTGAAACGGGATGGGCCACGGCTGGTTTCAGATAGATACTCGTCGATCTCACGTGGTCGTTGGCCAGGGAGAGGGCGAGGTGCGTCGACGGAGAAACCACGCAGTCCGAGTCTCTTGTATGGGCAGCGACGGTAGATGTGGTCGGCCTCTCCGCAGTGGTAGCACAGAGGACGATTATCGGGAGTTCGCCATACGTCCGTCTTCCTCGGCGTCTGGTTTCGGGCTACCGGGGGTCGGGCGGGTGACAGTGTGCGGCGGTACGGCGGGGCCTCTTGACGGCGTGTTGGGGCAGGGCGGGGTCGACGAACAGCCGCAGAGTAGGTCATAGCCTCGGGCTCGCGGGGTGCTTCGGACGGCACAGAAGTTCCCAAAGCCTGCTGTACTTCTTCCCGGAACACGTCGGTCAGTGAAGTGACTTGAGGTTCTGGTGTCGTCATCGGGAAAAGTTTCCGCAGCTCCTCCCTTACCACTGCGCGGATAGTGTCGCGTAGTGAGTCGGAGTTAATAGCGCTGGCACCAATCGTCTCCGAAACCAGCGCATTGATTGGGCGGTCGTATTGCCTCGTTCGGATTTCGAGCGTCTTCTCCATCGCGGCGGTCTCAGACGCGAATTCGGACACGGTCTTGGGGGGGTTGCGAACAAGGCACGCGAAGAGCTCTTGCTTCACACCTCGCATCAGAAACCGTAGTTTCTTTTCCTCCGTCATTCCTGGGTCCGCACGGCGAAAAAGTCGCTTCATTTCCTCGACGAAGATTACGACTCCTTCGTTCGGGTGTTGCGTTCGAGTTTCCAGTAAAATCGCAGCTCGTTCTTTTCTCACCACGGTCGTGAAGGTCTTAAGGAACTCGCTTTTGAATTGCGTCCAGTCGGTCAAGGCGCTCTCGTGGTTTTCAAACCAAGTTCGAGCTGCATCCTCCAAGTAAAAGAAAACATGCCGGGAGGTTTCTTCATCGTCCCACCTGTTGAAGATCCGCACGCGCTCCAGCTTCTCCAACCATTCCTCTGGGTCTTCAGCGGGGGCTCCCCGGAACGATGGCGGTTCCCGGGGCTGCTGCAGCATGATTGGCGACGTTGTTTCTTGTACCATGGTGTTGGTTGCAGCGTTCCTTCTCTTGGGTCCTTCTGGCATCAAACCGAACTCGGGTGGTAAATCTTGCAGGCGGGGGCTGGCTCTTGTTGGACTGGCTTGGCGGCTTCTCGAGGTTGTAGTGGGCATGAAGGGTGCGTACCCAGCACCTCCACCAGATGTCACGAAGCCAAGGACGCCGCAGTTGTCTTGCAGGAGAAACAAGTTTATTGGAGCGAACTTGTGCTCCCCTAACAACTCAAAAGAATACAGAGGCGGCGAAGCAGCGGTCAACAAAGTGACTTGCGTCAGCGAGCGTCGCAGAATCGAATGCCCCGGCGTCCGCACTGCAGGCTTTTTATCTTTCGGCGCGCGTGGTTCTCGAAACGTCGATTCGCATCGAGAACATAGTAGATCCAAGAAGATTATTCTGGGCTGTTCACGTTAGATCGGAATGCTCTCCCTATCACAACAGATAACACATGCGGCACAGAAAGAAAGAATGGAACACGCGCTTCCCTTGGCGCAGAGATAACGCAGACCGGCGCAGCCGGGCGGTAAAAGCAAAATACAAATAAACAAACCCAATGTATGGTTCGCGGCAATATTATCGACGAATTCTTATGTTTGCACTGAGTTTTTTAATTAAAATAACAATTTTTTCTCGTTTTACGCAAATAATTTGATTTTGTTTCATTTAGTTCAACGTAACTTGCTTATTTTGACATAATTTCGTCTCAGATAACAAAAGTTACTTGAGCATAAACAAATATTTGTATTCGATAAATTATGATTTCAAACAGAAATTTGCTGGAAGTAATTCAAACGATTAATCCAGCGCTTTTTGACCCAATTGCTACTATTTAGCCTCTCGTGTTGTGTCGTGTAAACAAAAATTCATTTTAAACACGTGAGGGCAATATACCAAAGGCCTCAGTCAGTGCCTACGTTACTCGAACACTTTGTAAGAGGATGCCAACATTCGCAGGTTGTCATGGCAACTGTTTTTAGTATATACACAGCTTGTTGGCACGCCGTGGTCCTCAGAAAGTTTTCTTTCTAATGGCGCACGTGCTTATGATTGATAGAAGCAAGCAGCAAATGTTTCTTCGCTTTTTTTTCAAGTGCTACAAGGGAGCATAAATCCTCTCACATTCACCGGGGAATGACGCGGAGAACTAAGATGCAGATGAAAGGGTGCGGTAGAAAACAAAACCGGCGCAGAAAATGGCCAGATTTTTTGTGGGCAGTCAAATACGTATTGTTTTATGACGTTCGTTCGCCCACCCGAGGGTTGTTACGTCTGCACAAGAAACATGCAGACAGCCGCGACGGCATGGAGAGGAGCGAGAAACGAGGCAACAAGAGAAAAACGAAGGGAGCACATTTTGGAAGAATGGAGCGAAATGTGTTCCCTCATTTGTGATGTTGTTTTCGTTTTTTTACTCCTATTTTTGTCTGCGGTAGAGGTAGAAGGGTGTAAGGACTTTTTTATGCGCCAAAGCAAGCGCTAGCATCTTGAGTTATCAATCTGGAGGATAAAAAATGAAAATTTACTTTTCTGATTTTTATACGAACCGGGCCTGTAGGCACAACAAAATTCTTCCCATGTCGTGTTTGAAAGAAGCCGAGCGAAAGGTTAACCGAATGCTTCGCCACGCAAGCGGAAGCGCTGTAGTTATACCGCACCTCTGGCGGTACGAGTTTTGGCACTCAGAAAGATGGACCACGGGCGTTGAACAGTCACTAAGTGCCATTTTGCGTTTTTTTCCACAAAGGCTCAGTCTTTCCCGCTGCCCTCTGCCAATAAGTTCCCAGAGTCGTACAAAAAATAAGTGGATAAAATAAAGAAAATATAACATATAGGAAAATGGGGCCAAGCTTTCGCGCCACAATCAGTCACATGTGCAAGTGGGGACTCCTCAGTTTTCCGGCAGGAATATTCCGGAATGCTGGATGCCGCTGAGCAGAGACGCACAAGTCGACACGGTAGAATAAAATCAAACGAAGTGTTAGACGATTCTCACCGGAGATGCACCCCAAGAAAAGCCTATTGAATTACACTTCACAAAAAGAAGCCCTCGTTCGGCCCCTATTATGTATTTTTTTAAAAAAAGAGCCCGACAAGAATAGAGATCAGGAAGCGGATGGAGCGAAGGTTTGAGATGGCGTTACTTTGAAGTTCATAACTAGAAATAAAAAAAAACATGCGCTTCGGAATCCTGCGCTCTGGTGCCCCCTTGACCTTTCCCACTTTTATGAATAGTTTTGGGAGCGAGGATAAAAATATATCTCCCCATTTTACTCAACGTGAGGTATCCTTTGTAATAAAAGGGCGGCCGATTTCATAGTGTGAACACCTTGAAGTGCCACATTTATTGCCCAGTTTCGTTGCCTTTGTACAGAAGAAATCCCGTGAATAATTCGACGAACCACGATGAAACGAAAGAGCTACTTCCTAAAAGGTGGATGCAGCAAACAATATTGGTGCTCCGTGTTTTAAATGACACTGAACTGTTCGTAGTAAGTTTTAGGAATGTCATTCAACACGGAATAATCATTCAACACGACGATGAGTTAGCGAATAAAGGTAAAATTCACCTTGTCAGGTAGTACAAAGTGAAGGTGACTTCGCCGGGTTGGTATTTGGAAGGGCACGTACAGCGAAGTGACTGCTACTATTCACCTGCTTCCACAAGGTCACAATCAGGGAAGACAATAATGAAAGGAGGCAAAGGCTAAACAGTCACTTAAAAAAATGCCCGCCTAAACTTTTCTCATTAGAATGAATGTCAAGATAAATTATAAGCCTCAAACGTGGCATGGAAATGACTTTTTCAAGGTTGCTGTAGATCTGTGACCCTTTACTGCTTACAATTTAAGTACAGGGTAAACATGATTCCACATTATACTAGATAAAGATGATTGCAATTATTGTCACCCAAAACAAACGGGCAGCATCTCCTTTCTAACGGGCAACATACTTAATGCCTTGACGTTAAATTCATTGCATGTGCGATAGATGAGGCATGTTAGCGAAATTTCACCTGAGCAGTTATTTATTTATTTTATGGGGAAGTTTATTGGCAGGACGACAGCAAGGCGTTGAAACGCAGAGAGGCTCAGCTGAGTCCGAAGGGGTTCTGCCGTGCGCGCTCAGCTCTCGAGACAACAGACTGGTGATGATGATCTTGAGTCTTGCCATGATGATGATGCAGGTAGCATGGGGTAATACGCTCCGCTGGTTGTTCTTCCAACTTCACGGCTGTGTAGCTGCGCTGATAGCGTTACGTCGATGGTGGCAAGTCTTCCTCGTTACAATCACCCCCCCCCCCCCCCCCCGGTGAAAAGAGCCAACCTGGCGACTTAGGGACACGACAAAATAAGAGGATCGTAGTATGGCTTGAGGCGCTGAACGTGGACAATTTCGCGTCCACGGCGGCGAAGATCCGTTGAAGGCGTCAGTGGCTCCACGACATAGTTGACGGGAGAGGTACGCTCGACTACACGGTATGGGCCGTGGTACTTCGAAAGAAGCTTGCTGGATAGGCCGGCAGTAGTAGACGGTATATAGAGCAAGACAAGAGAGCCGGGAGGAAATTCAGCTGATGGCTTGGAGTCATCGCGACGGTGTTTTTGTTGTGACTGCTCTTCCGTAGTGAATGCGCGAGCAAGCTGTCGGCACTCCTCGGCGTGCGAAGTAGTCTCAGAAATCAGCGCGTATTCTGAGGCGTCTGGTCGATACGGAAGGATGGTATCCAGGAGACACGATGGTTCGCGTCCGTAAAGAAGACAGAATGGGGAAAAGCCGGTAGTGGCCTGCTGAGCAGTGTTGTAGGCGTATGTTATAAATGGGAGGACCTGGTCCCAATTTGTGTGGTCCGAAGAGACATACATTGCTAGCATATCGCCCAAGGTACGGTTGAAACGCTCCGTAAGGCCATTGGTCTGTGGGTGGTAGGCTGTAGCGGTCCTGTGGGTAACGCGGCATGCTGCGAGTAGGGCTTCAATGACCTCGGAGAGGAATACACGGCCCCTGTCGCTGAGCAGTTCACGAGGCGCACCGTGTCGGAGCACGAAACGATGTAAAAGGAACTTTGCGACGTCGCACGCAGTGCCAGCTGGTAATGCGGCTGTTTCAGCGTATCGGGTGAGATGGTCGACGGCGACTATAATCCAGCGGTTGCCAGTAGCCGTTAACGGTAAAGGCCCGTACAAGTCAATACCAACACGATCAAAAGGTCGGGCTGGGCATGGCAACGGCTGCAAAGCACCTGTCTGTGGGTCCGGTCGTAACTTTCGGCGCTGGCAGTCGGCACAAGAGCGAACGAACTTGCGGACAAACGTGTACATTCCGCGCCAGTAGAAGCGCAGCCGGAGGCGCTGGTATGTCTTGAGCACTCCGGAGTGGGCACACTGCGCATCTGCGTAAAAGGAGTTGCAGATTGTAGAGCGCAAGTGGCAAGGGATGACAAGCAGCCATTTTCGGCCTTCGGAGAGGTAGCTACGGCGGTAGAGAAGCTCATCACGGATGGCGAAGTGGCGTGCTTGACGGCGGAGGGCTCGGGGTGCTGATGTCGTCGCCGGGTGTGATAGGACAGCCAAAATTGAAGAAATCCACGGGTCTTTTCGCTGTTCGGCTGGCATGTCAGCAAAAGGAAGGAGCTCGCCAACACTGTCTGCAGCGTCGAGAGATGCAGAAGCGAAAGTGACAGGTGAGCGAGATAGCGCATCGGCATCGGCATGCTTGCGGCCAGAGCGGTATATCACACGGATATCGTATTCCTGGAGCCGAAGAGTCCAACGCCCAAGTCGTCCGGATGGGTCTTTCAACGAAGACAGCCAACAAAGAGCATGATGGTCCGTCACGACATCGAATTGGCGACCGTATAAGTAGGGGCGAAATTTGTCGATGGCCCATACGATGGCTAGGCACTCTTTCTCCGTGACGGAGTAGTTGGATTCCGGCTTAGTAAGAGTACGGCTTGCGTAAGCGACGACATACTCGTCAAATCCTGCTTTTCGCTGCGCAAGCACAGCACCAAAGCCGACACCACTGGCATCGGTATGAATTTCCGTCGGCGCACGTGGGTCGAAGTGCCGGAGAATGGGTGGAGAGGTCAAGAGGCAGCGTAACGTAGAAAACGCCTCATCGCATGTCGGTGACCAAGCAGAAATGTCTTTGTCTCCGCTAAGAAGCTTGGTTAATGGTGATATGACGGCGGCAAAGTTAGGGACAAATCGACGAAAATAAGAACACAGTCCAATAAAACTTCGTAGTTCTTTCATGCTGGTCGGTTTGGGAAACGCAGCAACAGCTTGAAGTTTAGCTGGATCAGGGAGAACGCCATTCTTTGAGACTACATGACCCAAAATAGTGAGCTTCCGGGCAGCAAAATGACATTTCTTAACATTGAGTTGAAGGCCGGCATCGTTCAGGCATTTCAACACTTGTTGGAGGCGCTCGAGGTGTGGGTCAAAGTCGGGGGAAAACACAACGATGTCGTCTAAGTAGCATAGACATATTTTCCATTTGAGTCCTCGCAGTATAGTGTCCATCATTCGCTCAAAGGTAGCGGGAGCATTGCAGAGCCCAAACGGCATCACGTTGAATTCGTACAACCCGTCAGGGGTGACGAAGGCGGTCTTGGGACGATCAGCGTCTGCCATAGGGACCTGCCAATACCCAGATCGCAAATCCAAAGAAGAGAAAAACTCAGCACCTTGCAAGGAGTCGAGAGCGTCATCGATGCGGTGCAGAGGGTATACGTCTTTGCGAGTGATCTTGTTCAAACGACGGTAATCGACACAGAATCGGATGGAGCCATCTTTCTTCTTAACGAGGACAACGGGTGACGCCCATGGGCTGTTTGAAAGGCGTATAACACCTCGATGAAGCATGTCGTCGACTTGTTCTTCTATAACCCGACGTTCAGCGGCCGACACGCGGTATGGTCGTTGCCGTAACGGCGAGTGGGACCCCGTTTCAATGTTGTGGCTGACGGTGGAAGAGCGGCCCAAAGAAGTTTGCTCACAGTCGAAGGAGTTGCGGAACCGGTTAAGTAGACAAGGGAGGCGATCACGCTGCGGAGCTGAAAGTTCAGAGTCGACAGAAGAAAATAGAACTTGGGAACTGGACGCCGATGCGGAAGGTGTGAGGGCACTAACTGGTAGCGATGATGGATCGTCGGGGCCTTTGGCTAGAAGGTTGGTGTCGAGGGGCTCGACACAACCAATGCACTCCCCACGAAGCACAGTGAACGCCGACGTGGATGGGTTAGGGATGTACATAGCAGAAAAGCCATTTTCAAGGGAGAAGACGGAGAAAGGCAGAGGTATGTTCTTGCGTCGGGAAAACAGTTGTGATGGGTTGAAGATTACGGTCGAATTGATGAGGGAAGCACAGGACACTGGTACTAAAACTGCGGAGTTTGGAGGAATCTCGGTATCTTCCTTAACAGCGAGCTTGTGCGAGGTTAAAGGCAAATCGTTGAACTGGGCATCACACACGGGCAGCAACGCAACCTCAGCGCGGGCGCAAACTATAATGGCTTGATGGCGTGACAGAAAGTCCCATCCTAAAATGATATCATGAGAGCATGAAGTAAGCACCAGGAATTCAATGATGTAAAGGGCGTCCTGTACAACGACTCGGGCTGTGCATGCTGCGAGAGGTTCAACTTGTTCGGCGTTAGCTGTGCGAAGGCGAAAACCGGAAACAGGGGTTGTCACTTTTCGAATCTTGCGGCATAGTTTTGCGTCCATGACTGAAACTGCGGCACCAGTGTCAACAAGCGCAAGGGTGGCGACTCCTTCAACAAAAACGTCAATCACATTCGTAGGATAAACATGAGGGCTTGCGTGTGTCGTGGTCGTCGCAGTTCTTGCCTCGGGAACTGCGGCGACTAGTTTTCCTGGGGAGTGGCGGGGCGACGTCGCATGGGGGACACTGAACGACGACGCGGGGACGGTGAACGGCGGTTGTTAACTGTCGGTGCCTCCGATGGAAGAGAGTAACGCGACGGCTCCATTGGTACGTGGTCGTTCGACAGATTCGGCGTGTAGACAGGGTGCGCAGGAGCTCGGTAGGCGTCAGTGAAGGGGGAAACTCGGCGGCGGCAGAAACGCGCAACGTGACCGGGAATACGACAGACGAAGCAGATGGGCCGGTTGTCGGGCGTGCGCCATGGGTTGCTGTGGAGCGGTGCCAAGGAAGCCGGAGGAAGATAGGTCGGCGGCTGCGGGCGGCGTAAAGGCACGTAAGCGGTAGGTAGACGTAAGCTGATCACGTCTCTGACGCTTTGAGGGTTTTTTGCCAGCAGCATCTGGAACGCGTCCTCATCTATTCCCTTCAGTATATGTTTGATGGTGTCTTGCTCAGGCATGGAGGGATCCACGCGCCTGCAAAGGTCGACCACATCCTCGACGTAGCTGGTAAAGTTCTCTCCGGGCTTTTGAGCTCGCTCTCTCAAACACTGCTCCGCGCGAAGCTTGCGAACCGCTGGCCGGTCAAATACCGCCGAAAAGTTCGTTTTGAATTCGGTCCAGGTTTCGCGATCCTCTGGGTGGTTGTGATACCATTTTCCGGCAAGTCCCCTCAAAGAAAAACTTACGTTATTTAGCTTCATAGCATCGTCCCACCTATTGCGCACGCTTACCCTCTCGTAAGCCGAAAGCCAATCTTCAACGTCCTGGTCGTCTGCACCAGTGAACATCACCGGGTCACGCTCGCGGATCACCCCAGAGCAGATGACAGCCGATGGTGAAGGCGATGTCGTGTTTCGGGCGTCGCTAGGCATGGCTGACTCAGCGGTAGAAGGCAAGGTGCGTCTCCGGAGTTCCAGGCTTGCGGGTGCACGGGGTGCAGCTAAGGAGCGGGACGAGGATGGAATCCGCACCTCCACCAAAATTATGGGGAAGTTTATTGGCAGGACGACAGCAAGGCGTTGAAACGCAGAGAGGCTCAGCTGAGTCCGAAGGGGTTCTGCCGTGCGCGCTCAGCTCTCGAGACAACAGAATGGTGATGATGATCTTGAGTCTTGCCATGATGATGATGCAGGTAGCATGGGGTAATACGCTCCGCTGGTTGTTCTTCCAACTTCACGGCTGTGTAGCTGCGCTGATAGCGTTACGTCGATGGTGGCAAGTCTTCCTCGTTACAATCTATTTATTTATTTATTTATTTATTTATTTATTTATTTATTTATTTATTTATTTTGTTATTTATTTATTTATTTATTTTAAATGCTCACCAACAGCGCAATGGCCTTCTCGGGTGATGCATAGAGTACAGGCATATAAGGCATACAAAAGACATAATGTGAAAAGGCAAGTAACAGTACAATTATATGGGTATATATACACAAAGACGGAGAGTTATCAAAGAGCCAGAGGCATTTTCTGAGCAGCAAGAGCATGGAGATTGTGTGTACACTAAACGACAAATACAAGCACAATCGTGATGATTCTCTTCGCTCCGACACACAAAAACAGAGGGAGAAGTGCAAGTGCGACCGCGCTATAGAACATGTGCATTCAAGATGGAAAATTTTTGAAAGAGCGTTAGCAAAGTGCGGTGCCCGGATTCATGATATCTAGGTACGGTGGTAAATTTTACCTGTCTGTCTCTTTACTCACTGGAATATATCAAGTATGCCAAAAGAGTGTTATCCCTCAACGGAAGAAATCAGGATGGGGCATCTACAAGGTCCTTGATTCAACCTGTTACAGTTTGTCTTTATGTCACTGTCTTAACTTCGTTCTTAAACGTTGTAAATAGGGTGGTGTAGCTTTGAAACGCTTGCGTTTATTTTCATCATCTGGTATGCAGCGTAGAAAGGGAAAGAGAATCCCCGAGGGCTGATATGTAATCATGGCTAATGCTAGCAAATCAAGATGGAAAGTTTGAAAAAAACATCTGCAGAATTTATTCAATCAATGAGCGGTCAAATCATGCCGGCATCACACCGACAAGTTACCACAGACAACGCGCTGTCATGCCAAACGCACCACAAACATTTCAGCCAATCAAATTTCCACGTAGTGTGACAGGTTGCTTGCCGAATACGTCGTTAAAACTGGGTGATGACCGGTCTGCCGACGGGTCGTCGAAAATGGATCTCGAAGCCAAAACTTCGCCCCAAGGAGTTTTGTGCCGAAATCATGGGGCGTTTTATTACTTTTGTAAATAGCGTTCTATCGCTTCCTGGCTGAACATCCACACGCCCAAAGCACATTAGGCATTGCGGCAACGCAGTTTCCGGAATACAGTTACAGCCGGTTGCATCAAAACCAAAACTGAAGCGTGGGCGCTCTACAGTTTGTCGCGGTAGATTTTTAAAAAGTAATTGTTGTTAGGGTCAATGAAGCCAAAATACCACCACTGCAACGAAAGTATGTGGAAAACATTTGCTTCCAGCGCTGGTAAAATACGCTCACAAAGGGGTCCTCAAGCGGCTTCACGTAGAAAAATTTCAATGTAGACGCACGAACCACCATTTATTTTTTTCTGTTCTAGTGTATCCCCTCAAAATTCGGTAGCCCGAAACTAGTGAGCTCTGTTCGGCTAAAGGCACCAATGCGAGCTGTGCGTCCTTACTTGCTCTTTGAAGTAAATTCTACAGAGATGCTGTGACCTGTACGCCGCGTGTAATGCGTGTATAATATTGATTTTTGTGTATCCTTAGATGTATTTTCAGGAAATATTAAGCCTTTTACACGTGCTCTTAACAATGCAGGAATCGAAAGCTTTTTAATCACCCACAGTATGTTAGATCAGGTATCCCAAGCTCCTGTTTTTGTTTGTATGTGTGTGCATGTGTTCAGGCGCGCGTATCTGTTGCCAGTATATTTGAACCTGCTTGACATGGATTTCATGACACCTGTTTTCTCCAGCATGATAACACCATTGGAATGCTTAAACATGCGTGTTTGCAGGTGCTTGTGCTTTTTCATGAACCCTGTCTCGGTACACGCTAATGCACCTGTGTGCTTGTGTGTTTACTTAGGCACATGTGTGCGTGTGTGTGTGTGTATGTGTGTGTGTGTGTGTGTGCGCGTGTGCGTGTGTGTGTGCGTGTGCGAGTGCGTGTGTGAGTGTGTGAGCTGCGTGTGTGTGTGTGTGAGAGAGCTGCGTGAGTGTATGTGTGTAGTGTGTGGGTGCGTGCGTGTGTGTGTGCGTGTGTGTGTGTGCGCGTGTGTGTGCGTGCGTGCGTGTGTGTGTGTGTGTGTGTGTGTGCGTGTGTGTGTGTGTGGTGTGTGTGTGTGTGAGTGTGTGTGTGTGAGAGCTGCGTGAGTGTATGTTTGTGTTTATGTCTGTGCGGCTGTGGCGCTACACTGTACTTCGTGATTCACGGCCCCTTGCCACCAGTATCCCTAGTTCATTGTTTGTTTCTTCGGTGTGTGGTCCTGTACATCTCGTGCACCACTCAAGGAAGGCTTAGCCCTGTTGCTGTGCACTCCGAAATAAATTATTAGTCGTATCGCAATAAACCAACGTTGGGACTTTTCACTCCAAAACTTGAAATTTGTCCCAGTGAAGGCACTACTAAAATATACGGTATTAACTAGCCACCTAACTAGACTTGCCGGTCGCGGCTTGTTGATTACAGTACGCGCGCAACCAATTGTACGTTGGTACGAAGGCAATGTGATGTCGGCAAGAAATAAAAAAGAACAGCTTTTGTTTGTTTTAGGGGCGAAGCTCCTCTTGCTCGGGCCCTGTCCCGGGCCCCGTTGGTGCTGTATCCGGCACATTAATGATAATTATGGCAGGATCCCCCTAGGGATTGGCCAACCAAAGATTGGCCGAAGAAGCCAAAACGTTCAACGCGTTCGTTGCTACCCAACAAGGAGGAGAGGAAGAAGAGGTTGTCGTTCGTCGCCTGCGAGCTCAAGACACGTACCGGGGGTACGCGACACAAGCCGGTCTGCAGAAGGTGACGACCAAGGTGGCTAAAATGACACACACCGAATTCGCCAACTTACCCATGGAGATTCTTATCGTCCCAAACAAGCCCTACATAATCACCACAAACATCTACTTCGTCGACAGGCTTGTCACCGGAGCGGTGGTAAGCTTGACGTGTCGAGTGTTTATATGATGTGCGGGCGAATGTTTCACGGTTTTACCGATAAGTATTTTGTTTCGCCCCTCTCTTTATCATTTACTTCGTGGAGATGGCGGGATTTTCGGTTGGAAGTTGTGAGGGTGAACAACAAGCCCCTCTTCTTCAGAAGCGGATCTCATAACAACCCGGTCGCTATTATTGTCCTGGTAAAAATGCGTAAGTGGCAGTTTGAGGTAACGTTTTGGGGCCTATTGAAAGGCCCAAACAGCTTGAAGATGTCGTCGCAGTTATAAACGTTTACAACGATAACTGTCTTTGCTTCTTTAACCACACTCCTAAAATTCATTACGCATATCCACGGAGACGACGGACGAAAACGACAACGCTAGTATTGTACCTTTGTATTTGAAGCCCCATCTGCCCTCCAGTCGAATACCGACTTAGGCACGCGTGCGCTATGCCTACGGTAACTCTTATTTCTTGTTGTATCTTGCTGTACGAGATATTGTCCTTGTACATTCAAACAACACAGTGGTACATATACAGCACTGATTGTCGGTCAAGCCATCTTTAAACATTACTCTTGGAGTTTTTGGTCAAATCGGCAAGTTCAGTCTTTTTACACTACCGTAGTCGATCCATGAATGGTGCACGAAAAAGTTGAGTATATCCGTCCCAGTAAGAAAATTTGACGTACATTAAAATTTACTTCAGGGGTAGGTTGAATGAAGGCAACTTGTACTGAGATTTTGGGCAGCCCCTTTTTATCTGGCATTAAAATGGGTTCGCAAAAACACCAATTCGACAAAACCTATGCTGGCTCATCCCGATATATTCACATCCACGCAGTCTTTTCCGAAGACCACTTATAATCTTGGCACACGCGTCCGCTACATTAGAAGAACCCTCCTTCCCCCGGGACGTTCGCGCAAGGCTGGCAAAAGCGATACCGCAAATGAGGGCCCTGTATGCGTTATATTGAGCTGCGCGGAAGACTTTTATCAAACGGGGGCATTTTATGGTTCCCACTTGGCCACAAAATGTAGAAGCTGACAGAAGAACCCGCAACCGCGGCTTTCAAATTAAAAAAAAATGTGGCTGCCTGATGATGATCGTTCGATGTTTATGGCGCAAGGCCAACTGGGGCAAAGAGCGCCAAAACAATAGTCGATGATAGGGGTGAAACCTTAAACACTAAGTAAAATCAGCAAAAACAAAAGTAAAGTCACAAAACTACAATGAGCATGGCTGGTGTATAGGGCCAGATTTCATGATGCGTGATAGGAAATGAGGTTTAAAAACTTGACGTCGGACAAACACTCAAACACACGTTTCACGGAAACAATGGCATCATCACCTAGGAAAAACGATGGATGTAGGGGAATATGTTGTCTGTAGAGTTCTCTGAAGTGTTTGTGTCGTGTTGTGTGAAGTGCCTTGCATGTGATTAGTATGTGCACTACGGATAGGGCCTCTCCGCACCTGCCGCACTGGGGTCTAGAAGATTCCGTCAGCAGATACGAGTGAGTTGCATGGGTGTGCCCTATCCGCAGCCTACTCAAGGCGACTTCTGTGTGTCTGTTGCGTGTGTCAGTGGTGTATGGTCCCAAGCATGGTTTTATAGCGTGTAACTTGTTATCTGTCTGTTCACTCCAGTGTGTTTGCCATGTTCTACGCAAGTGTTGTCTTATGTGTGGCTTGAGGTCTCTATATGGTACGGTTGTTATGTCTACAGTGTTCCTGAGTGCAGCAGCAGCTGCCCTCTCGTCTGCCAACTCGTTTCCAGCGATCCCAGCGTGTCCTGGGACCCAACAGAGGAGCAGCTGATGCTTCTGCGCATACACAGACATGATAGATTTAAATACAAGATTAACTATGTGGTTTTTGGGGGGTGTATGCGATGACAGTGCGCGAACAACACTCAAGGAATCTGTGTAGATGATAGAATTGGGAATTTGATTTTCAAGGATATGTCGTACAATCAGTAAAATTCCGTACGCTTCTGCTGAAAAAATTGTTGTGTGCACGCTCATGGTTCTGGATGCACTGAAATCCGGACCATGAGCAGCGCACGACACCATAGTAGAGGTTTTAGAAGCGTCACTGTAAAATTCAGCACGTGGGTATTTGAACTGCAAAGAAAGAAAGTGCTGAAGTATTGCAGCTCGCGGTACCCGATTTTTGTCAAGTTTCATAAAAGAAAGGTCACAGGACACAGGGCGAACTTGCCAAGGCGGTAAAATGTTTAAAGAGGATGACCTGTACACGTCTAAAAACGAAGCGCTCAGATCCGAGGCTCGCCCTTTCACTCTAAGTGAAAAGGGCAGAGGAACGGATGGGCGATTTACAAAGAGCAGAGATGTGGATGTATCGTTAAAGACAGGATAAAAAGGATGATTATTCAGCGATGAAATTTTAAAAGCATAAAGTAAGTCCATGTACGTCCGTTGGTTCTCAAGGCTCCACTTATTACACTCGGCATACAGACTCTCAGCAGGGGCTAGTGCGGTAAGCACCTGACGAAAGACGAAGGCCCAAGTGTAGCACTGGGTCAAGAATTCGCAAGGCTGTCTTAGTCGCCGACCCATACACCACACTGCCATAGTCCAAACGAGACCCAACCAAAGCAGTATACAAGCGAAGCAAGAGTTCTTTGTCGGAACCATAGGATTGGTGGGAGAGAACCTTAAGTATATTCATTGTTTTGAGACATTTATTTTTGAGTTCCTTGATGTGGGGAATGAATGTGAGTTTGTGATCAAACACCACACCTAAGCACTTGTGCTCCTTATTCACAGGAAGCGACACGCCATTAAGAGTAATGTCTGGGTCCGGATGGACCCCGCGCTTCCTGGAGTACACAACGCAGGAGCTTTTTGCAGGATTCAATTTAAAACCATTCTTGTCTGCCCAGCCGGCAAGTTTCTTTAAACCAAGCTGGACTTGACGTTCGCAGATTGACATATTACAGGATTTATAGGATATCTGGACGTCATCTACATACATGGAATAAGAGATTGTGGGTGGCAGTGCCTTACCAAGAGAGTTCATTTTTACTATGAAAAGAGTGCAGCTTAACACACCACCTTGTGGCACGCCATTTTCTTGCACGTGAACCCTTGAGAGTGCACCACCGACTCTCACTCGAAACGTTCTTTCTGACAGGTAACTGACAAGAGTGTTTAACATGTTACCCGAGACACCGAATGACTTTAGGTCACTGAGGATCCCGTACCGCCAAGCGGTGTCGTAGGCCTTCTTGAGGTCGACAAACACCGTTACACAATACTGTTTATGAACGAAGGCATCCTTTATATAGGATTCAAGAGATACGAGTTGATCGTTCGTGGATCGCCCCGCCCTGAAGCCTGCCTGGCAGCTCTCGAGAAGGCCATTGTACTCGAGGAAGTACACGAGCCTGCGATTGATCATCTTCTCGAGAAGCTTGCACAGGCAGCTCGTCAGGGCAATAGGGCGGTAACTTGAGGGAGACGACGGGTCCTTTCCCTCCTTCAGGAAAGCTACAACTATAGCCTCCTTCCAAGAGTTTGGAATGTGCCCCGAAAGCCATATCTTGTTATATAGGTGTAAGAGTGTTAGAAGAGTGTCTGCGTGCAGGTATTGTATCATTGTATATGTGATGTTGTCTGGGCCTGGAGCTGAGGGTTTACACGTGCTCAGAGCAGCCCTCAGCTCATACAGTGAGAACTCTGAGTTATAAGAAGATGTTGACCTATTGTTATCTAGTATAGGCTTCTTTTCGGCCGTTTGTTTGTGTTTCATGAAAGTGTTTGTGTAGTGTGCTGAACTGGACACGTGTTGGAAGTGTTGTGCGAGTGTGTCAGCCTGGTCTACGAGTGTGTCCCCTGTTGTGCTGACCAGAGGCAGGCTGTGTGTTTGTTGTCCTTTGAGTTTACGTATTCTCGTCCATACTTTCCGTGTGTCTGTGTAGGAGTTAATTGATGTTATAAATGTACGCCAACTATCGCGTTTTGCCTCACGGCGCACACGTTTTCCGAACGCCTTGGCCCGTTTGAACAAAATGAGGTTACCCGACGTGGGGTACCGACGAAGGATACCCCACGCCTTGTTCTGGGCCTCTCGCGCCCGCCTACAGTTCTCATTCCACCACGGCCTCCGCTGGTTGCGCGGGGCACCAGAGGTGTGGGGAATGGACCTTTCGGCGGCGTCGAGGATGTGCGCCGTGAGCAGTTGGGTAGCTTCTTCAACGTGTAGGTGTCCTATGGATGTGTGGTGTAGTTTGGATGTCTCTGTAAATGTATTCCAGTTAGCTCTTGCTTCATTAAACCTTTTATGGGAAGATGGACTGCTCGGGCCTGTACCTATATGCGTTAATGAAGTGGGGAAATGGTCACTACCATATGGGTCTGTGCCCACGCCCCATTCAAGACATGGAAAGAGAATTGCAGAACCAATAGCCAAGTCAAGACATGAGTATGTGATATGTCCTATGTTATGGTATGTAGGCTGTTTATTGTTGAAAAGGCATGCTCCAGAAGATGTAAGGAATTTCTCTATCAGGCGACCTCGGGCATCCGTTCTGGAAGAGCCCCAAAGAGAGTTGTGAGCATTAAGGTCGCCTGTAAGGATGTATGGTTCGGGCAGTTGGTCAACCAGCGCCTCGAAGTCAGAGCTCGAGAGTGAGACATCAGGAGGAATGTATATGGAGCATACCGTTATCAGCCTATCAAATATTATTGTTTGAATTGCTACAGCCTCAAGGACAGTGTTCAAGGTGACAGGGTGGCATGCTAAGGATTTGCGGGCCATTATGGCCACACCGCCAGAAGAGTGTGTGCAGCCATCCCTGTCTTTCCTGTATACCAGGTAACTATTCAAGAAATTTGTGTGTTTGGAATTAAGATGTGTTTCCTGGACACACATTAAACTTGGCTGATTGGCATGCAGAATCTCATGCACGTCGTCAAGATTATTCAGAAGGCCTCTGCAGTTCCATTGAACAATGTTTTCTCTTCCCATTATGATGTGTTAGAGCTACTGGAGTGTGATTATTTATGTAGGGTCTTTCGGGGCTTGCATTCTTGGAAGGGGTTTTCTGACCTTCTCTACTGACCTGGACGTCGCAGCCCGTTCCTTCCGCTGCGATGAAAGCCGGAAGGGCTCGACGTCCATGTCGTCATCTGATGGCAAGGGGGTGGCCAGCGGACTGGGCCCCCTTGACGGGGTACCCTTTCGGGTGTTCTTTGCCTGCGCTGCCAGTGCCGAAGGCGTGGGGAGCACCACAGGTGGCACAGGCAGTGAGGCGGGGGAGGGGGTCGCTGCGACTGCCTCCGTCTCCATCTCCGTGCCCTTGCGTGTGCTTTGGGCCGGTGGAGAGGAAGCAGTGGATGCAGCGGCATCCCCAACAGACGTTGTTGCCACCACAGCCGCTGCTGGGTGAGCGGGCGGTGCGGAGGTGGGTTGGGCTGCCATAGGCAACCCAGGGGGGGGCGGGGGCGGGACCAAGTCCGACTCGCGGTACTGGGTCCCCGCCGAAACCAAACGCCGCTCCGCCCCCCGGCGAGCTGCGTCGGCGTACCTGCCCAGAGAGAAGGAGGCGAACCTCTTTCGCGCCTCTGGGAAGGTGATGTTTTCGGTTATCTTAAGGTTAATGATTTTTTTTCAAGGTGAAACTTTTCACAAGCGCGAGAGTATGCTGCGTGTGGACCCTGGCAATTCGGGCAGGTGAAGTCGGTTGCAGTGCAGTTGTCTGAGAGATGATCATGCTGGGCGCATTTGGCACATGTTGTTCTGCCTCGACAGGAGTTGGTACCATGCCCGAACCTCTGGCACTTGAAACAGCGCCTCGGGTTCGGGATGTACGGCCGGACAGAACAACGGATGAAACCTGCGTTGACATGCTCGGGCAGTGTGCAGCGGTCAAAAGTCAGGATCAGATGTTTGGTGGCTATTTCTTTGTTCTCTCTCCTGATGACGATGCGCCTTACTGCTGTCACGCCTTGTTCTTTTAGGCCTTCGAGCAGATCAGTCTCTGTCTCGGTTAGGAGATCTGCCTCAGAGATCACACCTTGACAACTGTTGAGGCTGCGGTGGGGTGTGACCCTGATCTCCAGATCTGCCATGCGGGTTTGTTTCAGGAGGATTGTAGATTGCTGCTTGGTTTTAACTTCAACTAGCATTTCACCAGTTCTGAGTTTTTTGGCGTCATATGTTTTGCCGACGATACCTTCAAGGTATTTAGAAAAGAAGGAAAAGATACTTCGGTGCGGCCCCTTTTAGGGGGCCGATCACGTCTGGGGGGGGTTTTGATTTATCCATATGGCATAGGAAAAAGCAGGGAGACGGGGGTACTTTCTTCCTTGACCTTACCCTGGTAGTCAAAGAGGTTCCGGAGCTCCCTGCCTGGTGAACAGACAGGGAGCCCATCCGCCGGAGCTTGACCTGGGCTCCGACGGCCACCGTTCGTGGTTTCTAACCCTCCACCTATAAACACATCGCCACGGTTGGATCCAGCTTATGTTTGGGGGCTCGGGGTCCGCGGTATCGCCAGTACCGTCACCAAGATAACTCAAGGTGCCCCGTGCGGGGAAAGTGGCTGCCTGTACATACGTAATGGTAAAAAAGTACTTGTTTTGCTATCGGCAGATTCGATTTGTCTTTGTTGCTCCTGTTTCATTTGGATACTGTACTTTGTACGACAAAAGTCACTTACAACCTGGCGTTACTACTCCATGGCTTACTTTTAATTCCAAAAATGAGAACTGTTTGCGGAAATCACGGAAACAGCAAAGGTGCAGAAGAAGTCCATCTTCTTTTGTAACGGCTCCACCATGCCAGTGTTTTAGGTTCGTGAATCCCCAGCCTAATCATTATAATGCTAACGTTTGCGTTACTTGGAGCTCTACTGCAAAAGAAACCGTTTAAAGGATTCAATTTTACTGCACGTACTCATACTTTCCCCCACCAGCCCAATCTGTGAATCCCGGAAGTAGGGCCCCGAAAGACGAACTGAGTCAGAAAGAAAGCCACGTTGATTATGACCCGAACCTAAAAAGAGAATGTTATCTAAAACTTGCGGAAGTGCCCTTAACGAGACGCCTTAGTAATTCCCTAGGCAAAGCTCACCGTCGCTTACTTTTAATTCCAAAAATGAGAACGGTTTGCGGAAATCACGGAAACAGCAAATGTGTTAAAGGAGTTCATCTTCTTTTATATCCGCTCCACCATGCCAGTGTTTTGGGTTCGTGAATCCCCAGCTTCATCATTATAATGCTAACGTTTGCGTTACTGTGAGCTCTACTGCAATAAAAAAAGTTTCAAGAATTTCATTTGACGGCACGTGTTCATAATTTCCCCCGGCAGCCGATTTTTTGATTCCTGGAAGTAAGCCACCGAAAGACAAACTAAGTCAGAAAGAAAGCCACATTGATTATTACCCAAAACCTAAATAGAGAGTGTCACCTAAAACTTTCGGAAGTGCCCATAACAAGACGCCTTAGCAATGCCCTAGGCAAAGTTGATGAAAATAAATACCCAACCTTAACAAATTAAAGTTGCAATTCTTCACACATGTTCCACCTTTTCTGCAAATTTACTTATCTTTTTAAAGAGTGAAGGGAGTTTCAAAATTCAACAACTGCTTTGACCAAAAAGTTTTCTACCGCCCGCGGACGCGGTGCAAAGAAGTGGCATAAGCAGAAATAACTTCTGGGCGGATTTTTGCGGCGCAGGTGATACAAAATTAAAAAACAGAGCCGGCAGCCAAACAATATCTTAATTATCATTCTTCTCAGACAAAGGTGAAAGGTTAGTTGTTTTGTACTCTGTAGTATCTGCATAAAAATACCAGCGCACACCGAACTCTGGGGGCTTGATTCAAAAGTGCTCGAAGACTGGATTCTAAGAGTTTATTTGTTAGGGCACATAAACAAACACTCCAACAAAACACCATATAAATTGTTGCAGTTCCCCAAAAGTTCAAAACGCGTAGAAAAGGGGGTGCAGCACTAAAATATTGGGGGACAACGGAACACCGGCTTGGCTATGCGCCTGCTGCAAAAAGTGCCGACATCAGCTTAGCAAATATACAGATTGACCAAAATTAAGACGACAGGTTTTTTTTTTAAATTAAGGGCTTCGATTTACGTGAAGACCAACTCTACAGTGAGGTTTTGCGCCCTGGGGAATAAAGAATTAGGTGGTAAATATTGATGTCGGTGGCCTAATTAACTAAAAGTGTATAAATACCTTGTCAGTGGCTGCAGTAAGCAGGCACGTTTCTATTAAAAGTTGAACACTATCGCGTTTCCACGCAGTTTCATTTGGCAGAATTCTTCTAGTGCATCCGTACTCCGAGATATCGAACTGCGCAGTTTAATTGCCATTCGCATGATTACGCATGCTCCACGCTTTAGACAGGCGCAAAGCTCCTCCCCTTTGTTCTGTGTTTCGATGGCGGTTCCGTGTACTGCAGATTGCGATAAGGCCTACCAAGACTGAAAGGGTACCAGTTATCACTTTTTTCCTGTTGTCAAACTAAACGCCGCACACAGCACACACCTCCCAGAAGGAAGGAGCGTTGCCCCGGTTTTAAGTGCGAATGCACTTCTTAAGCGAGCCTGAAGCGTCCGCCGCCGTCCGCATTCCGCCGCCGTCCGCATAGCAACAGCTGCGGGTGTGCGCGCTCCTCATCTTCCTTGGCAACGGGGGGAGATGGGCGCGCGCTGCCTGGCCGCTGACATGGCAGATACCCACATGGGGGATTGGCCAGGAATCTCCTCGTCTTCCTTGGCAACGGGGGGAGATGGGCGCGCGCTGCCTGGCCGCTGACATGGCACATACCCACGTGGGGGATTGGCCAGAAATCGGGCGTGAGAAGGGCTAATGCACCCGCTTAAAGGAGTACTGACACGAAATTTCAAAGCTGAGATCCGCTCTAGCAATCAAGTACAACGACAACACAAATAGGTGTCTGTGCATGGCACATACCCACGTGGGGGATTGGCCAGGAATCGGGCGTGAGAAGGGCTAATGCACCCGCTTTAAGGAGTACTGACACGAAGTTTCATAGCTGAGATCCGCTCTAGCAGTCAAGTACAACGACAACACAAATAGGTATCTGTGAATAAATGCATCTTTCTTTCTTTGTAGTTGTGTGTGTGTGTGTGATCTCTCTTTCGCGAACATTACCGAACCGCGCAAATTCAACTCGTGCATTCGCACTTTCACATTCTTCCTCTCGGAGAAATGCGGGTCAATTTTTTTTACTGGCTTGCGTGCATACTCATGCGAACGGCAATTAAACTTCGCGGTTCGATATCTCAGCGTACGGATGGGGTAGAAGAATGCTGCCGAATGAAAGTGCGTGGAAGCACGATTGCGTCTAACTTCTCAATACAAACATGGCTGTTTACTGAAGCCACTAAAAAGTTAATGATTACATTTTAGGTCATTGAGCCAGCGACATAAATAATTACTACGTCATTCTGTGTCCCGCTGGTTGCATAGCCTTACGGCACATGTATTCACGTAAATCTAAGCGCCTAATTTGAAGAAAAAACCGTTCTACTTAACTTTGATGACCTGTATAACATGCTGAAGCAAAAAAGGCTGCTCGTGAACAAACGTAAAGAATACAGGATGAAGGAAGCATCTCAACGCCAATATATGTAGGCTTAGAAAGCATAAAAACACAATGTAAAGTATCGTTAACTCATTAAGGTAGTTGCCCAGGTGACCACTATCGGAGCAGGTTGCCTTCGACTGTCCAGCCCATCACATATGCACTACCACATTAGGCATAATTCATCCAGCCGTCACCATGCCATCACCGCGCCATCGCGTCTGAAAACTGGTATGATAGCTGAAAGAGGTAGAGATTGAACTGGAAACAACTGAAAAACGTCGATTCACCTAATCTAAGATATCATTAGCTAAGTTATCATTCACATCATGCCTTAACTATAATTTCCGCGGCGATATTTTTCCCGCCCTCTTACCATCACGTTTCCGTCTTCCGTCATTAATGACGGTGTTTTGGGCCATTTATGTTTTTTTTTAAACAGGCTATGGTGAGGGGCCCGTGCTCTACGTTTCCATAATGTCTAGTCGTCAGAACCAAGGGAACCATGCAAAAAAAAAAAACTGCCAATCAGATAACTGTAATCGTTCCCTACATTCAGCCAAAAGCAAGCATATAGCTGCGAACGTAAAAACCCACACCACAACTCCAAGATAGGAACATATATCTGCCTAGAAAACGTTATCCTCAGCTGCCAGCCCTTCAAAGTCATCCGGCGTTCGCTCGCCGTATGGTGCTTCTGAAAGTGTTTGCAGTTTTCCGTGGCATCTGGATGGTGGATTGCTACTTTCCAGGTAAAGTACGCTGAATTATAGGCGACACTGATCAGTAGGCAGCCACGTTGTACTACCAGGGGAATTTCCCATGCTTTATGAACACTACACCATTCCTATTCATCGCGGTTATGCTTAGGCGATGCATCTCTGCATAATGTTCACAATAGACGTGTGCAGACTCCACCACAAAAGGAGACCAGCATCCTTCACCTTTGCGCCTTAGCTATTACAAGAAAGATAACAGCGGTGTTATTAAATCACTCACATTAGTATTCTACCCAAAAGGGAACCCCGCTTGAAAGGTGAAACTATTTTCTTCTCGTGAGGCATTCAACCAGCCTACACTGGAAAACGTGCCCTAATGGCACTATCCTGTCCTCCGCCCATTACTTCGTACAGCAATATACCCGAGCTGATCTTCCACCCATATTAAAGGGACCCTGCAACACTTTTTCAACTTTTTTTTTGAAAACCTAAATGCTTAGAGAATATAGTCACCATACACCTAGTACTGAGATTAGGGGGTCGCAAAGTACCTCAGCCAAAAATTACTGCTCTGTTCCCTTCAGATAACTTGTAAACTGGCTCAAAAATGTTTCTCTCTTTCCCGGTCTAACGTTCTTCAACGGTTCGAATTACATCACTAAGGCCATGTAGCGGCTGTTGGCCGGTTTTCCTTCAGTTTCGCAAACGAACGCTTTTCGTTAGCAACTTAAAAAAACCCGCAAAAACAAAGCATAAAGGAACGCGTATCTGGTGTGACGAGCAAATCACGCAGGGCCGCTCCGTGCTAGTGATAACTGTAGCTTTTGCAGTACTTCCAGACGCGAAGGAATGAGTGAAAGCGTTTATGAAAAGTGTTGCAGGGTTCCTTTAATGGGTTTTCGCATTGATCACTCTGGATTTCACATCTACTCTCCACTTAACCGATAGGCGACACAACTTCTCACCTAAACACAATCGAATGACTGCTTCCTGGTATCGCTCTTTAATAGGTAAAAAATGGCCCGGCGCGCGCAGCCTGGCGTGATCTCGAAGAATCTAGGAACGACGCAAAATCGACTATCCCTCCCACAACTTTCTTCTTTCAGTTTAACTAACGAACAGTTTTCAGGTAAGAAGACCTTGTTTGTACTGGCAGCAAGCTTCAGCAGGGTTTGTTCTTTTCTCGGTGCAGGAAATGTTGCCATGTCATAGGCTGATTCCTCTCCACAAAGTTGTAGGTACGTCGCAATAAAACAGGTTTATTTACCCTGCTCTGACGTCACTTTAGTGGAAAAGCTTGAAGACAGAAAATAATCCACGCATTCCAACTGGAGGTAATGGTGCGTTGGTAGACCTCAAGAGAGATAGCTTGTTTTTTTTCCAATTTGTGATATTTTTGAAGCGTGCGCTACGCTGGCCTAGGTTGAGCAGTTTCGCGTGGCTCCTGTAGAGCCGTGATGCGCATGCGGGATGAGCAGTGACGTCACACGGCGCACAAAAAGTTGCTCGCTGCTCGGCGTCTCTCAGACTCCCCACGCGCCCAGCGTCTTCGCTGACCTGCGTTCCGCACGTGGCGGCCCGGTTCACCTGATGATAATGCCAGGGGTGGCGGGGTGTGGAACCGATGGCTGGTGCGTCGCAGCAACACCGGCGTGTGCCTGTGGATGCAGCTTAGCTCTTAGGCGATTGGTGACGCTGCGCCGGACCCACTTGATAAATATACATGTGTCACATAATGCGTTTACCGTGTTTGTGTCATTGAAGCAGCAGCAAGCATGATAATCAAGCTAATCATAGACAACCATGAAAGCTATGAATAACCAGCTGAACCAGCTGAACCTTAGATTAAGCTACGTATGTCCTGGCATAGCCCAGCTAAGCCAATGCTATTTTTTTTTCAAGCAGCTTGCGCCAGTGGTACGTGATAAACATACTTAGGTCCAAAGGCAAGAAGAGGCGGATAGCAGAATAAAGCAAAATGCAAAGCGTTATCCGCCAGGCCTGCCGATACACCCGACGGAGAAGTAGAGAACGTCAATGTAAGCCGCGAATCATCCCCGAAGTACACGAGGTTTAGATACTTTTTTCTAATGCTCGCGAAACTCCGCTCATATCGCGTAGTAACCCATCATGAAGTTTCTGATGGACATAATCGCTTGAGGCACGTCCCATGTTCTGCTATAAAAATTGCCCGAGCACAAAAAAACACAAATACATGGGATCGCTTTCTGTATATTCGCCTCGGAGCTGCACAAGTTGACTCTGTGGCCAAAAATATATTATACTTCTGTGCAACTCATGCTGCTTCTGCGGTAGCTACAGCTGAAAGGTGAGCGATTTCTCTCTCCCCACGGCAAGCCTTTCGTACTACGCCGTCCAACGACATGCCCACGAAGAAAAACTAAAGGGAATAGGGGTTCGCGAGAAGGTATCACGTTGGTTGTAGACATTCGTTACCGCAGAGTTGCAATCAGAACTCCTGCTCTTCACCGTGCGGGGCAGTGTGAGCCCGACGTTTCTTTTCGTCAGTTTTGATTCTATTATCATGCTCGAAAACGTAGCGGACCTGGGGAAACACTACTCCTTTCACTTTATATCTCTATCTACCTCTACGCGACGCGACTGGCGGAGCGCATGCGCGATAGCGGTCACCGCTGCCACTGCTGCCGCCACGCAAAGCCACCGCTTGCGTCTCGTGCAGTTAGAGAATTCTCGCGTCGTGTTTGCTTTCTCGGACATTATGGTGCAGAAAAAGGGGCGCCAATACACCAACTAGCAGTAATTTTGCATCCTAAAAGCTAAAAACGAAAAACTCACCTATGCCGTGAAGTTGAGCTGAAGAATAAAACTGGCGTCGTGCGTGTGCTGTGCTTTATGACAATTTTGTCTATTCTGTATTGCTTCTCAGTGTTTCTCACAGGACGTCACGTTCGCGCACACAACGCTAATAAAATGGTCAAGCCCAATTTGAGCTAGTGTCGTTACTGCTCAAGCGGCGTACGCCGGCATGGCCTGGTTGAGCCGGCTGCACGGCTTTCACCGCGGAGGCGGTGGTTGCCGGCGTGAGGACGGGCGAGACAGGGTTGACAGAATCAAAGGTGGCGTTACCGACCCCAGAGGGCGACAAGATCAGCTCCATATGCGCTCTACTTCGACCTCCTGGAGTTGTTGCGCAGACAATGCCTCCAAGGCCAACATGGCGGCCGCGCTGTTGTGGCAATTCGGTACGTAACATCAAGGTTAAATCAACTAGCAAGTAAAGTTGTGCTAATTGCGTCTTCGTTCATCATCCTATCTTATTCTGTTCAGATTTTGCGGCAATGACTTGCGGCAGATTTTGCGGCAAACGACGGAAAGCCATGCACAGTGACGCTGCGCTGACCGCCACCGGCATTCCACTGACGAGCGGTTCGCCACGGGCGGCGCTGTTCGCTGAAGCGACGGTGGTGCCATACAACGGCCGCCCGGTCCCTATACGCCTCGAGCGCGGCCTGTAGGGGCGCCACTGAAATCCCCCTGGCGGCCCGTTTCGAAAGCAGGCGCGGGAGTCCGTGCCCCGCTCCCCAGGGCCGCCGCTGCTTTTGCGGCACGTTCACGACTGAGATTTACCGTTTGTGGGCGTTTGAAATTCATGTTTGTGTGGAGCAGTCACTCTGTTCGCAAATGGGGTGTGTTTACGAGAGTGTAAATGTTTCCGACGCGATCTTAGTCTGGTATTTTCGGTCTGTATAAGCGCCAGGTGGGTGTCACAGGCCAGCGTCGCGGAACCGGCGTATAATGGAGCCGATTGTAGTTACACTGACTTGAATTTACTAGCCGTGTCTCCGTAACCACCGGTTCCTCAGATGTTCATGCTACGGCTATACACTACGATTTAAATCGGTTTTGTGCGCTTACATAATCAGCGGAGCACTTATACCTGACAGCACACCAGTTACGTTTGCCAATATTATACCTCAGAGATTGATCAACACCATTTACAAGCCAGTCTGTGTTAATTTCTGGTATATTCAACAAAAGTACGATGGACAATGCATAATTATACTCGCATATAATTATACTTACATAATTATACTTGCATATATCCTCTGCGAGCAGAGCGGAGACGGGCTTACAATATAATCCGCGTCCGCGACTAAATGCATCTTCGAAATATCGTCATATGGCACAGGGAGCCTGCAAAATAAACCAGAAACTGAAGTCAGAGGGCCTTATCACATACCGCACTCTTCCAATGACACATTTCATCGCTTGTTGAACAGCCTAACCTGTATACTTCAAAAAATGCGTCCGCCGTACGATCAGCTCTTCGTTGAAGTAGAAAAACAAAAGGAAAGTGAACGCGAGATTTATGTCTGGGATTACTAAAACGTTCATTGCTTGATTCCGCTCTGCATTTGTACACAGCGTCCCCCTCCCCTCCCCCCCCCCCCCCCCACCGATGTGTCGCGAAATAGCAGTGCATTTCGCGCATAGTTGGTCTAGTGAACCCTACTTCGCTTAAGTTTCGATGAACGTCTGTAGCATGTCAGAAGCAGCACTGTTTTTTTTTTTCATTTCCGTTAGAGCTATTATGTTTCTAAATTCCGCGTTGGCACAGCATTTATTTTTCGGTGGTTTCATTTTCTTTGTTCTTGCTATATGGCGTGTGCGGGCACATATTTAGCGACGCACAGGCTTGGAATATACTTTAAATTTTCGCATGGTTTATATTCTTATAAAAGACATAAGTTATTGTCCGGGATTGGGTAATCACATCCCCGAAACATATTTTTCTGCGGCGTATATATGCGAAACGAAGCCGCATTCGTTGTCCACGCTGCAAAATGAAACCAACCTCTCATTGTGCCAGTATCCGGTCAGTAGAATTCATTTGTGCCTGATGTTTTGGAGGTGACATGGGTGATATGTTGCTGCCGTCGCCGACACCCGGAAGAGCGGCGACGGAGCGCGCAGAACCGCGTCCCCGGGTAGCTCTTGAAGGCGATCGCGTACTCTACGAAGACGAAGCTGCTTTTTAAGTGACCTAAACGTACTCTTCGCCTATAGTCGTCACCATAACAAGTTGTTTTAGGGCGCGGAAAGGCGAAAAGAAGCGAAATAGAACCAAAACACCGCACGAGGCCCTATCAGTCACGCAGCGCAAATCCCGACAACGCCGCTGAGAAGCGGCGGCAGGCGGCGCAGCGATCGCGAAGCTCGAGGCGTATAGCAGATATAGCTAAAATAAATGTAACTGCGATAGACATGTTCGAAGTAAAAAACGGACATACCAGCAACATCTCAACAACGTCTGCAAAATATGTCTAAATATTGTCCCCAAATGAAGCAGCAGCAACATCGAGAGTACGTCTTTAACAAAGTTGAAAGAACGTCCGACGTTAAGGTACCAGAAACGTTATCTCAACATCCAAAAATGTTTATTAAAATATTGCACGTTGTACGGTTGTCTATCAGAGATACTGCTGGGACATAGACGTTCGGATCTTTTTGTGACGTCAGAGATGTTAGTGATTTGCTGGGAAGCATTTACGTTTCCCCAGGCTCACCAGGGGAGTATTTGGCTCTATTACCGGATTTAGCCCGGATGTTAGGTTGAAGCCTAAGAGGTCACCTTCTGGCAATATCGACCTGACGAAGCTCCTTACAACGGATCAAGAACTGGCGTACATTTAACGGCAGAGCTTAGATTGTTACTTTTATTTTGTACTTTTTCTGTCGCTATCCTAAACGTTTCGCGGAACCATTTCGTTATTTGCCTTTTCCATTTCCAGGTTGCGCGCTTAATCTCCCACATCATAGAATACCGACTATGTGAACCGATTGCAACACTGAATCATATTTCCTACTTTTTATTGCTTTCTCTAGAATGGGAACAAATTCGAGGGCCAATCGCTCGCACAACATCCTTGTCTTTTTATATTTCTGTTATGAATCCGTGTTATTTATTCATTATTTATTTATTTATTTTTTATTCGATTATTTATTTGGAGGGGACGACAGTACAATTATATATGGAGTAATAGGTTGCGATGTAAAGTACGTGAGTCATAGATTATACAGTGAATGAAACCTAAAGACATAGTTGTAAAGAAACAGAAAACGAGAAAATACGAAAAAAGACAACAGAAGAAAAAACAGTCATACGACAGGTATGGCTTACAAGAATTCAAAAAAACGTATTTGGTAAGGACGGAAACTTTAACTAGTTCGTTTGCGAATACAATTTTATACTCGGTTACAACTTAAGAACGGCACCGGAAGTTGCCCTTGAGCCTCATCACCGCAACCGGCTGTTTCTCCTCTGGGCGCGAAGAGTGCGTTATTGCGAATATTTTTGGAAGCACAAAATAAAAAAAAAACCTAAAGAAAAGAAGTAAACGTTCGCGATTTTAAAATTTCAATGTGAGATACATTACCACAACTAACGTGTATCAAAATGTGAAAATATCAGAAAAAAAATGCCATTCTCAGTCAAAACCCGGTGCAAAAATGACAAAACAGAACCTCTTTAAGAAAAAAATAACTATGTTCAGTTTACTTTTTATGACTTACGTGTTGTATTTTACACAGGTAGGGGTTATTCACTAGCTTTTAAATTATGAAGTATTAGCGTATAGTGGCCTTTTTGCTTCGCGCATTGTATTTTTGTCCCCACATTTTCCACCATCTCATTCTCCAACATGGACGTCTTGTACGAGGTCGATTTTTTGGCGGAGCATGCATGTCTAAACAGTGCCCCCTGCAGCCACATTTGTTACTGTTTCTTCGACTTCATATTCTTCGTCGCGTTTGCGGTCTGGGGTGAGTTCACCTCCCCCAAAGAGCCCGTCAACGTCGAAGCATGAGTAAAGGAAGAACTGCAGCGGCATTGTTCTTTGTCGCCACGTTCAGCGTACAGTTTTGAACGTCTACATGAAGCTGCGAGAGGAGCACCCGCACGTTGGCATGAAAGGAACTTGCCGCACGACAAGTGAGTCACCGGTGAGTTCCGGAAGATTTTGGACATTAACTCCAAAGCGAAGCCGACGGGCGGTATGCTTACAACACCTCCGCGGAAAACAACACCTCCGCGGAAAAGGCCCGTAAACGATAACCGCAGACGCCGCACTGCGATGTATGACGGCTTCACTTTGTGCGCGCTGAGAAACATTGTGCACGATCTCTTCCGGCACAACGAGCCTCCTACTGCACAGAAGATTGCGGAAGAATTTCGGAGGAATGAGCATCTTCCCAGCCTGCAAACGTGGACCATCCGCCGCCTCTTGAGTGACATCGGCTTCGTCTTCGAGAAACGCGAACGAAACTCGATGATGATCGAGCGTCACGACATGCTGTTTTGGCGGCAAGGTACCTTCGTCAGATCGCTGAGTAGAGGCAGCAGCACCGCAAGGTGTTCTACACAGACGAAACTTGGGTAAACGCTGGCCACACAGTGACCATTTGACACTGCTGGCAATGAAGAGTTGCCGAGGTGCTGAGGCAAAAAACGACTTGTATAACCATCTCACTAAGCCCCTTTGCACCGGCAGCATTTGGAAGTAAGGTATAAGGGAAATCGCTGCAGTGTTCTAAGTGGCATCGTATGCTACTTGTGGGCTTGAATGGACTTCTCATGGCAGCGCCACGTATGGGATGTTTGGTTCTTTCACTGAGGATGTGTACATTTTCCTCTCACTGAGGGTGTGCTGGTATGTGATTTCAAGTCAAAGCTTGCAGTGTAATTCAATGTATGTAATACGTAATTAAAAAATTACAATTGACGGTGCAGTGGCACTTTTGCAACACATCCCTGGCTTGGCGCCGTGTTGAATGGTATCAGAAAAGCAGCCGTGGAGACTTTTGTGCACGCAGAGTACACTGCTTATAACCAATGCATGTATAATAATCTCAGGCTCATTGTAGGACACGATAAAATGTGACTGTCATATTATGGGCATGGGGAGGTCATTGAATGCCACTTTGTTTTCATTAAATGCAACTTTGTTTTGATGTGATAAAGAAGACTGAGTGTCAAGTTTGTCGAAAGTGCCTCACGTATATAAATAGGCAGCTAAACAGAAGTGTAAGCAGCTGTCTCAACATCTGGGCTGTAAAGCATACTTCAGAGAGAAATGTGAGATATCGAGGTTTTTAGCAGTGCGTTATTGTGATAATGTGGAGGAAACATTGAACAAAACTTCGTACGGGCACTGTGAATATCTTCATGCACCTGCGGTAGTTCCCTAGTGGTAAATACAGATGGAAGGCCTGCAGGGAATCACCTGTCGCACTCTGAATTCTGGTGTTCAGTGAAGGTCCATGTCAAAATCACACAAAACGTTTTAGCCCTATTTATTTTGGTTGGGGTGGGGGAGGAGCCTGCTCACGTTTCTGGGTTCTAATAACCTTTTCATATTTGTAAATTGGTACCTCAAGCTCATATCCATGAGTATGTCTGCCAGTGAGACTGTCTGCATCATGCCCTTGTTTTGGCACTTGAATTTGCATAGAAGACACTACAGCTTTTCATTCATAAACATTACAGCGCAAAAGGGAATAAAAAACAAACGCTGTTTAGAATAATTCGCTCCCAAATATAATTGAGAGAAAAGCAAACGTTTTTTTCTGTTTGGACTGCGATTTCTTTGAGCTTGCCCCAGAAGGTGTAAATTCAAGCAATTGGCGTAAAAAGGTGAGCTGTAACTATGACGCCAAAAAATTTTCCCTGTACATGCATTTTCCCCGGTATTGTAAAATGACATTCCAAATGCCATGAGTTAGGGCGTATAACAATCTGAAAGGAGTGAAATAGCCTGTTATACCTATATTGGCGTTCTCGAAATCTCAATTGCCATGGCAGTTGCGAAAAAGCATTTTTCAGGAATGGAGAATTTACCATGCATTCGGAAACGCCTGAGTAGACTCGATCAGAATTGCATTGCGTTGAGCCCTGAGCAGAACTAAGCTTAAAGGCACTTTTTTTTCAAAAAAAATGTGCAGCGCCGTGAAGCACGATTTTTACGTGGAGACACTTCGTGTTCGCTTCCTGTAAACTGCTGGCTTTCTTGCCAAGCCTGCGTATAAAAAAACGTAACAGCGCGATAATAAGGACAGTCGTAGAAATGACGGCAATCTTGGGCAATGTACACGTAAGGAGCAATAACTAGGAATAGAAAGTAAAAACTCACGCGTAATAACGAAGCAGAAGCGAAGGTATTTTTCCCGCTTGATCTGAAAGGAGCAATTCTGTTATTGTTTTTCTTTTTACACACAGCGTGCCACCTATATGCACCTCCGATTGGCGTGGCTTTTGTGCACACATTACAAAACACAAGAGTGTTTGGTGCCATTGTTATTACCCATCAGCATTATCTGAAAATCTAAAATTGTTCTCCGCGACGTCATCGAACGCGGATAATGTCGCGTACCTCGCGAAATTAATGCTTCAGCACATCGAGTACTTCCCGTACAGCCGTGAGCTGAAGTAAACGGACCACGGGAGCGGTGGCCAGAACTAATCGCCGCGCCGTCTGGTTGCGCGGCGCCTGTTGTTGAGACCACGCACAGCGCAGGGGTGGCCTAGCAGTACAGCACACATGCCGCTATCGCTCGCTGCTTCGCGATGGTTTCACGCTCTGATAAATTGACGCCAGGGGAGCCGCGCTGCCCTTTTACTGCCTGCGGGTCAACACACCTTCAGTGGAAATGGCGCGCTGGCGCAATCGGCGGAAACGCGGCTCCGCTGACAGAGTTGGCGCGCAGGTTATTATCTCGGGCTTAAAGCTTTTCTTTTTTTATTTTTTACAATCCCCCCCCCCTTCGCGTCATATATTGAAGCAGAAAATGAAGCAGAAAGAAATCACAGGACAGTCGAAGAAAATAAGACACAACACCATCTTTATCGGTTTTGAGGATAGATGCGAAATCACAGCCTGCCGAGAATATCAGCGAACTGGGAAAATTATTGATGCTCCACCCAGCACCTCCACCAAAACTATAAGAGGGTTTTCAGGCTTTATCCTTCAGCCGCACCAGCAGCAGCGGTAGCACCGAAGCACCAAGTCGCGCTGACCAGCTAGTCGAGACGGAGAGCCAACGAGAAGAGACTTCTTCTTCGTCCCAGCGATGGCGATGGGACATCCACGAGTTGGTGCCTCTTCCATGTGTGGCTTCTGTGTCACATACCCACGTATTGCGAATGACCAGTGCTGTCCACGCTCCTACATTATTTAAACGAGTATGGTGTTGGCGATGGTCTTCCTTACAATGCTAACCTTCCATGCCAAGGTTTTGACAAATACTACAGTGTTTAGGTATGTACTGCATTGCTTTATGAAACTTCGTTTGCCGCATGCGGCATATGTGCCATTTTACAATTCTTCGGGAAAATCCAGCTTCGCAATTTTTCAAGTTCAAAGCACTGACACATACATTTTATGTTGAAAAACTATATAGCGATATGAGATACCATTGAACCACGCCTTCAATTCCCAGCGACCATCGAACTGCATGCAAACTACATTTTTCGATTAGATTTATTTGCACTTGAAAACATTATTGACAGTCCTTGCGCACTTCTGTGCCATGAGTTGAAATTGAAGGGTTTGATCCAAAGAGGGTCGTTCAGGCGACGATTGAAGATAAAAAAATTACTCGCTTATGGTCGACGGCATGCAGCAAACAAACGACAGCCAAGTTTTTTTAGACGTAGTATTTTACAAAGCATTGCACAGGGCTGTCGTTCATAGATGGGGGTCCGCAGACAAAAAGAGTAACGTGGGAGAAGAGGAACTCCGTGGGTCGCTCCGCGATACTCCCAACTTCCTTTTTTTTCAAACCCTGCCGCGAACTAAAAAAAGTGGATTTGCCGCATGACATGTTAGAAAAACGCCTCCGCACAGCACAAATTTTAAAGCTGGCTTTTTGCACAATGTTAAAACTATGCAGAAAAGCCACACTCAAAGGGCGTGCTTAGAGATATGTGTATGAGCGACTTTGGCTGCAAGGGTTAATTGTGCGACAAAGGACACCTGTCAACATATTTCATCGTGGGGTCCCTCACCACTTCTGCAAGCCCAGAAGGAGTCTTTGGCACGCTACCGGCCGAGTACCACTGGCATAAAAAATCAGAGGTCGGGCAAATCCCAAGTCCTGCGGGCAGCCCTTTCCTTCACCATGCCATAATCTTTGTTTAATTACAAAAGTCCCGCCTCCCAAAGAGACATCTCAACCGAGAGTGAGGAGGACCTATCAATTAGCCAATACTATAGGCCGCTGAGCGGCCACAAAGACAGTCAATTGTTGTTGTGTACACAAATAGCTATGGGACCCTACACAAATAGCTATGGGACCCAACTCTGTCACTCTCATGCAGGAACTCAAAACTCGAAAAACAAGAACAACACGAAAAACGCGAAACACGACCTCGAACAAACAACAAGACAGCAGATATCAACAGAGAAACTTCATCACATAACAAAAAAGAAACCTCCTGCTTTTTGAATAAAAAAGGCTACGAGCCCAACGCAGCCACAGCACGCTATGTGTGGCAGCGTAGCAGCATTGCCACTTATCAGGTGAGTCGTATAGTTTTCAATAATAGGGCGGTGCCCGGCAGTGTTCCTCTAACTGTGCGGCGTGATTCCCCTGTCGTCAATTTATCGGAGCGTGAGACAATCGCGAAGCAGCGAGCGATAGCGGCATGTGTGCGGTACTGCTAGGCCGCGCCTGCGCTGTGTGCGATCTCGGCAGCAGGCGCCGCGCAACCAGACGGCGCAGCGATTACTTTTGGCCATCGCTCCCGTGGTCCGTTTACTTGAGCTCACGGCTGTACGTATACCTGCATCGATCTTTGCAACATGGTGAATCTTATAAAAGTAACGACGAACTCACTGTTTTACGCGCTATATTAAAACTTATTTGTTCATTCGTATGTCATAATTACAAAATCTCGCGCCGTCCAGGAACTGGTGGGGTGAGGTGTCGACAATCGATCAGTTCTAAAATGATAGACGCAAGATGAACAACCGATAGCAATCACAGCCAGCGCACGCACACAGTAACCACACCGGACACGAGTCGTCTCCATGACTTTTTGGAGTTATTCTACCAATAAATTACGGCCGTGACGACAAACAAACTTGGTGAGAAAAGCAGATGATGTCACGCATTTACCGCGATCCCCTTTCAAAACGCGCGCTCAGTGACGTCATGGGTCCGGCGCTTCGGCGGAGGGATACACTACATGAGGTGGTGCCCTTCTTAAGTTGTAACCAAGTATAGCGCAAGGACGGAATATAACAGGAACAAAACCACAGTATGAACAGATTTCTGTTCTAGACTCCCAAACGCTAGACTTCCGAAGTCCAGCTTTCGTCCCATGGTTTTAATCCTCTTGTGTAACGTCCTTGCGCTAGTACAATGAGTTTAGTAGGAAGGTGTGTACAAGTGAAATCCTACCAAATTTGAAGCGTGCGGTAGAAAGTAACGAATGAATGCGGTGCACATAACCCAGTATGCAAGATATTGTAAAGCAGCAATGCAGACTTCTCGCATCTTGTACTGAGCGAAAAACATACTGCCATCTGTTCTCTATTTAAAAACGATCTTCTTCGCCTCCTCTTGTTTTCCCTGATAAACTTCGCCGTGCACTGTCATAGTCCCCATTGTTGGGTGCACCAATTCTTTTAGGACCCCTCCATTAAAGCAGTTTTCACTACGCGAACAGTACCAAACATTAGAACCTGGCTATCGGTCACAGCTTTCCTGACACGCAGGCGGTTGTCTTTCTGTATTTTGAATGGGACAAAACAGATTTGGGGGCCTTCGATGAAAATGTTATTTCTTCACTAAACGATACCATTATTGTTCCTTGGGTGTCCACCGCCACTCACGAAGCTTTAGCTTTGATGTAATTTTTATTTGACTGCCTTGCAATGCTGCTGGAACTTCTTCGTATGGATCGAAGCGTGGTAATATAAGCTCACTGTGTGAGACCGGCTTTTACGCGTAACCGCAGTTTTGTGGCAGAATTTGCGCCCACCCTTATTACCCGGATTACTTGAAATGTTCAGAGTGCTGTTTGAAATGACTCTTCCTATGGAAAAATGTTGTGATGTCATGCTGCTTTGCCCTATTTTCGAGCGCCTAGCTCAAAACGTCGCTGTATTATATAAAATACCGCCAATGAGACATGACAGCATTTCCCTTTTTTGAGTGATAACACCATTTATGCCTCTCCCCTTGCGGAACGGGCTGCATGATTCACTAAGGACAGACTGGTTTTCGCAGAGCGCTTTTTTTTTCACGCTAGGCCAGATTCATTCACACAAATGAAATAGTTCTGCAGAATGCTCAAAAAGGTTTATTCAAATTTCTTCGCGCGACGACGATTATTCTTACGTCCGCAGTATAAGTACCGGAAAATAAGGAGCGTAGGTGCGTGCAAAACAATGAATGCGCGTAAAAAAACGAAAAGCGCTGCTGACGAACGTGCAGCCCCCGCAGTTGTCGCCTGAAGTTCCACCCAGTAGAGATTGAGAAGAGGCATGCTGATTAGTTCTAGGTGTTTTTTTTACCATCCATGTCTCTTAAACCATATTACTACGATTGTGTAGCAACTATTTTCTATGTGGTATTTTTGTGCGTATTATAAATCTTGCTTAGAGTAAGCGCTTGTTAGCGTTGTTTTTTTTTTAGTTGTTAGCTCCTTTGGTGCTTTCACATTTTCGGATGGAGGTGCTGCTTAAGAGAAATTCTATGACGGCGTTGAGGATTTTATTACAATATAAAAGGTTAATGGGTAAAAGGGAATCCTCCGTTTACTAGGCAGTGACTGCGGCTTAGCTAATTTAACCGTGGCTATGTAAACCGAAAGCTCCTTTTAGATAGGATACCTCTTGGTTTGTCTTGGTTGACATTGGATTTCGCTGTAAGTATCATACATAGGTATACGCTAACCATTAATCCAGGTATGACGGCTGTGCCTAGGTCGGTGGCTAGACATGACTATGATTAGGCTTGGGTAGACAAGCTCCAGTGAAGCAATTCACCGGGGGATATCCGCGGGGGATGACGCCACTTGCCGGAAGGTTGCGCTTGAAAATTCTACTGAAATGACTGAACAGTCGGCAGCATCTACTTCGACCGCAGTTTGAAGGAAGAACGTCTCCAGGGCCCACAGGTCACCACGCCGCCCCAGGCAAGCACACGTGCCAGAAAGCGTCAGAATGTCGCAGCAAGAGTTCACCTCCAAGCGACGCAATCTGGGATCCCTTCAGAAGCAGCTTGACTAAGGTCCTGCTAAGCAGAAGATTGAAAACTGAGACAAAACGGACCAGTCGTAACGGAAGCGCTTACCATCTCGAACAGGGACGCCGCAATGTGCAGCAGCCCCGGATTTTTGGTGCATGGAACTTGTCACTCTAGAGGCAGGAACGACTATGTCCTCCTTGATTTGGATTAGTTTCATTTTCGATTTCAGTTTATTTTGCGTAATAAACATTAGACAAGGTAACCAGGAACAAATCTGGGAACAGCTTGACAGGCCCGGATTACCCCTGGGCAGTTTAGGCAGTGAGATCCATGGTACGGCAATTTATCCCTTATCTGATCCTCAAAGAGCTACTGCTATTGAAACATTGCAAAGCTCGAAATCACATAACGGAGAAAACATCAGTGTGCAACAGCGATAAGCGTTTACTTCTGCAGTGAAACTGTAGTGGCTTCCGTGGGGGTGGCAGCCTAACCGAATGAGCGCATCAAAAGCATGGACACCAAGCTATTTTGCGACTCTGCTCCAAGCAACGCTGAGTACCGTAACCCGTTTATACGGCTATAGAGCGTATACGGCACCCACATAACACGTTCATTCTTGTAAGAATCCTCACATGTTCTAGAATTCCAGACTATCATTTACCTCCTCAAGAGAGTAGCGCACTTCCCTCCCCTACTGCCGCGTTCGGTGGAGAGGCCCAAGATGTTGTGGAAGGTCACCTGCGCGTGTGACGTCACAAGGTCATTGTTGCGTCCATATACGTGTGCCCAGCAGCTACTCAGCATGATTCCACGATCGTGAATTCCTGCTGTATGCGCCGTCTTCACGTGTTTTACCCTCATGATGTGGTGGTGTTCGATGGGTATTTTAATGCCCAGCCCAAGGCCCGGGAGGTAGCCCATGTCTCAGGGTCGAGGGCTAAAACTGCTAGAAGAGGTTCGTAAGGTGGCGCTGTAGCTTCTAAACGAACTTGACCCCCCGACTCGACTAGGAGAGAACTGTTGGACAACGTGATACCATCCGAGACTTGACATGAGCAACAGCCGACGCTGTGGCCACATGGTTTTGCGAGCGGATGCTGTGGAGCAGCCATCACTACCCCATCTGGATCCAGCTCTCCGGTAGAGACAAGAAGTACAGGATGCGCGTGCGTTTCACCAAGTGGCAGCGTTTCAGGGACACACTCAACGAACCTGCATGTCACGACGGACGAGACAAACGTTGCCCAGCATTGGTAGATCGCATTCTGGCGGCTGCGAACGCCGCTAATATCGCTTGAGAGGCTGAAAGAGACTCCCCAGCAGCAGATCGTCAGCTGGTTAATCTTTGGAAGCACAGGGATGAACTTGAGGAGACGTACGTCGCTAGTTCACTTCCCTATGCGCGAATTAGTGAGCGTACGGCAACGAACAGCGAAGATACGACATTCTGCGAAACCACTCCCTCACCAGCGCAGGGAATAATAATTTGATTCTTTTTCACGGCACACTGGAGCAGGTATGCTTCGGTCGACTTTCGGTCTTTGCTGATGTGATAAGCTCTAGGGAACGATGCAGGCGCTGATGCTTCGCACAGATATTGATCAGGAGCACCTCAGGATGGAAGTAACTTCTATTTTTTCCCCGAACCATCCACCTTAACTTCTGTTGATATATATGCTCCTCCCCAAGTGGACCAGTCACAGCTTATGGAGACTGTTCACGATATTCAAGATCACGAAGGCCTCGCAGCAAATAACTATAATAGTGCACAAGGGAATCACGGCTGCACGTGGAAAATGCTTCAAAACCTTCCTCCAAATTTACGGGAAGAGCTTCATGACACCAAGATGAAAGATAAATGCGGGGACAGGTTCCACCAGCTTCAAACCCCCTGTAACAACTCAAATGTCTAAACCAGGAAAACACCAGTCAGATATGGCCAATATTCGACCTATCTCTCGTACGTCTTGAAGATAATAGAATGGTTTGCAGTAACCAGCCTCAATCGCCACCTCGAGGAAGAAGTTGAGTACATCCACCCGTGTCAAACTTGGTTCCGGCAATATCTGGGGACACATGATTTGCTGTTTCTCTTGCAGCGTATGCTACAGAAAACAAATCCCAAACGTCCACGTGTGATGGTTGACTGGACCTCCGCAGAGCATATGACACGGTTACTCACGCCGCTGGTCTTGAGGCGCAGGCGGAAGCCTACCCGGGTAAAAGATTGAACAATTGCGTCCGGAGTTTCATGGCCAACTGCACTTTTGGCATCCTCTCCAGCCGCCGAGACACTTTGCAATTTGAAAACCATTCAGGAGTTCCTCAGGGATGCATCTTACATCCCACTCTTTTGACTTTCTAATGCCTCAGGTGGAGCGTCCCGAAGCATCGCCCGGGGACTAGTTCAAGCTATCCTGCTGAGGAAAGCCTGCTACGGGACCCTCTGCTTCCGTCCCGAGAAACGTCAGAGGGAAAAGCTGGAGGCGATCTACAGGGCAGCCCTTCTTGTCATCATGGGTCTTGCAACCCACGTGAAGGTCACCGGGCTGTACCACTATGGTGGGCGTCCTACTCTTGAAGGTAGAGTCCTTGCCCGATCAAGAGAAGCCCACAATTTCCATGAACTCACATCACTTCGGCGCCGATTCATCGTCATCATCATCAGCCTATCTACACCCACTGCAGGGCAAAGGCCTCTCTCATTATTCTCCAATTACCTCGGTCCTGCGCCAACTGTGACCAATTTATCCCCGCAAATTTCTTGATCTCATCTGCCCATCTAACTTTCTGCCGCCCCCTGCAACGCTTGCCTTATCTAAAGATCCACTCTGTTACCCTTAATGACCAGCGGTTTTCTTGCCTTCGCATTACATGCCCTGCCCACGTCAATTTCTTTTTCTTAATCTCTACTAATATGTCCTTAACACGTGTTTGTTCTCTGACCCACTCTGCTCTCTTCTTGTCCCTTATTGTTACACCTATCATTTTCCGCTCCATTGCACGCTGAGTCGTTCTAAATTTAATTTGAACCCTCTTAGTGAGCCTCCAGGTTTCTGCCCCGTAGGTAAGCACCGGTAAGATGCAGCTGTCATACACGTTCTTCTTCAGCGACAATGGTAGGCTGCTATTCATTACCTGAGAATGTCTGCCATATGCACCCCCACCTCATTCTTATTCTTCTCATTATCTCTGCCTCAGGGTTAGGATCTGGGGTCATAACTTGGCCTAAGTAGATATATTCGCTTACCACTTCCACTGCCTCGCCACCTATCTCAAACCACTGTGCTCTCCCGAGGTTATTGATCATTACTTTAGTTTTCTGCATATTAATTTTGAGGCCCACGGTTCTACTCTGTTCGTCCAGTGCGGAAAGCATGCTTTGCAATTCATGCTTTGCGAGTTACTTAGCAAGGCAACGTCATCTGCAAATGTGAGGTTACTGAGGTATTCTGCATTAACCCTTACTCCCACCTATTCCCAATCCAACGTTCTGAATACTTCTTGTAAACATGCTGTTATAACATTGGAGAGATTGTGTCTCCTTATCTGACACCCTTCCTTATAGGTATTTTACTGCTCTCTTTCTGTAGGACGATGGTAGCTGTGGACCCATTGTAGATATCCTATAGTATTCTTACATAATGCTCATGTACCCCCTGGTTCCGTAATGCCTGAATGACTGCTCTCATAATTTATGGACGCTATATATAGGGGTTCAGCGCACTTCTCCATCACCTGATTGATAGTGTGAATATGGTCCATTGTTGAATAACCTTTACGGAACTCTGGTTGTTCTTTAGGTTGACTGAAATCTAAGGTTGCAGAAATTCTGTTAGCGATTACCTTGGTAAGTACGTTGTTGACGACTGGCACTAAGCTGATCGGCATGTAATTTTTCAAGTGCTTCATGTCGCCTTTCTTATGGATTAGGATGATGTTCGCGTTCTTTCAAGATTCCGGTACACTTGCGGTCTTTAGGCATTGCGTATACACGTTGGCCAGTTTTTCAAGTACAATTTCTCCGTCATCCGTCAAGAGGTCTGCTGTTATCTGATCCTCACCAGGTGCTTTGCCCCCTTTCATTTCTTTCAAAGCCTTCCTTACTTCTTAGGTCGTTACTGGTGGGATGTCTATCTCCTCTTAGCTACTGTCCCGTTCGGAATTATCCTGGATGTCCTGGCTACTGTACAGGTCCCAATAGAACTCCTCGGACACTGTGACTATTTTATCCCTATTTGTGATGACATTGCCTTGCTTATCTTTAAGTGCATACATCTGATTTTTCCCCGCGCGAAGACGCCTCTTCACTGCTTTCAGGCAACCTCCGTTCTTTACAGCGCATTCGATCCTTTCTATATTATACTTCAGTATGTCATCTGTATTAAGCTCGACACAGAAACAGAGGCTGCTGTTGTATTCCTGAGCGTTTTTGCGCGTTCATTATTGCACATCAAGGGGCATGTCATCGAATAATCTTAGTTTTCACGTGAATGCACTGTACATTGCGGCCTCGAGGCAGGGCAGAAGAAAACAATAGCGTCTCCGGTGGACCCATCGCTCCCGTTTTTCAATACGGGCCATTGTGCACAGAAAGTATGGCCAATGTATTTCGGGATACACCACAATTTCTGCTGTAACTTTATTAAAACAACAGTGGTACTAGCTTTAGAGGGCAATATTGCCCCTTGTTGAGTATGGGGATTCACCCCTATCCTGACCTCTGCTTCGCACGGTATCGCCATCGGTGCAACAATCGAGGGTACGGGAACAGTGTCGGGCAGCCCCAGTCCCTTCGCGACCAGCACTCGGCGACATCTCACACCACGTATCGCCAGGATGTCACGAGCCTATCAACAGCCGCCAAGACCAGACAAAATATGACCATCCGATGATGCCCTGCCCTCTGCCTTCTTGTCCGACGTTGTTTAAAGCCCTCAGAAGTTCGTCGTTTCCTTGAGTTCTGCTACGGGGCCAGTGTTTATCAGACCCGTAATGGTGATCCATGGTAGCAAGAACTACTCTGTTTATTCTCGTAAAATTCTTCACCCTCTACGAACTTGTTAAGGTGCTGTGGCCTCGCCAGGGACGATCGTTTTCAGCCCAGGGTAACGTAACCAGTAGAAAAGATGACCTTATATAAGATGCTGCTGTTCTCTCAACAATTAGCGAGATGTGTGTGTGCGCATCAGGCACGGGCTCTTCGATGACCGTCATGTAAATTGTGTTAATTGATCCCCCATCCCCCTCTTTTTATCGCGGTTCGTCCGATTTTTGCTCTGCCGCCACGTAAGAACATTGGTATGTGGCAGCGGGACACTGGAATCGAACCACAGAAGATGCCAGCAATGTATTTACACGATGTAAGCGATTGTGGCCGTGAGAGAGCTCGCACTGCTGGCTCTTCTCCTTCTTGTCCCGAGGTTGGACCCACAGTTCCCTTCTTCCCGTGAAACATCTCTCTCCTCTAACGTGACCGTCCCGGTCGACTCCGCCGTAAATGTGTGGATGCCGTGACAATGCCCTACACACAAAACACAAGTTAGCCTGAATGGGAGTTTCTTGGCTGGAATACGTCTTTTAAACTCCTCACGACAGGCGGCCTGCTCCCACGTGTGGTAGTATGATGGTGGAAAAACTGCCAGTTTACACCGGGGGCCACAAGCCGTCGTAAATAAGCGCATTTACCACGGTTTTACCTTGTGGGAATCGTGGAGAACCGCGACCTGCGATCCCGAGCCAGCGCGCGCTTCGGGAGAGACGCTTGTGCGCTGGAACCGGTCCGGCGCTCCGCTGGTTCGTCGGCGTCCCCCGAGAGATGGCGCCACCGATGTGTGCGGGGATAGGCGCGGCGCGCACGGGAGACGAGGAGAGTCTCGTCGGAGACCCGGTCGGGACGAGATCGGCGGAACATGGCGGCGGTGATGGATACTTGTGTCACAGGTGGGAGCTTTGTTTGTCGCGCGCCGTGAGTGCCTGCCTCCCGTTCGCGGTCACGACCCGGACGGCGTGATTCGTGAACGCCGTCGAGCCTTGTGCTCGCATGCTTTGGGATTCCCCAAATAAACGGCTGTGCTTCGGCACTACTGTCTACTGTGTTCTCGTATCGGCGAACCTCGCTGGGCTGCCGTAGGCATGGGAGCCCGCGTGGTTGACGCGCCGGGAGCTAGCGTGGTGGCTTACGCCAGGACTGGCTAAGTCGCCCCGAGGAACCCCCCTCATATATTCCACATGGCGCCCGAACGTGGGTCTCGTATTCGGACGAATTCGAGGTTGCTAGCTCTCCGAGAAATGCGTTGCTGCAGTCGTAGCCCGCTACCCTTTGTCCGGAAGACTTCGGATGAAACGCCTCGCGCCAGTCGGTTGCAGGCAGACAGTTATGATGCCCGATACAGCCGTGACGGCAAATGCGTAAACCTTCCTACACGCACCAGGCGGTGAGTCAGTAGGATACCTCCGAGCACCGCAGTCGCGGCCCGCTTGCGAGACGGGAGGTGCGTAGGCCTTGTTCCAACATGGCGGCGGGTCGCCTTCCTCGTAGCGCCGTCCCCGCGCAGTCGCGCCGGCGGCGCCGGTTGAAGTTTCCCCCAGGCGCGGCGGACACTACCGAGCGAGGGTGCGGTGTTTGGGAGTTCGCAAGCCGCACGATGAGCCCGCCGCTACTGCGCTTCGAGTCCGAGGCGGAGTGTTTGCCGATTTGACGCCTGAAAAAGAGCGAGGGGGATCGCTGAAGAATCAGTCTCCTCTCGCTGCGGGGGGAAGCGGGAGCAATGGGACCGTTGTCTCCGCGCTTCCGGGGTGCGTGCGTCTCGATGCCGTGAAGTCTCCGCTTGAGATTGCGTTTAGGCAGTAAGAGCTTCGCGCGGCTCGGCAGCGGGCTCGTTGGTCGCGAGAGATCGCCAGTCTTAGTAAGAGACGGACTCTCAGGCGACCTATACCGGTGATGTGCGCCCGTAAGCCGCTGGTATTGCGGTTGGCGCTGGCTCTACGGCAGCTTGTATTGCTGCGAGTGAGTTGCAGGAGCCCGCCTGCTTGATGCTGACGCTGCTTTGCCGACCAACGCACCAGGCCGAAATAGCTCGGACGGGCGTTTCGATGCCGACAACCCGTAATAGTCAGGCGAGCTGCCTCCAGGCGGGGGTGGCGGCTGGAGCACAGTTGCCGGACTCGTGATTCCGCGAGCAAGCGAACGTGCAAGGGGGAGTCCCCTCGGGCATCTTTGTTACCCTATTTGGCGAGATCGTCGATAAGGTTTCCGGCCAGTCACAGGAGATTGCGGAGTCCCGCTGCTCCCCACTTCAAGTTCGGGAATCGTTTAAACTGGACGGTGAGAGCGAGACCTGCAGCATACGGATACCACCGGGAGCCACGCCAGTCCCCACTGCCACGGACAGCGAGGATGGCCTGCTGAACCACCGGCGGGGCCGAGCGCGGTTCGTGGAGCTGCTACTCCAGTTGCTGCTCCGGCCTGCCGGGCGGCAGCCAACCGTTCGGGAGGACCTGCGGCCGAAGCGGCCACGGAACCCAGGAGGCGGCGGTATCTGGCGCCTACGCGAGCGGCGCGAGCCTTCGGGCAGCCGCAGTGGGCGCGGCCGTTCCTGTTGCCGCCTCGAGCTGGGAGTGGGGGTCGCATCATGGCGCGACCCCGGCGTTCGTCGGCTGCGGCTGCAGCTACCCCCGGGCCTGCCAACCTGCTGTGCTGCCCAACCGCGAGAGACTTGGAACCATTGCAATGTGTTTGCGGGTTTGTGAGGCGAGCATCGCGACGGCGGCATCGTGTGGCGAACTTTGGTGTGGAGTGGCGTTCGGTGGCTGTTTTGCTGACTTGAGACGTGACGAGTGTGGTGCACCGTGGCGTCACTCGAGCTCAAGTGGCGTCCAGTTTTAGGGGGGAGGAGTGTGGGAATCGTGGAGAACCGCGACCTGCGATCCCGAGCCAGCGCGCGCTTCGGGAGAGACGCTTGTGCGCTGGAACCGGTCCGGCGCTCCGCTGGTTCGTCGGCGTCCCCCGAGAGATGGCGCCACCGATGTGTGCGGGGATAGGCGCGGCGCGCACGGGAGACGAGGAGAGTCTCGTCGGAGACCCGGTCGGGACGAGATCGGCGGAACATGGCGGCGGTGATGGATACTTGTGTCACAGGTGGGAGCTTTGTTTGTCGCGCGCCGTGAGTGCCTGCCTCCCGTTCGCGGTCACGACCCGGACGGCGTGATTCGTGAACGCCGTCGAGCCTTGTGCTCGCATGCTTTGGGATTCCCCAAATAAACGGCTGTGCTTCGGCACTACTGTCTACTGTGTTCTCGTATCGGCGAACCTCGCTGGGCTGCCGTAGGCATGGGAGCCCGCGTGGTTGACGCGCCGGGAGCTAGCGTGGTGGCTTACGCCAGGACTGGCTAAGTCGCCCCGAGGAACCCCCCTCATATATTCCACAACCTCTTCACAAAACGCAGTATCTGGCTGTGATTACTGCGTTTGTCCTAATGGGAGTATTAAAAACTCCCACGCCACCTCCATTTCCTTCTCCTCCTCCTTCACCCCTTCCTCCTCTACGCGTCCTTACAAAATGGCTGCCAGTTGGTGTCGTGTGTCGTGTGAGCTCCAGCGTCCCCGAACATTTATTGCCAGTGTGAACTTTCGGCCGGACGAACGGATGTGAAGTGCTTCCCAACAACCGAAGCTCGTTGCGAACATTGTGGAACCAGCCTGGACTGACGTGCGACGGACTGCAACGTCGCCTCCGAGTCACCGACCTTCGAGCCGACGGAATACGCCAGCGAGCCGACGCGAGGCCTAAATTCAGTGATCGCTGAGAGTGGCTCGTTAAAAACAACGCGGTTGTGCCTCTGCGAGGTGGTTGAAGGTAAGATTTTCACGTTTTTTATTGTACGCAACATTTTGGGAGACTTGTGCCCCTTCTAGCGTCAAATAAACTCAACGTGTTTCCCGCGCCGCTGCACGGGCGATTCTCCGCCACTCGAGGTGAGCGTTGTGCTTGAAAGACGGCACCATGCCCGGAACGTCATTGGGGAGGCCGAATGGTGTGAACGCAATGCGTATTTGCGCGGGTCTCGAGCAGAACACTCACTCATTCACACTTGCAAGCAGAATGAAAACTGTCCGAACTCTGGACGGCTGTTAGGTGTTTTTGTTAGGCTGTGTCTGTGGCTTACTGGCAAGCGAGGGTGAAGTTGGCCGGTCAAACGTCGCAGGGCGGCCGCTTTTCCTGAGAAGTAGGTGTGGTGCCAGCCTCGCCTGCTACGAGGAGGGTGACTGCCGCGTGCCGCCGGCGATTAATTGCATTCACTGGAAAGGGAGAAGGTCGGGGCCCCGTGGGAGCTCTCCGTACGCTAGGCGCGTGTAACTATAACCAGCAAACGCCATTCGAGGGAGCATTCTGTAGAGTCGACAGACGACTGCTTATTTTATTTTTTATTTTTGAAGGGGGGCACGCGCAGGTGTCACACCGACCGAAATTTTTCCTTAACTTTCGGTGAGGGGAGAGAGGGGCAGTGCGGGGGGTAAAACCTGAAGCTCGTTCCCAAACACTACACGCAAGGAAAAGAGGGAAAGGAAGCATTTTGAGAAGTTGGTCGCTACAAGGGTCGCGCACCTTTTTGAACAGCAGAACACTTCGTTTTGACGAACTAGTGAGCGCGCAGGTGTCTCGGACAGAAGTGCAATTTTGCGTAGCTTTAAACAAACATTCAGACATTTGGAAACTTTGGACACAAGAGTGACAAGTGCAGCGTCTTTACAGTGCCGTTTCTTTTTTTTTTTTTCAGGTGAGATGCCCAATGTGCCTCTGTATTTGTTACCGCAGATTTAAAGCGTTTTGCTATCCCTCTAATGAATGTGCTGCTGTGGCTTCCAAGGGAACGTGCCAGGGGGTGCGGCAACGTCAGCGTTTGGGAGGCAGGTGCAAGCAAACAGCGCATCGACGACATGCTGACCTCATTGTTTGCAAATGGCTTAAATTTGTTTCGTTGAGGAGTGTTGTAGTAGATAAAGCTCTTTCCAAGATACCATGTGTTCTCGATGTAGGTGTTTTGTTGATTCTGTGTTTTTATTGTCTTATTAACGTGTTCGCACGTATATCGTATTCATGTAATTTTTATGCAATAAATTGACTGTGCAGAAAACAAACTTTTCACGTTTCGCCATTCAACGTTTGAAGCGGAAAAAGACTAGAAATTACGTGATCCCCAACGAAAAATAAAAATGCGGCCTGTGCCCTTATTAAGAACTCCCAAATGCAGTAATACATTCCACTGCAGCGCATATATATGAAGCGCACAAAAACACACACAAAAAAACCTCGAATGCAGGTCAACACTGCTCCCAATGCGCCCCCTGAAAACTCCCAGTTGGAGGAAACAATACACTCCCAATGGTACCCCTGGAAACTCCCATTGTAGTGGCAGTAAAATGAAACTCCCATATGCTACTGAAAAAACTGCCGAAATAATGCGAAACTCCCATTGGAAGGAGTTTTGAAAACTCCGAATTGGTACTGAGTTATGACATAAGCCATTTACTCCCATTCCGGCTTACTTGTGTTCTGTGTGTAGGATGGGAAAAAAACCTAAAGCGCTTCCACTCAAAGCGAACGCTACCGCAAATGCAGAACTGTGGTTCGCAATAATGGGCTATACAGATTCGCGCACTCCTACCACACATCCCGCCGTTCGCCGCCGTGTGTCACTGCTCTTTTGATGAATGAAACGGGGCGGCGTCCAATGCAATTCAAATTTTTCGCCTTCGCGGCGCTTGTGCACCCTCTGCCTGAAACAGGTGCTAGTAGGAGTTCTGTTCTTTGTGTGCACTGCGCTGTTTGCAATACGTATTTCTTTTCGCTTACTATCGTAAAAACCAACCCAACCAGCGTTCGTAACTAAATGAACGCTGGCGCTGGCGGTTAATTACGTGTATTTCACCGAAATGTACGTGCAGTAAGTTTTCTTGGCACTGAACAAGCGCCAGCGCTTCACGAGTTTTGAACGGTTATGACTATAGCATCCCCTTGATTTTCGAGGCCTCTGTGGGACGCCGCAACAAATGGTGCGCTCTACGTTGGTCTGTTATCACTATTGTACCGTATTGACTTTCAACGAGTTTCTGAACTCTTTCTATGAACACCTGTACACTTTTTATGGATTGATTTTGGGGTAACTTAGCCATAGACATTTGTTGTGCAAAGTGTTTACTGCTCGGGGTACAGGGAAACGGATTGGGGTTTTCTGTTTTTAGGGCAGCGCTGTGGCCACTAGTCGCTGCGGGCCGATATGTGGTTTTTACTAAATTGTCTTTCTGTGGTCTGTTATCTTTCTGCGTCGCCTGATTACGACAGAGCGGTATGCGTTGCGCGTTAAAGGGAGCTACGACGTCAAGCCGAGCCCATAATGTGGTCTGCACTTTAGGAGAAGTCCTGGCCGCCATCACTGATGATGATGGTTGTGGTGAGCACTGGTGCCGGAGCAGTAAAGCCCGCCGAGGCCGTGAGGCACCGTTCTAAGGCCTAAGTGCTGCATTTCAGAGCAGGGCAGGTGAAGGGCATCGTCTTCTGTTCAGGTCGCGGCTGGTCGGATCGGGTGCTCTTGGCTGGTCATAGGCTAGGGAAACGAAGCTGGGGAGCGTTGCGTTCATGGTTCAGTGGGACTAAGGCCTAAGGCTGGTCAACACGATCCAACAGCCTTTGAGCGATGGTTAGTAGTCCACACGAAGCAAAGCTGGTGCCAGGTCAGGGATGAACTCCGCAAACTCCACCAAAACATGTTACTTGCGGCAGGACATATGAAATGAACTTTGAAAGATGCGAGCAGTGTATCTACACTATGTACACGATGTCGGTTTGAGAGAGCCCGCGCTGATGGCTGTTCAGCTCCTTCTCCGGAGGTTGAGCCCACAGCCCTCTTCTTTCACTACTCCCAACAATATCCTAGAAGAACAATTAACGGCCTGAGTCGCGTGGTGGACATTTTAATTGGATTGTATTCATTGCGCTGAAATAACAGCTCGGGAAATGGCACACTGCGAGATAAATATGAGCCTACATTTGCCACGAATTAAGGAGAAAGCCGACGTAGGGGAAAGCCCCGGGCGTATGGAAGGAAATCGTCCTTTAGTTAACTCACGGCGCTCACAAAGCAGCCCCTTGGGGGTGGCAGTGATCACGCATTTCAACACGTACCACAGCTTCAGGTGTCATCAATCGCCAGAAAGGCAATCTATTATAAAAAAAGTAACTCGTGTCTGAAAGGATCTCGAAATAGCAATAGGAGTATTAATCAGTGCGAAAATTGGAAGTGTTCATTAAACAGCCCCAGTCGCAGTAAGAACGAACTTGTCACAATGGGTTTATTCCTACCGTCAAAACGTTCCACCGAGGAGGCAGCCCAGCCAGGAACTATCTTTGCCACAGATATTTTCGGCGCCGTCGCCAACCGCGGAAAAGTCTGAATTATAATAACTGCTCATGATCGCTATACTGTGATAACTGGCGTCCTGAGCGAGAAACTGTTCGTTCTAAAGAACAGGATTGAAATTACTGTTAAGAATTACGCTTGCATGGTGCCGATCGGTTAATCTAACCGTAGAAAATACTTACATTCCACATAAGTCCTGGAATATTTGTTATTTTGAAACTTTCGGAAAACTTATTTGTTATTTTGAGCTTACTTCTGCTCTTTAGAGAAAACTTTCCATCTTGGGTGTCTGCCTTTTATGTGCTATGGATGCGACCAATATTTGAATGACAACCAAGTTCTATAACTGCATACGTTAAAAACCGAGATCCGGAGAAATCATTTTGTCCCAAGATGAACGGATAACGTAAACCTAGTTTATTACAGCTTACACATTCCCAATAAAATTCAAAAGCGCAAAATAAGGTTTGGTAGGCTTTTATTTCATCCTGATTAGTTTGAGCTTCTGGTACTCTCCATCTCCTGCCACACACGAACTGCTGCTCAGTCACAATGTCTTCCCTACAAGAATGCAGGCACATTGCTATGGCTGACAAATATTATTCACCTCCAAACACTTGCTCATTGAAGCGCATTCGCTGCGCGTTCCCTGCAGAAATTCACAAAGACCTCTTAGTGTGCCTCGAAATGGTTTACCTGTGTTTTGCACGAGTTACCGTGCAATTCCGCGGTTTTATGTCTGCTCGCATGGCTGCGTGATCGCACAGCTCTCCGACATTGTTTGTCTCTATGAACGCTCCACTCATTTGCACAAACGGGGCGTGTTCTGTAAATGTAGGCCGGCGCAGAAGCAAGCGTGTATCCGCTAGATGCTGCCCCGATAAATCGGCCTAATGTATTCTCCCATTTCGCGATTGCGGTGCACACACAGAAAAATAGCGCCTTCCGGAGAGACGTGCGCTACTCTCGGGAGATAAGCGAGTGACAAAACTCGCCAAGAGAGGCTTGCTAGTTTAGCACGACGATGTTATTCTTGCTAACGCCAATCGGTCGGCGCAAACGCAGTGGGCGAAATTCGTTATCACGCCTTACAACTAATGAGGTAACCGACGCTTCTGTCCTCTTCCGGAGTGAGGAAACTTGTGGGGCGTCAAACATTTGCTCTCTGCGGCTGCGCGTCAAGGAATCAATTCAGACCAGGACAAAAAGGGGGACCTTTAAAGACGAGCTGTTAGAATTTTAGTGCAAATGTGTAACAGAGAGGAAAATAGATCAGAATATGTTCAACTCGCTGCAGATTTAGATGACCCTTTTTGAGGTGGGGAATAGGCTGTCTTGGAAAATATTTCCGCTTCGAATTCTTCATTGCAAGAGTATTTACTTGGGAATCATTATCAGCGTAAGATCGTAAATTTGGCCATTGCGTTGAAAACCGGTGTAAACCTCCATAAAAAAACATTTACATTGTATGCGACCGCTTTAGTAGAGCGTCGGTCAGTATTAAAATAAAGAGTAAATGAGCCCGCCGTATTCACCATAACTACAAGTTCCCGGCGACATTTACGGCTTCTTACGTGGCACCTTCCGCGCCTCCTGCGCTTCAGTGTTAAAATACTTGCGCGCTTGCCCTCGTTTAGCCGACGCAGTAACTGGCAGTCCAGCCGACGCCGAATCACTTTTCATTTTGAGACACGGTACGAGTGAATCAAGCGACACCAATGAGCTCAAGGATGACTGACAGTTTCCCTTGTTTAACTACGACGCCACGAGTCACGGCCACTAGTGAAACCATAAGCGTCTCCGACTAGATGTTTTTTTTTTTCGTAGAAGCGCCTAACACCAGGAAGAATAATAGTTCCCCTCTAGCGCCTATGCAGCCATAATGTACGCGTTGTTGTCGAGCCACGAGAATATCGCGCTGATTTTGTGTTTTCTTTCTTCTTTTGATGCTCTTTGACCCTAAGGCTTTGTACTAGAGACGAACGTACAACTTTGGGCCCATTTTTTGCTAACGTTGATTGATTATAGGGTATAACGCGCCGATGCTACACAGACGATAAGGCGCAGAGTAGTGGAGGGCTCCGCATTAATTTTGACCACCTGCGGATTTTTAACGTGCACCGAAATCTCGAACACACGGGCGTTTTTTGCTTTTCGCCTCCATCATAAAAAGGGCCGCGACGGCCGGCAATCCAAGCCGCGTCCTCGGGACAAGCAGCCATTTTTTTGCTACGAACGCGGCATTTTAGAACGTAAGAATTGCTGCCGGAAAACCTACGCACTAACAACCGGGTAGCGCCATTCATTCGAATAAAGATGGATAACAAGCAAAGTTAGCAGGTTTAATCATTGTAATCGCATAAAAACGAATAATTGGTCAACACAATTTTTTAAAATATTTATTACAAAAACAAAACCTTAAAAATACACAGAAACGGTCAAAAGAAAAAAAATGTCATACTCAGCTCTCCCCTCCCCCAAAACAGACAAAAATAAAAACCACTCAGAACAAACTCAAACACAAAAATACTAGAACATTGCCTTTTCATTTGCACAAACATACATTTTACCTACGTTAAAGCGTTTGCTCGCCATACATGTGCAGCTTTCCCGCTCATGGCAGTCCTTTGAACAGCGATTACTCTGTAGTTATTTAGCGTAATTTAAAGTTCTTTGGCGCTGCTAATATTGGGGGTGAACACTACCGTTGCGCACAGTTTCAAGTCTTGCACGTTTTGCGACTAGGTTCCTGACTCATGGAAACTGTCCCATAGTAATGCATGGGCAGTAACATTTGACAGTGAATTGCACATAAACTATTCAGAATCCTGGAAAGTTCTTCTAGTGTTTTTATCTTCACGTTGACTTCTTGCTGTGTCCCAAATATCATTTTCCTGAAGTAATTTTGCTGGTTTCCTGAGAGGTCGAATTTTTGTGCGAGAAAGCTGGGTATGAAATGTAAATGTACATAATTGCGGATAATTGACAAAAGAAAAATGCGCTGCCTTTTGTTTTTCGGAGAATGATGACCCGCCAAGCTGGGTGCAGCGCAAGGAATGAACGAAACGAAATGAAACACGCTTGTTTATAATTTGTGATTTAGCACACTTCCTACACAAACAGCCGAAGGAAACGTGGAAGGACTAGAGCTTTCTTTTAGCGCGCAAACGAGGGACTGTCTGCTTCCGTTCCGCGTCGTAGGAATGTTACTGTCTGAGTAACAGATCGACCCTAACCGCCCCACCAGGGGGGATAGCAGTCAGGTCACATCGGGCTGGCCTGTCTTCGCGTGCCTTCCTTCAGCCCCCCGCCTCCCACCCGTGCACAGATAAAGGGGCGACTGGTAATGCGCGCATGCTTAGATGGGAAAGACTCCGGCCCAAACGTCCGTTCGGGGACCCTGCCTGCTGTTCGTATCTGGGTGGGAGAAGGGGAGAAACACCGACCAAAAGTAAGCAAAAGCACAACATGACGAACCGCGGAAAACTAGTACTTGGCATTTAAGAGTGAAGGGTATAAAAAAGGGTGCTAAAAATAAGAGTTAAAAAATACCGCCTTGTACTTTATGAAAAGTGATAGGTGCTTTTTCTTTATTCAATACACCGTTCAAAAAATCTTGTGTAGTACAAAAAAAGAGACCTCTACATTGTCCGCCATATGCCTTCATCCTAAGGAAATAAACATAACCATTAATTTGTGTTTCCCCAAAGAGACAGCTAAATTTGTTACTAATGTCCGCAAAGGCCCACACGAAACTAAGAAGATCAGCCCGACACAACTCTCGCAAAGTAATCTCACGTGCAATCTCAACAGTAATCTCACCCAGGAACACCAAAGAATGTTCCCAACCGCCTTTTACTGAAAAAAAACCTACAGTTGCCGCACACTCACGACTGCGTATTGAAATCGTGTGATGCAACTGCGAGTAACATCTTTAGAATTCGCAACGAAGACAACTTTCTAATCAGAAGCAAATGCGAGCCTTCTTTTCTGTACAGGCACAGACATGCAGAAAAGGACAGGTAGAAAGGGAGAAGAAAATGTAAAACTGGAACGAAAACAAACCGAGGACATCTAATTTCCACACCAATTTAAAGTGAAAATATAAATATATGCAATACCATAGGAGTCGTCGTCATGAAATTCCGAACGTTTACGTCCTTTTTTTCGTTATTGTAGTAGTAAGAGCACCAATCAAAACACTGTAGGTTTCATGCCTATGGTGTGATAGAAAATAAGTATCGGTAATAGATATTTCATGCTACGTAGCGTGAGAGTGAGGGCCCTCGCTGATTTCCCATCTCACAAAATCTAACAAAACCACAAAAGTTACTTTGCGGCCGCTTCGGCTGCCGTGCCTACGCCAGTTTTTGCTATGAACACTTGTTGTATTAAATGTTCTGATGCAACCTTCAAGCATTCCTTACCTTAGTGCTCAGGAGATAATGACGTCATATTCGTTTATTACAGTAAACTTCAAGCCACACATTCTCACAAAACATAAGCACTTTCGCAGAGATTGGTCGCAAGCTTGTACATTTTGTTCTGTCTTCTTGGTTGAGAGACATCGCAAAATTACGCGGTCAAATATTTCCCTGCGTTCTCTCATACTGTGCAGAGTACTGTGACAGATAAACCTGGGTGTATGGGGGTAATTGCTGTATTGATTTTCACCAAATGGAGAATAAACGCAACTACAACCCCTAATAAACATACCTGATTCGAATCCGTTTGTGCCTAATCCGTTTGTGCCGAAAAGACAAGCTTCTTTTCGAGCTAAGAGATCTGACACTATATTTAGCAGTATAAATGGGTCCTCCAGCTAATGGGTGGTTAATTTAAAACCCTGCACAACCTGCACCATACTAAAATCAAAGAAAGTTGTATTGAAGTTGCATTCAACTTCAATTTGTCTTGAATACACTAAAACCCAGCTTAAGTTTGGTTATATCCAGACAGAAGTAGCCTGGGGTGCAGATGCAAAAGGCAGATGTGATCTGCCTGACAGCGTCCTACTGTCCCTACAGTCGGCATTCCACAGTGTCACAGTGTTGATGACGAGAGCAGAAGAAAGAGAGAGAGAGAAAGACAGTGAGAGAAAAGAAATTTAAAAAGAACACCGGTATACAATGACTACAAAAAGCCATCATCACCAATGGTTATGGGAACGAAAAAAAGAAGAAAAAAATAACGAAAGATGCCAGAAAAAGCAACGGTATACAATGTCCACAAGAAAAGCGACACAGAGAATATCAAGTGTAATACAGAAGCAGGAAACCGAACGCATAGCACATAAATTGATTCCATTAAAAAAACAAAAAAGAAACCAGTGCACACTTCTAGACAATTTAAGTACAATAATGTCGCTGTATATTTCGTTTATATCTAGCAGCGAGGTAAATTGAAGAATTATGTCGAATATTACTTGGTTTGTATTTAAAAAACGGGGTAATATATACTCTAGGTATTGTGCACCATAATTTGTTCGAATAAATGGGGTCTTAAAAGCCCAGGTCGAAGATTTGAACGGGGTTTAACTGGAGTGCAGGGATCAAGAAACAGTGCGTCTCTACTCCTTTCCCTGCGAATAGGAACAGCAAGCTTAAGCTCAATCAGCTGAGTTACTTTAAGTAAGTTGTTTTTAAAAACAACGGCTTCGAGTTGTGTGAGCTGGGAACATTCTCTGTGCATCGAATTGCTTTTTTTTGTAAAATAAACAGCCTGTCTAAGTTTGTTACGGCTGTGGTACCCCAAACTAAAAGGAAATAATGAACGTGTGACTGCACAAGAGCTGGTATAACAGACGCGTCAACCACGGAGGAATCAGATATTTGATTTTGAATAACACTTCCATACACCGGGACATACTTGCGCGAACTTTACTTACATGATATGTCCAATTTAAATTTTCATTGAAGAGAACACCCGAAAATTTGTATCTGGACACACGTTCGATTACGGAGTTCCGACATTCTAGGGATATTTCAGCAGTTGTCAGGTTTATTCTTGACATTAAAAACAACAAATTTGACCTTCAGCTGACGATGGTTGTAGATTTGCCAACTTGACATTTCGCGAACCCAAGTATTGACTGACGACTCAACTTCACACAAATATCTTTCAGAAAAAAAAAAGCACTCGTATGGTCGGCATACAACGTAATGTTTGGAGTCAAAGGTATATGTGCAATCTTAGGAGCACCGACAAGTGGGCAAGTTGGTACGGAGACATACTAAATAAAAGCGCAAAAAAACGGGGGACAAAGAGAAGAAATACACAGGACGAGCGCTTGCTAACAACTGAGTTTAATGAAACCAAAAACGACAAATCTCGACACAGCGCACCCTTGCGGCGCAGCATACACAAAAAACTGTCGTAATTCAACAGCAATCGGGAAGAAATCAGCAAACCCATGCGCCGCAACAAATTGCCCGATGATCCGCTAGAATGTTAAGAGATCCATAACATCAGCACCGAACATTGCGAATTCAAGAAATTTACTGCCTTTTCAGTGGACGCTATCTTCAAGATAGGCGATTTCCTCATTAAGGAGGGCGACGGATGGGGCGCTTACACAAGTTCAATTCTTATTGCACAAAAAGATCAAGTAAGCCTCTGCCAGCTCACGTGTACCTTGCTCAGGGTGCCTAAAAGGACTTCTGTTTTTTTCCCGCAGAGGCACACACCCATGGTTCCTGCAATGGTCAGATAGATGGGAACATGGGGTCCCCTTCAAGGAAGACGAGTGTTCTCGAAGACGAATGTTCAAGCAGCTGCCCGTCTGGCCTACGTAGGATCCACCGCAATCAAACGGGATTCGGTAAACAACGCCTTTCGCGCATTTTACGAATTGTTTTCCATGCCTGACCCCGCACCCGTCTGCTCGAGTTTCTTTCTTTTGGTTGACTTCTCTTGCAATAGCCCCACACAAAGAGGACCATTTTTAATGTGAAAGTAGTGTTGTCTGCACCAAACAATTTGTCCTCTTGTTTACGCGAAAGGCGTTGTTTACCGAATCCCGTTTCATTGCGGTGTATCCTACGTATGCCAGACGGGCAGGTGCCTGAACATTCGTCTTCGAGAACACTCGTTCTTGAAGGGGACCCCATGCTCCCATCTATCTAACCATTGTAGGAAGCACGGGTGTGCGCCTCTGCGGGAAAAAAACAGAAGTCCTGTTTAGGCACCCTGAGCAAGGTACACGTGAGCTGGCAGAGGCTTACTTGATCTTTTTGTGCAATAAGAATGGAACTTGTGTAAGCGCCCCATCCGTCGCCCTCCTTAATGAGGAAATCGCCTATCTTGAAGATAGCGTCCAGTGAAAAGGCAGTAAATTTCTTGGATTCGCAATGTTCGGTGCTGATGTTATGGATCTGTTAACATTCTAGCGGATCATCGGGCAATTTGTTGCGGCCCATGCTTTTACTGGTTTCTTCCCGATTGCTGTTGAAATACGTCAGTTTTCTGTGTATGATGTGCCACAAGGGTGTGCTGTGTCGAGATTTGTCGTTTTTGGCTTCATTAAACTGAGTTGTTAGTAAGCTCTCGTCCTGTGTAGTTCTTCTCTTTGTCCCGCGTTTTTCTGCGCTTTCATTTAGTATATAGACGTACAATGTCATTTATGCAATGCAGAAAAAACAATGGGCACAAAATACACCATTGCGGGACCCCTATAAAATTTGTCTCATCGACGATCGATACCCATTAAGGCAAGTGAACTGTAAGCGATCAGACTAATAGCTGGTAGTCAAATTTAATGCAACACCACGGATTCCATATGATTCAATACATGGTGTCGAATCGAATCAAACGCCTTCCTAAAACGGAGGAACAATGCAACGGTGAACGAAATTTGCTCGATATTCATTGCTATTTTCTCTTCTATTAAGGAGAGCCATTTCAGCTGATCTTTTTTCCCGAAAGCCATACTGCTCGTCTAGAATAGCATGAGTCATATCAAGAAACTTAGCCTCGTTTTTATAAATGTTCTATACCTTTTGAAAAAAACCGGCAGAACGGATATTGGCCGATATTCATTAATATTGTCAAATGGGCCACTTGTATGCAGTATAGTCATATGTTCAATTCTCATTCCTTTTGGAAATATGCCAGTGACGGATGCGCTATTACAAATATGGCATAAGGGAAAACTCAAAATATAGGCTAGAGATATGATAGGCTCAGCTTTTATATCGTCATAACCATGTGCGGTGCTTTTAGCGAGATATTTCAGAAAAGAAGTTATTTAGACTTCTATTTGGGGTAACGAAATATCTGTTTTGGGTTCCAGGAAAAGTAGTCTCATCTAATCCTAAACACGAAGAATATGTCTGTAATGTTGCAGAAGAAGTACGGAAGTGTTCGTTGAATTTTTCAGCTAATGCGCGATTACTATATTTTACACCGCCAATCGTGTGTGTACATGGAAGAGAGGTGTTGGGGACACCTATGATGTTCTTTGCCAAGTTTCAGATTTTCTGAGGATCATTAGATATATATGGAAGCAAATTTTAACTTGTATTAACTTATCTGTTATTTACGTAGGTATGATGTTCTTCGCCCAGGTCCAGATTTTCTGCGGATCATTAGATATGGAAGCAAATTTTAACTTTTAGTTACTTACCTGTGCTTTTCGTAGGTCCGAGAATAACTTATTTATTACGGGCTTCTACTCAGGAAATAATTTAGGGTGTTTTGGGAATGAATATATGAAATAGTTTATCTCTTGCTCTTGTTGTATTACAAAGTTCTCGAGTAACCCACGGTTTTTGGGATCCTCGATATGTCTTAAGCGGCTTTAAAGGAAACGAATTATCATAATAGCCCTCAATTCTTGAGAAAAATGTCGTAAGATTCATCAGGGTTTTCACAACTGTACACATCATCCCACTTGGTTCCTTTAATCATAACCCTGAATGCATCTAGGGCTCGCGCATTGAAATTGCGACATAGCACGGGATGGTCCCTAAAACATTTCTTTTTCGTCATTGTAACAAAGAAACCAAATATGGGTAAGTGGTCACTCCAATTGACTATAAGATTACCTACAATAACAGTACTCGGTTCAAAATTAGCCGCACAATAATGTATGAGGGTTTGGCTTTGAGGAGTTATTCGTGTTGGTAAAATATTCAAATTTCGGCAGAAAAATTCCGCAAAAAGATCTTGAAAATTTCGACATCGGGCGTTAGGTACAAGCATGTCAACGTTATAGTCAACCACAAGGATAACGGGTAGACTAAGGTTTAAGAAGTATTCAAATACACTTATTCGATACCGCAATGGCAGTGATGACAGCGCCATGACAGCGATGTTCCGCCATAGGTTAAAAATGTATGGGGAGAAATGAATACAAAAATTGTTTATGAGTGCAGCTTACATTTATCATTTGGTGTTACTATAGTAAACAGGACAAATAAAGTAATCATTCTTCACGCCCTTAGTGAAGTTATATCCCCGCATGATGATTTGATATATGTTATAATAGCGCGGAATGTGATCTCATTTCTTTTCCATTTCATTTTAGGCCATTTGTCACGAGTGCTGAATTGTGCGAAAATACGTACGGTTAACAAAATACCCACTGTTATAAAAAGCATGTACAATTTTCTGAAGCTTGAACTAGAAGGCTGGAGAATCAACAGAGCTGCCAGCCACCCTCTATTCGTCGGAAACCCGGCGGTTATACTTCACAGGGATTTCCGAAATTGCCGCTAAATATTCTTCATGACGGGCAGGCGCGGATCTTTTCTCCGCAGGCTTTCACATCTCTCTCCAGTGGACCACGTTAGCACACGCAAGAGCCGGCGCCAAACCGCTTCGCGAACTCGGTGTCTCTAGCGTTAGCTGCTTTGTGCTCCCCACTTCAGGTAGGAACGCACGCGAACTGACCAGTAGATGAGTACGCGTGAGATCACTCCACTAACGTCGGGCAGAGAGATTTAGAAGGTAAATGTGAACGACACCGAGCGCTCCACAGAAGGTGCACGCTGACATGCCCTGAATATTTTTTTTCGTTGTATGTTTTGCATACTCTTAAAGTGGCTCAAGCCAACGCGCAAGCCTGAACGACGCCAGGTGCTCCTCACGAGCCGCACGCCCACGTGCGCTCAGTATTTTTCTTGATATCTCCCTTCGAATGCCACTGTACCAAGCTCGAAATTAAACAGCTCAGCCATTAACAAATTAAGTGCCCATCTGTCTTAACGACGACGACGAGGAAACGCAAAGCTCTTCAAAACCAAGTCCCACAACAAATCATCCCACGAAGAAGCAAGCAGACCCACGACCCCCCCCCTCTTACCAGAGACGTATTTCCTAGCAGGGCAGTTTACTACACTTCGAATGTGCTTTATTGTCATTTACGGCTTTCTCTAGCGTTCAATTATCGTCCTCGTTGGACAGAGGGGAGCAGTTTCTATTTACTTTTGCACGTCCGTGCACCCCTCCCCAAAATCTAAATTGCTTCGGCAGCGCTTGAATGGCACTTCGAAAGTACACATCTACTCAGGTTCAACTTCTCGCACTGTGTAAATTTGTACAAAGAAATTTACCGCCTCCTTAACATAGTTCGTTATTCTTCTTAGGTTAACATCGCTCTACCGCCCGGAGATTCCATTCCACCATAGGATGTGTAGCCCTAACATCATGATGTTTAACAAAACTTGTTGCTGAGCTAGTTGGGGCATACCTGAAGAAAGAACGAAACGCGGCGCAAGCTAGATGTGAACGAGGACGATGATTTTTGAGGGTCTTGGGCTATCGAGACGGCAACAGTGGAAGCCTGCGAGAATTTGAGCTGCTGGCGGCGCAGAGCACGTAGTTCTTCTGCAACGTACCCGCATCGAGCTTCCACCACGAGGCCGGGTGGCTGCACGGACGTCATGCGTAACCTTCCTCGGAGGTGCGTTCATTCCGAGTGACGTCCGGCAGATTTTCGGAAACGGCCCAAAATTCAGCTATGAACCCGCCTCAAAGGACTCAACTTGCAGCCATGTCAGAGGTGTAGCGAGCCGGACGTGCCAGCAAGACCGAAAACAAGCTTGGAGACCGGGTCGACTGCCTTCTGCACAGTGTTCGTGGCAAGCCACCGAAAAAACCTCCTTTTAGACAGATTGTCAAGTGCTTGAAAGATGAAGGGTCAGCTATTATTGAAGCCGACAAGGTAGGGGGTTTTGTGGTAATGCCGCAAGGAATGTCTGATGGGAAGGCCAATAAGGCGATACTGAAGAATTTCAAACCCTCCCACGACATTCCTAAGAAGCAAAAGGCAGTGGTCCTCCGTTTGCTCAAAAACAGAAATTTGAAGCAACTTGGCAAGGCAGTCACCTAGGCCAAGATGAGTGACTTCGAGGTTTTTTTTACGGGCAAGACGCATAACCCAGAGAACCCACTGAGAGTAATTATATCTGAGAGAGGTTCCTGGAAAAACGAATTCAATACGTACCTTCAGGGCACTCTTAGCAGGCTTTCCCCGCAGGACTTTTTCTGGGTACGCCGCTCGACCGAACTTGTGCAAGCTCTTGCGGAAGGCGAGTTGGCGTCTCCAAATAAGGGTTTCTCGATTGATGTGCAATATCTCTCTCATTTAGTACCCCAGAAGGGCTTGTTTAGAGCTGTGAGTGAATCAAAAGAAGCGTTAGGTGAAGTTCAGTTGCAAAACCATGCATGCTGACATAAGCACAGAGCAGTTTATAGAAATGTTAGAAGTTTACCTCAAGTCCACCATCATGTGTTTTACCGATTAATTTTATGTTCAAAAGGATGGGATTTGCATTAGTTCGTCTGTAGCAACAATTTTGTGTGACATATATCTAGCATACATTGGCAAGCACTTTAACGTATAAATGAACTATAAAATGTGGTTGGAATTGTTAGATATGTGGACGACCCCCTTGTGCTTTTAAACTTGACTGATTCTAACCTTGGTGTTGCAGTGGCAGATGTGACTAACACCTTTTTATCTGAATCTGGCGAACTAGAGTTTACCTGTTAAGTGCCTCAAGAGAATTAAATTCAATTTTTGGAGCTCAAACTCTCTTCGCAAAACGCCACACTTGTTAGATGTACAACCCGAGACCCAAAAAAGCCTTCTCACATATGACAGCACGCATTCCAAGCTGACACAGAGGCGAATAGCCACCACATGCCGTAATTCGGCGTCAACAAAATCCTGCGAGCATACGACGGACATTCCCCACAAACACCTTGCGTCCTCACTGGAAGAGGTGCACCTGAAGATGTAAGCAATGAATGTTTGCCCCGGCCGTAAGAAGAGAGTGAAAACAGAACGGCTAGAGAAAAGAAAATGGGGAATAGAATAAAATTACTGCCGGCAAAGCGGAACAGCACGCGGTAGAGTTGCGGCAGAAGAACCTTTCTCATGTGTGGTATCTCGGCAAGATGTGCACGCGAAGGCGAATCGGAGGATGTTGCGAGGAATGGACCATCCAATTGCAAACGGGGAGTAGTGGGCCCTTACGCATTAAAAATTGCAAGTCACCACGAGCAAGTATCACAGCCGGCAATCTCTCCTTTGCAGTGGGGCAAACCGAATATGAATGCAAGTGGGGCTGTTATTGAACGAGTTTATTGCTGAGTGCGCCTCGCCAATTTTGCGTCTCGAAGGAACTTGTATGCTGGAGATGGATGGCAAAAAACAGAATTTTTCTGCCTTCAGGGGCCAGCGGCTGGACGCCCTGTGTTTTGATTCACGTCTGTAAATTAAATTCACTATTCCCAAACTGATATTCTTCTTGCTGTATTGCAAAGATGGTAGTGCTGTCGGATGAGAGGCGTTCATTGGGGCAATGGTTTCCTAAAAACCTGGAAGAAAATCGCAAGGGATTGTTCTTTTTATATGGGACTGAATCCTTTGGCGAGAAAAGAAGTTGAAAATAATTGTTTTTACGTGTTCCTTATTTATGCCGATGTGTTTTTTTGCGAGCAAGCAGGGCCAATTACATGGAGAATCCTGGGTTGGCCACAAGATGCGCCTCCAAGTTGAATATCTGCAAAGGATACCCTAGTAGATGGAAGTTCGCGTTTGGATCACAAACCACACCATTCGGCAGGTTATTGCAATAAAGAAATGACACTGGCGGGTCGTTGTTACTCGTCGGTTGCCAAAACCACAAATGGCAGCTTACAACAGTGCTGTGTCGAAACGGTCGGCACCGCGGCATCGTCGTTCACTCCCCGCTCGCAGGTAGTCGGTAGCCCAAGGCGCTTTAAAAGCCCTGGTTCTCGTTACTCCTTTGTTCGTTTGCTGAAAGGAGATACACAATATGGCCAGGATTTACCTCGCAATCCCGGTGGTTGTAGCATTGGCCTCTCAACTACGCAACACAGTATGTCAGCGATCAGGGACAAAACGGTGTGTTGAGACAGAAGTGATGCATGTATGTCACGGTGACGCGCACCGCGGTCATCGTAACGGCCTATTCTCTGAACCAACAGAACCATTCATTCACCGCTTTAATTAACCTAAGAAGGAAAGCGGTTTTTTATCTTTAAGAGTCCAAAAATGATTTATACCTTTTATTGCCTATGTTTAGAACTATCCTAGACAGATTACCATACATCTGTGCATATTCCGAGAAGACGTGGCCGCAAAAATCGAGAACAATAAATCGAAGATAAACGCCGGACCACCCTCAGTTGGTAAGCTGATATGCCTTGAGGAAAGCCAAGTAAAAAAATATTAAATTCGGGCGAAGCTAGACGGTGATAATGAAGAGCTAGTTTACTTAAACCGCTTAAGAAAATAATTTGAAAGTTCTGATGAATTTCTAACTTCAATTCTGCTGACCAAATAACGAATAAACTTACGGTTCTCACAGTTGAAAGTTCCCTCAGTAATGACATAGTAGAAGTAGCCACGGAAGAATACATTAGTACTGTGAGCAACAACGAATCAGCATTGGAAAGAAGACCGTCCCTAAAAAAAAGAGTGATTTGGTTCTAACTTCCGGAGAAGCTTTCGGAAAACCGAAGGTCACTCATCTAGCTTAATTGACCTTAAACAAACAATATTCCATCAACTGTCCACGCAGAGGGGCCGTTTTTGTTGCTTCCTCGGACAACTTCATTCTGAATGATGAACTTTATCGAACGACAACGCAATGGAGGCACCTGAAGGCTCGTCTTCATCGTTTGGTCTCTATGAAACGAAACGTTTGGTGCGCAACAGAAGACGACTTCATAAAGGCCTACAAACACGAAATGTGAAGTAAAATCACCTCGTAAGCAACGATATATTATTGAGCCTTAGACTCCTCGACGGAGCATTCGGCACAAGACGCCATCGCGTTAGCTGGGGTGGGAAGGGGGTTGGTTTGCGTGGGAAAATCGTAAAGAACATTTGAAAAACGCGGAGTCAAAACCAAGGCTATGGAAATGTCAACTGAAGCTCACCTCAATTCCACTCAGCCACACAGTTGTCTACCTTATTTCGTTACGTGTGTTCTCAGTTAAATTACTGCTGATGTGCCTTTCATGCATAATATAGACGGAAACACCGCCTGGGTATCAATTTAGTGAAAACTTGTTCCCCCCGGCACTGTCAACCAAATTAGTGGCACATAAATCACGAGAGAATAACCAGCTAGTGGGAATTTGAGATTCTTCTACCGCACACATAGTGGAAAATGTTGGAAATGCAGGTCACTTCACTTGTGCGGCACCTTAGCGTCCCTTGTCAAAAGGGATGACTGCAACTTTTAGTTGCGTTGCGTGGTTTTGAAATGCGAAAAAAACTGCAGTGATGGGAGAGAGCAAACCCCCATCACTCCAGAGAACATCGGCTGCTTGATGCGATGGCTCGCACCCTTACGCGCTAGACGTAACAACAGTACTTGCACAATGGGGCAAGTCGCGTTTAGTAGGAACCACGCTGTGCATTGGGAGAATTAGGGAGGCGAAGGTGTTTGAAGTAGTTGGGCAACAACTTTGGTAACGTCGTTGGCACGACAGCGACGTTAGTGCACCAGTTTTGAATCTTACATTGTTTGCTTATGTTGTTCACTTCGCCAGAGCAATAAACTGGTCACACATTGCTCCGGCGCGCATTAATAAATGGGCATCATTGAATTGGCCTGGTGTGCCCTGTGTACACAAAACAAAAAGCAATGATATCCCTTGCGGGATGTACCAGTTTTATACGAAAATTGGATTTGTGGGAAACCGTGCTTAGAGAAAGTGAGAGAGAGGGAGAGACAGGAAATAAACACCCACTGGGGACAATAAAGATTACCTAATTGGTTTACTTCGCTGGAAGGAGGGAACAACAGGGCCACTATTTTAAACCGCGGAATTATCGCGCACATGTAGGGAAACAAGAACCTCAGCCATACGACGCTAAAAAGACGAAAACAGACAGGAAACCCCAGGTACAGTGAAGCCAGGCGGAAGTGTTGTGTTCGAACTAAATGGGGTTGTATGAGGAATGGGGGCGTAGAATTCTGCAATTGGAATCCGTTCAAATTTGAGAAAGAGGTACGCAAAACTTGAAAGAACCGTATATTTGGCAAGTACAGGGAACTAGAACATCGTTAAGGACAAAAAGACCCTGGCAACAGGCCAGGCTGAAACCAAGCGCTTCTGCAAAGTTTCTAGACTCCAAAATGTGGAAAAAACTCAAATAGGGGCACAAAAGGCAGCAGAGGAATTGAACCGAGTAATTGGGTGAGCGACAAAAAAATACCGGTTCCGGTTGCTACCGAGAAAATAAAAAACATTACACGAAATAGAGTCGTTTCAATCAGCGGTTCTTTGGAAGGACTGCTTAAGAGCAAGAAAAATTTATCTTCTGCCGGACTGAAACCAATGGTGAGGAGAGAAAACAATTCTACCACTAGAAAAACAACAGAGGTATGGGGAGGAAGAAGTTACCATCATAAAAATAAATATGACAGAAACAATATCCGCCCATTTTCGGCGTTCATCATATAACCCAAACGAAAACCTAATTTCCTGCTGTAAAATTACTCTATTAAAAGATCTGTATAATTATATCGCCTAAAGTTCTTTTTGCATGTTCATTCCTACATTTCAAAAGAATTTTTAAAATTCAGAGCACAGCTATGATGTTGAAGGGAAGTGGGAAACACATCCACTATACACTTGTACCTGGCACGAAGCTTGTTTTTTACTAATCAAAAATTTTGATCGTACCAGCACAACATTTTTTATAATTGACATGCAGAAGTAAAAAAAAAGTTTTATTAGAGGAAACCCGCTCATATACGTAGGGACTATAAATAACTCATAAAATTTGAATGAAGTGCGGCCGGTTGAGGCTTTTAATTTTATTTTTCACAATGCGTTTTTAATGCATAGTTTGTACCTCTTTGAAATAACGATTACCCTCCGTTATATTGACGCAAAAAACGGGATTATATTTTGTATGAATTGCCGTTACCTTCGTCTGTAACTGCACAACTATCATTTTTAAACTTAATACAGCCGCGTCGTTCCTAATTTATTGGATTGGAATTTATTGGACACGACCAACATCAAGCGTCTTTGCTTGGTGTTGCTCGTCTTCATTCCATTCCTAAAAAGTGTAATTTCTTCTTTTCAAATTGGTTGTTATTCATCGCTTTAACTTCAAAGTAATGTCTTGGTTATGTCTTTTTTCTTTTCAGATTTAATTACCAAAAATAGGTTTTCCTTATCAAGTTTCCATTGGTCGTAATTTACCATTGCTTGTGCTTTTTCCGATAGCCATCAACAATATCCCCAGTCTGTCAACTTGCGTGACGTTTGTTGTTGTTTGATATTGCCAGGAAGACAAAGGTGACGCTGCTGGCTTAAGTGAAAATCAGATTTATTGGAGCGAGCTTGTGCTCCCCAACAAAATAAAAATACACAGGCAGAGAAACAGCAGTCAAGAAAGAGACGTGCGCAGACTAGTGTCGGAAAATCGAATACCGCGATGTCTGCTCTGCGGGCATTTATCTCTCAACACGGGTGTTTATCGCACCGGCGAATTGCCTCCAGAACACTGTAGATTAAAAAAGATTATTCTAGGCTGGTGATGTTATTTTGATACACTGTCCCTATAAAAGGAGATACCACGTGCGGCATAAAGAATGGAACGCGCGCTTCAATTGGGCCAAGATTAACACAGATAACACAGTCCGTCGCAGCCGGTCGGCAATAGCTTAAAGGTAAGCTGAAGCGCTTTCCAAAAAATTTGAGTTAGATTAACAGTTATATAGTTTCTTGCGCGCTGATTCCGAATATTACATTTAGATTTATCGTACATGAGTCCAAGTGGCATTTATCTTGCAAAAAGCGCGGCCCCGTTTGAAAGGCGCGCGCTTTTCGTCTTTTGACGCCCCTGATTGGTTGCGCCCGTCATGACGTCAAAGGAGGACACCCTTCGGCCGCGCGGGTTGTCGGAAGCATTGCGAACGATCGCACGGTTGCCTTTGCGGCACTTTATCTTGCACTCTAATTTTCGCACATGACTGGAAGTTTGTTTTATAATTTCCCGTGCTGTTGGTTCAATTATCTTGGAGCTTAAATTTGCTTTACACGACAGAGAACCCCAAAGCAGTGACTGTGACGTCGACTAGTGGGTTGCATCAAAATATTTTTGAGTTAGGCAACCAGCATAGGGGGATTTTATACCTTATGTTAATATTAGGTACTGTCTTAACTGTTTCTTATTATACACAAAACCATTTATGCCGAAGATTATTGGGCGTTTAATAAACAATCTACCAGCGAAAAGCACGTACGTGCACTGCGCGAAAAATAGCGTTCATGCGCTGTAAACATATATGCGAGACACATCTTGCTGGTACACGCATAAACCAACAAGCAGACTCTGCTTCCGCATTTTCTTTGTTCGTTGTCGCCCACCCCAGCTCCGTTACTCATCCCCGTACACAGACCCACACGCGCGCGCAATTTCGGCAGCGGCGCTACGGCGCCTCTGCGATTGCTAGCTGCACTTCGATGAGTGGCGTCTTACTGCTTCACATGCATTTATTCTGAAAACACTGCAGCATACTCACACTAAGAAAAAAAGGAGTCCATGTGACCCTCTTTGGGGGGTATTTACTTGCCACAGATTTGACTCTTCATCGACCCCTTTCGCAGAGTCACGCTACTCTTATTGAAAGGGGGTCACATGGACCCCGTCGCAGTAGTCACAGTAGAATATGGGTGACTACATCCTTAGAGTCAGCACTGACTGCCACGAAAGAAAAAAGAGAGTCACGGGACCCCTGCCTGATGATCATCGCGACCCTGTAACAAGAGTTGTGAGGACGCCCCCTTTTAAAGAGTTCCGTGATTCTTATGGCGACAGAGTCGTGGAAGTGTATGGGTGACCTTCCCAGAGATGGTCAGTAATACTGCTGGTGGAATCATTGCAGTATACGTGCAAGTGCAATTTTAGCCCACATGCATGCAGCTTCATGAGCAGTTTCATACAAGTATAGCAAAGCAAACCAAAAGCATTTGAAAATTATTTTATTAAAGACGAAAGTGATACACATTTGAATGAAAAGCCAGCTTAGGGTATCACAGCTGTTTTAAACCACAAAATAACCAGCAAATAGCCTAAAAATACAGATACACTAAGCATGTTTTACTGCTTGCTATGGCTTGTCACAACGCAGGTTTGCTAGACTAACAGGCATGATATTAAATCACAAAAACAAGTTTTGTGTTAACCAGCTTTGCATACCTGCTGGTGCAAGGTTAAACTGGTGTGGAAATAAATTGCAATAATTTTTAAAGGCTGCTTTCCTTGTTGCTGTTTTTCTAAGGCAGACTTCTTACACAAGTCCATGAAGTCAATCCAGCAATCTTCACAAGCCGTGCACAAGCGTTGCAAGGTGTCCTCGGGACCTGGCGTCTCGGACCAGGCCTTGTCTCGGACCTGCCAGAAATATCAATGAAAAGAAATTGAACGATAAGACAAAAGCAAAATGAAATTGTAGCCAGCACAGTAAAATCATCAACAACAGGCTAACTGCCCAGTGCCTGACAAAAGAGAGCGCGACGAGCACACCTCTTGCCATTACATTTTCTTGCTTCACCATTTGGCTTTTGTTATGAAATGTTTTGTATGAGGGAACATATGTATAATGTATGAAGTCACATATGGACACCCCAGAAATGCAAAGGCTTCAAAAATTATTGCATCCATAAAGAGGATCTGAAAGCTCCAGGGAGGGAGACTAAGAATTTATGAGTGCAAAAGGCTGCTACTCCCCCCTTTTGATGGTATGAAAATATCTATGTAAAGCTTAAAGCAGTAAGTGAACTGAGTGAACAAAGCAGTACAAGTGAACAAAACAGTAAGTGAACTGAGACACCTGCTGCACAAAGGGCATGCTCCACACTGCAAAACACTGGAGGGGTACAAAGTCTAACTCAAACTGTTCAGTAAAAAGCATGAGGCAAGTTGGTACATAGTTCTTAAAAAGTCGAGTCCATAGCACATGGCAAAGAAGATGATAGGACAAGCACTTGCTTGCAACTAAGTTTATTGAGTGCATCGTCTAAAATGACACCCTTTAATAGTGGGCCGCACAATAATAACAAAGGAATCATAGTGAGGTTTCTAAATATTCAAGCTCATTGCAATACAGGTTCACTGTGCTCCTGTTTTTTATGTAATAAACATCTAAAAGCTCCCAAATCAGTGCTTTAGCTTCTTTGCAGAAGTCAAACTTGGCCCAAGAGAGGCTTGTACTTGCATGATTCGCAATGAGTGGGTACATGCAAAACGCCAAGGGACAAATTGGATACATCGACTTTCCAGATGGGAACGACACATCATAGATTCCCCCCATTCCCTGGGCAAAAACCGCTGGGTGTGCTGCTTGTTGCGCTTTTCTTTTGCTTTTAGGCTTGATAGCAATTTGCCTGAACCTTCTATCTACGCTTCATTGATTAACTTTGACGCTTTTTTAAAGTTATTCAATACGCTGACTATATTTTCTACTCTGCATGCAATGTCTGCACCCCGTTTCGTTTTTTCCTTCAACAGTTTTTAGCTTAAGTGAAAGCATGAAGCACTAAATAATGCTTACAGTTGTAGTTATCTAGATCACACTTATTACTGATGTAAAAGAAACCTAAGTTGTCAGTACAAAGGGCACCACTGCCTTGTTACGTGCCTCGGTTTCTTCATGTTTTTAGTGGCCACAAGAAAAAATTTTAAACCACTTGTCTATTTGAATTATTGTCAACGCGTTTAGTTTCTGTACCCTGATTTTTTAACTTCTCATATAATTAAATTTGGCACAAAACTTGTTCCAAAGTTTCTAATTCCCTGGATGGGCTTTTCTGCACGAGTTGTGAGCGATGCAGTAAAGCTGACACTACAGCCTTGATGGGACATGCCACAATAATTAGTTTCCCTATCCCAATTTATTGACTTTGGATGTCCAATTTTTTGTTCTCGAACTTCTCATGCACTAGAGGGGCTTCTCTGCACAAATACAGAGTCATGCGGTAAAGCTGACACCAGCGTTGATTTCAACTCTTTTGTTACCGCAGAAAATTGACCAGTTTTTAGGGCTCTAAGAAAACATTTCTTTTTGCTAAATGTGTTGGTTAGGCACATAGTGCAGTGGCAAAAATGCGGATGATTCAACGCCCTTGCTAGCACCAGTTGTGTAATGTTTGCATAAATAATGATCGCAAAAAAAAAACCATATCAAAATTTTGTCACCATAAAGAAAAATGAAAAAAAAAAAGAAGTTGTGTATAACAAACAACCAATAGTGGAAAAAATTTAGAATACGCATTTTGAAGGTTTACATTAAAAAATCCTGTCCAAGAAAAAATTCACTAGTGAAAATTAATTTGTCCCCGCGGTGCCCACGTGGTGCTTGCACGCATGGTGCCCGCGTCTCGTGGCGAAGCCGAACATTCATTCCAAAATACACAATTTTGGATGAATCTCTGAAATGGTTTGATATTATTAGGGGCCCAACTTAGTCCCCACGTGATGTAAAAACATCTTATTAAGGACTACAGCAAGCACCAGATTCACGGCAAGCAAGAGATGCCAAAAAATCCACTTGGAATTTAAAACCAATCTCAGTGGTGCATTTTTGTTGACATTCTGATCATCACTTATCTACCAGAACTTCCACTTGCGGTTTATTGTCATCTTCTGACTCGCTATGGTAGCCCTGCTTGCAGGAATAACTTGCGATGCACTAGAATTGTGCCCAGCAAGCTTTTGCACGGCGAAAAGAGTGCTGCCTAACATTTTCAAAAAGGCACCATATGAAACCTTTTGGAGACTGCCAGAATAGACAGTCGCAGTAAGAAGCAACACTAGACCTCCAAAAATAGCCTCGTACTAACAAAACTGGCCAGTGAACAGCTGGCAGTGTTCAAGGCTGATTGGAAATCTCTACTTGTCTGAGCTGATATCCGATGACTTGGTGTTATTTTTTGAGTTTCAGCTGGAGCTGTTATCGCAAAAGTAGGGCATGAGTCAAGCGATATCACAAAAGCGTTCTTTTTTCGAGGAATAGTAGAGGGCGACGAGGGTGCAATGGCAAATCGGCTTGAAGTTGGGTAACTGCGTAGTAGCACGAAATATTAGGTTTGCAACACACAAACAGAATGAAAACTGCTCGATTCGCGGCCACGGCGGCCGCTTTTCTGATGGAGGCGAAAAGCAAAAACACCCGTGTGTACGAGATTTCGGCGCACGTTGAAGATCCCCAAGGTGGTCAAAATTAATCCGGAGCCCTCCACTACGGCGCGCCTCATCGCCTGCGTTGCGTCGGCGCGTTAAACCCTACAATCAATCAATCAGAATGAAAACTGCTGGAAAGTGGCTCAAAATGCCAGGTCTACTTGATACACATGCGGGGAACCTTCAGAAATAAGCTTTCACAAAATAAAACGACCCTTTCTTTGAACCAAAGCTCAGTAGTGGAAAGCTGGTGTCATTTCCAGGTAATTATCGTCTGTCACTGCCATCGGATTGCAAAACTGGCAAAATGATTTGGTATTTGGCTCGCTGGAAGACTTTTGGTCAAGAAAATTCCATGGTAATGCAGCATGACCACGAGTCGCATGCTTTTTTATCAAGCGCAGCAGCAACGCTCCCTTCTGAGAAAACATACACACCTCACCTTGCAAAAAACTGCCGAAAATCTCAAGGTTGCCTAAACGTGTAGTGTCTAGACTAACCACCGTGGTACATGAGAAACAACTACAACATCACAAAATCGGCAATATAAAGCACCGATCACCGATCATCAATGCTGTATATTCCTGATATCCATGTTGTCATTTCTCTTGCAACTAACGCATCCCACTGGTTAGTCTAGACACTGCAGTTTTAGAATCAGTTCTAATTTTCCTGCTCTGGCTACACTGAAATTTCTGACGGTGTTTTTGAGGGTTGAGCAGCATGTGTTGTTTTGATAGGTGCCATGGCTGCTGCGCTATACAAAAAAGGATGTCACTTGTGGTTACGCTGCAATACCATTAGATTTTTTGATCAAATGGCTCACAGAAGTCAAGTATCAAATGATGTCGTCAGCTTTGCAATCCGACTGCGTTTAAAGGTGAGAACTACCAGAAAATGACACCAGGTATGCACTAGTGAGCTTTGGTTTAGAGGACGGGTAGCTTTTTTTCAGTCAAAGTATTCGTGGATGTCTCCGCATGTCTGACAAGTGCACTTAGCATTTTCAGCCCTTTTCCTGTCATTTGTTTCATTTCTGCATTGCGCAATTTATATTTGGCACTACTAGACAGAGAACTTCAACCCGATTTGCCTTAACGCCTTCGTTGCCCACTACTTTTCCTCAAAAAAAGCATGCCGTTTGTGATTGCACTTCACCCATGCCTTACTTGTGCAATAAGAGTTCCAGTTGAAAGTCAATTGATAACCTCAAGTCATCGGACATCAGTTAAGGCAAGGAGAGAGCTTAAAATTGGCTTTAGTTTTGATTCTGTACGAGGATATTTTCGGAGGTCTAGAGTTGCTCCTCAGTAGAACTACATATTCTGACAGTCTGCCACAAGTTTGGTATTGTTTGTTTTCTAAAATGTTAGGTGGAGGTGCAATGCAGGAGGCTCATAGAGCTGAACGCCTTTTTCATTTGTCACGCAACAGTTACTTGGGAATAGCTAGCTGGGCACTGCTCCAGTGCATCGCACCTCATTCCTGAAAGCAGGGTTAGAAAAGTGAGACAGAAGATTATAACAACCAGCAAGTGAAAGCTTCAACAGGTGCATGATAGTAAACTGACAGTGAACGAGTTTTGTTTTCAGCCCCAAGCAGTTTCTGTCCTATGCCGAATTTTTACCTTACCATTAATGCGATGTCAACCATTGACAAGATGTTTCTACATCATGTGGGGACAAATAGTGTCTCTAATAATGCCAAACCACCCGATTTTTTTCAGTAAACTATCCGAAATAGCATATTCTGAAACAGAGGTAGGGCTTCACTGCAGAACGAGGGCACCACACATGGTAACATGTTTTTCATATCTGACAAATTGTACTGGGCAACTAAACTTTTTTCCAAGATGTGTTTTTTATGTTTGGCAAAAATTATACTCCAAACTTTTTAAACTATTTGCGAACTGATATACACAACTTATCCATATTTGCAACGTTTGGCCAAAAACTGATTTTGTTAATTTGCGAATCTGCTCTTGTTGGAAAGGGCATCGAATAATCTGCATTTTGAGCTGATGCAGAATGTGCCTAATCAATATGTTTACACAAAAATGGTTTGTTAGACCCCAAAAATTGGTAAACTTTCTGCGATAAAAAGAAAGTTACCGCCCTGTCTGCGTGCCATATTCCGAAGTCTATTCTTAGCAGATATCAGCGTCAACGCCAGAAGTAGTGTACTTAGCGAGCATCGCAATGCATACGGCAGCTTCTGGATTTTCGGGCCGTCTCGAGCGTTTTGATGTTCGGGACAGTTTTAGTAGTAGGAAGCATCGCTTCGTTCACAGAAAAAGAATTACCTTTAAACTCTAGCTTTAATCAGCTATCATGAGACAAATTCAACCAAGCTATTTTTCTTAGAAAACTGTTACTAAAGACAACTGTTTTTCTAGTGGCTCATTTTATTCATGAATACGTTGGCTGAAGTTGTTGAAATTGCAACTGTGTGAGAGCTTTTTATGAGTTGAATATGGGAGCTTTAACCTAATTGCTTGTAGTATTAGCATGACTAGGCCGATCTGGAAGACCATTTCGTGAGAAATGAGCGTTATCACTGCCAAAATACCTTAAAAATACAAAACCCACCCACACATCAAGATATTCATTGATGCCAGGGTCCCTATGGGAAATTTAGGAGGTGTGTCACGGTGTCACAGTGGTGGCGTGGTTATCAGACCAGGTAGTTGTTTCGAAGGTTGGTAGCTAGTAGCTCACAATATGCCTTTTTTGTCTGCTTCTTCGGGTTTTTTTTTTTGAAGATGATTCGGAGCGAGATTATAGAGAAATCGATAGATGATTTTTGAAGACTGGGAACGATTCCAAGAAATTTAAGCAATTTCGCTGACACAACCGTTTTTCTAAAAATTCTAAAACCACACAAAGAAGCAACACTCAGTTTTTCCAAAGCTCCTGCGAAGTGATTTCATTAAAAGTAATTACTGCTGTACTTACCAGTGCTTCTCTGAAGGCTTCGACACCACTTTCATTCAGCAAAACAGGCCGCAGGACAGTGTATCCACCCCTCTTGCATCTAATGATAAAAAAAAATACATATCACTGACATGGAAATTAATAAGATGTGGGGGACCAACAAAAGAGTATAGAGGAGGCCATAAGGAAAAATATCCACAGGGCTCCAGCTTAACAAATGCAATGTGGTAATTGCTACGTTCCTCATATTTTCACGGTGTATTAACAATTGCTTTATTATCACAGCCTCTACTTCCGCACTACTTTCATTTAGCAGTATTAGAAGTGGAACTGGATTACAAGTTTGTGAAAAACGCGGAATTGCTGTAAACACACAGATGACGTCAGCACTGTTTCTGCAGCAAGCAAGCAATAACACATGCAGTAAAGGGTCCATAAAGACTGAATACAGCTTTGTTTAGTTTGAAAGAACTAGCTTTTCAGTACTTACTCGGCTCCCTTCCAAGCCGGAAATACATTAGTCAGAAATACGCAAGCAACACAGAGTATTTTCAAATTTCTCACTGAAGCTTTGGCATGAGAGACGCAATATGGGCTAGCACTAAAAAATGTCGACAGACAAGAGTCTTCTGCCGGCCCTGCTACATTAGAGTGGCGGTTCTCCACCACGTCCTCTTAGGTGTTTTCCTAGCATTTTCTGGGCATGTGTTCGCTTCTAAACTTCACTTCACATCAGACTACTGCCCTGGTCAATGAAGGGAGGAAAACTGCTTATTCCTGTGTTGTGGCCCACAAAAATGATTAAACATATCAGATGTGCAATATACATAGCAAAAGTTGCCGCAAGTGAAGAGAGAAGCCGCACCGCACATAGTGAACTCCGTCTGGAACAACTTCTATCTAGCCTGATAATTTTACTTAGATTTTGTTTTGACGGTAGGCCATATTTGGCCCCTCTCACCAATTTGAGCCCTCCGGGAAGGCGTTGTTGCACTGTTCCCTTCCAGTTTCCATTCTTCTATTGCTCCCTTTGTCAATTTCTGCTCTTAAGGCTGACCAGCCCTCCTTCTCTTCTGTCCCCTATTTTACCCTCTCCCAGTCTCCTTTGCCTTTGTGCTATCGAGAATAACTGGTTTGCATGTTTTCATTTATGTTGGTTACATTGCTCACAAAACCGGAGGGTGGAAAAAAAACTTTTCCGAACTAGTGTTTGCCGTGCTCGGAATTATTTTAGTGTAATATTGCCTTGAGGAAGCTTTGTCCACTGATCAAATCTGTCTGAATATTCAAATCCTGGTTAGGGTTTCTACAGGTGTTGTATGAAGGTTTCGACGTATTCATAGTATTTCAGGATTCCTTCACCTGCTTTTCTCAACGGAATTGGCGGTGGCCAATTTTTGGGCCAGAACGTTTCGCGTGGAATGACCCATTAGTATTATGAAGCTTTGGTTTTTTTATGTGAAGCCTTTGGTGCGTAAACAAAAAGCACAAAACTGACACAACCTCTCTGGGAATAAAAAAGAAGTGACACCAAGGTTCAATTTTTAACAATTTTCACAGCATTTTAACATCCAAAGATGCCTTCGTGCAATAACAGTAGCTAACCGTTATTTGGAATTAATTTGAAATCAACAATATTTATGCGATCTCTAGGAGAGCAAATGGTGGTTACGAGCTGAACTGAAAGAACTAAGATAGAGACAAGTGTAATACAAACCTCCAAAAAGGCAAAGTACCCCGTGAGCATGGACATCCACAGGACTTGAGGATTAAGAGCAGCCATACCTGATAGAGCCAAAGGTGAAGGCAAAAAGTAAGGGCAGGAGCAGTTGCAACAAATGACAATTTTACACAGACGTCAACCACACAAGCAATTCGAAGTCTCAAGGGCCAGTCCAAAGCAGGCACAAGCAAATGTTATATCCCCTGAAACCTACTACAAACCCGCATAACCTCACACAGCCATGTCGATGAAAATCTGCAGCCCTGCAAGATTTTACCTGCTGTTATGACATGTTTCAAATGCTGGGTCTTTCCATGCCAAACAGCCAAGTGTATAGTGCTTGACAATCTAACCTTTCGGGAAAAATTAATTGTTGATGCGAAGATTCTCTTGGCCTTGCAGGAGTGTGACACGTTCACACGGAACTCGGGAGAAAGGGAGCAGAATGAGTTACAATGGCGAACGGTGAAAGGGAAACTTAGCACCAAACAAGGACACAAGGGTCAACGTGCAGCCCCCGAAATCCAGTTCAAGCGAAGAGAAAAACGAAAATGCTCTCACCAACACGAGAAGCCCCATTCAGCGATGTGTGCCGCGGGTCATCGTTGGTCCAGGTTGCAGCAGAGCATTGGCCCCCGAATGCATGTACTGCTCGGACAAAGCAGCACAGGCAGCACCACGCCCTGCGTGGCAGGTGGGGTGATCCATCCTGGGCCGTGGCCACCAACCGCAGCCAGGTGTAGAACCGAGCCCGGTTGTCTGCAAGCCAACTCGCTCGTCTGGAACCTCTGGTACACAGAATCCGCAGGCCCATCTCCAGTCCTGGTTAGCTCACCAGCTTCAGAGTCCTCTGGTTCTGCGATCGGCCTCCACCGGAACCTTGTTCCTTGCTTGAGCACCTCCTCCTTAATTAATGTAGACAAGCTGATGTGTTTATGGCTCTGAAATACAGTACATACAAAATATAACGAGAGGGAAGATGAAGACTTGGTTGCTGGCTAGTTGAAAGACTGCGCAAAAGATGAGGGTGACAGGAAGAGCGCTGAAGCATGTCTACTTGTGCAACACTGGTCTGCACGCTGGAGTAATGCCCAAGTGACAACATGTCTGGCAGACAATAATGATGCAAACAGGCGACTCACTAAATACAGAAAGTACACTCTGAGTGTGTGATCAGGACATGTAATATTTTGCACAGCTTTATGTCGGGCTAATTGGTGTAAGCTTTTGAAGGAAAATTGCTCTTGTTACGATCACAGAGACGGGCACAAGAAAAACGTCCGCTTTCACGAGAAGATGGCGCCGTCTACTCGTGAAATTGTACGTAGTTTTCTTGTGTCCGTCTATGTGATCATAAAAAGCACAACCTACCTTCAAAAGAATATTTAGCATGCTCCAGGCTTCTTTTGATGCCTATATTAAAGGATTCATTTTGCATTGGGGCCTATTTTCTTTACCTGCAAATATCGCGCGAACGTGACAATACATGCCAATATGCCATTCATAATGGCTTTTCCCCATAAAAAGGACAATAAACGGTCCCAACAAGTTTGCCTATACGGGCAGACCAGTGTTAAAAATGACGCTGCACCAAAGTGTTCAAAACGATTTACACCCCCCATGTACTGTTTTTTTTTGTAATTCGGTTTGTAATTTCACGAAACGTCAAAGAAGAAAACTACAGAATAAAAAGGGAACACTTGACACACTTTTGAATAGCCTGCCATTGCAAACTAGCGCCGTGTAATACAGAATTGTACCGCTCCGCCCAACAGTCAAATGGTTTTCTGCGACCGACGGCGCAAAAAGCAGCCGTTAGACAGCGAACACAACAGTAGAGCTAGAGACAAGCTTGACGTGGGCTAATGGACGAGGGCAAAAGGAGGGTGTGCTGAAGAATACGGACGGCATGAACAAGTTAGAACAGGCGCCTCGTAGGCGCTGTAAAATACCCCTCCTCCCCACACACACACCCTGAGACTTAATTCCCTGCGAGGCCACATGTCCGCCTTTCACCTCCAATTTCCACGTATATGAATTCTGTGCCCCTGTGAACTCTACGTGAACTCAAAGACGGGCTTCGTCATTAGCTCGTGAAGCTTGGCAACGTCAGGCGTTTTGGAACTGCCGTACTCGCTCGCTGGCGCGCGGCCCGAACTCTCTCTCCGTGTCCTGCATTTGCATATTATTTTCTCCCCCTTGCACATTGCAAATTCTCATCTGTTTAACTACATTTCCTGCGTCCTCACCTCTTGCCAACTTTTTTTTCCCGACAACGCCGCCAGCACACGGTCAACGCGTACGCTGTAGGGGCGCGTTGGCGAGCGAGTACGGCCACAGAACAGGGAGTACGGCAGTTTCACGACGCATATCGCGGCCCGCAGACCGCGAGCAGCCGCGAGGAGGGGCGGTCGCGGCGGCGGCAGCCGGTCTCGCGAGCGCGATAGCTTAGAACAGTCTCAAATAGGGAGGAGGGGGCGAAGGAGAGATTTCACAATGCTTACGAGGCGCCAGGCAGCAAGCAAACAAGCACAGCATATGCAACTTTTTCGGCAAAGCTAACCGAGACAACTATTTCACTTGGTATTATTAGCAGGGACAGTACTCACGCGAAAAAACACGATGACACAGCCTTTGTTCCGGCTTCACATTCAACCGTAGCACGCCGTCGACTTGCCGAACTGAAGAACTCTAGTAGACGATTTCAGGCGGTGCGCAATGAATTCCGCACAGCAAATTTCATACCGGTGTCACGCCGTTTCCATCCCGCAGCGGTTTTGATACGCGAATTCGACAAAAATGCGTCAACTCGCCCCGCTGCCTTCGCCGCCTTCGCGCCACTCACTGGCTTACTCTACTTGGCTCGCAGTGGATTCTATTGATTCGCGTTGTCTAAAATATTTGCATTTGTATTCTTGTTATTGAGTTTTAAAGCAAACGCTCCACAAAAGAAATCTGGTTCTGGCAGGAACTTTTTATATATGTACGTTTTACGTAATGTACAGAAGTTTTTATAAAACGAACGCAAATCAGTCACGTGACTACTTGGCGGCTTTTTTAAACGCAATAAAAGAGGCGACGCTTGCACACAGGTTCAAATATATAATAATTGTGAGCAACATGCATTAATCATTTAAATAAAAAGATTGTCGCAATATGAAGTAGTTTTTATTGAATAAAAGCAACTACAAGTAAGGATTTGAATGACTAACACTTGAATTCTGCTTTTTGGTCGGGCAGCTTGGTGTAAGTTTACAAGACATCTGAACCCAGAGCTCTGTACGCGCGCAAGTGCGATGCCTTACATCGATATGTACTTAATGTACAAAATTACTAGTGGCACATGAAGCAGTGAACATACTGCTTAATTGGTAAAACGCGAATGAGAATAACATTGTTGCAGTAAAGTAGGCTTTGTTGCACGACAACGAAGCTTTGCAAGAAAGCAGGCACGCAACATCGTGCTTAGAGAGGCTGAATTGTAGAGCGGCAGAATTGTGGCGCAAAAGCTAGTTACGTACACGCCACACGTCCTGATATTCTCCCGCCTATTTTGTAGGGTTCCTGAGAAGGCCATTTAGTTGCGTAGCAATATATATTACGAAGCATAGTTTTATTCGTGTTCTTATTCGCAGAGCGTTATCCGGTGCACAGTTGGCAATGTTTTTAACGTAAAAAATAGACAACCCATTTAAATCATATACAGAAGCAATGTCAATCATACTTTCTGCTTATTTCATCAACATTGAACAGCATTGCAGTAAAGACTTTAATTCGTATATATTAAGTATATTGTGTTATTGTTACATGTGGTTTCTATGCAATGTTAAACTATTTGCTAGTCTTTGCGCACTTTAGCATTTCCATTCGCCCATAGTTACCGACAATTGTAAGAACAAAATAATTTGGCTACCACAGGTATGGTATGTATTGTAGATGATTGCTTTCTGATACGACATATTCAAAAATATTGTTAAAGTGAACCTCTCTATGCCCACTCATGGCGCTTTTACGGTTGTACGCACTGCAGGAAAGCCAGCTTTATCAAATGGGAGGGCTTACGGTGGTGATGATGATGATAAACTCAGCGCAGGAAAGCCAACTTTAAACAATGGGGGGGCAAATTGTGGTGTCGTTGATAAAACGCGAAGTAGGAAAGCCAACTTTACAAATTTGGAGGGCACATATTGAAAAAGAATAATAAGAAGACGAAGAGGAGCAGGATGAAAAAGGCGAAGCTTTCTCCGATACAAATGAAAAGTCCACACTCCTATCCGCCAAAGTCCAAATCAATGACAACACTGAGCTAACCGAAGCAGCATATTCAGATGACCCAATTACACTCTAAAAATCATAATCACCCCATTAGCTTAGCTCAGCCATTTGCATTGTGGACTTTGCGTTTGTATCGTAGAAAGCTTGGCGTTTCAACCTTGTGTGTTCCATAAACAGCGTTAGATTTTTTATGCTTTACAGTCCTAGAAAATCAAATTTTGTACCGTTTGCGCAGAAGCGGACAAAGTCTCGGGACACACACCTGTGTGCCCTTACTTTTCATGCTTTTGTATCTGCGCCACTAAATCTTGCAATACGGTAGCAACAAACCTAAGTATCACTGTGGAAATTCAATCAGTCCATAAATATATGCTAAAAATGCTGTTGACCCGTGACTCCCATTGCAAAGTGCAAGAGTCCCATGACCCCTCCCTGTTTTAGAGAGGGTCGTGGAGCGTAAAAGAGAGTCTTAGTAGAGTTGAAGGGAGTCATTGCAGCGACGACTCCCTTTGGACTCTTTTTTTTAGAGTGTAGTGCCTGCTCAGCATTATTGGCTGTAGTAGGGCTTGATTTTCGCTTGTGCGTTGCGCATTCTGCTACAATATTACGGCTACCTCGTTATAATAACAGACCAGTCGGACAAGGCAGTTACGTTGTAGTTACGTTACTTTAGGTAACAATCATAAAACGTTTGTGATAATGAATCGTTGGCCTGTTTCAGCATTTCTAGATTTAAGAATTTACCGCGCTAGTCGGACAGAGGCCGTATATTTACTCTTCGCTCCTAATTTTTTAGTATCATCATTATATATATCACCGACTATCACTGGAGCACACTTGAGGTCCAGTGGCAACAAGTGCTTGCCAGGTTATAATATGCAGCCACACAGAATCTTGGGCAAAAAAAATTCCCCGCATTTCCCCGAGGGGAAGAATGTGAAAGTGCGAATGCACGAGTTGAATTTGCGCGGTTCGGTAATGTTCGCGAAAGAGAGATCACACACACACACACACAACTACAAAGAAAGAAAGATGCATTTATTCACAGACACCTATTTGTGTTGTCGTTGTACTTGATTGCTAGAGCGGATCTCAGCTTTGAAATTTCGGGTCAGTACTCCTTTAAGAGGGTGCATTAGCCCTTCTCACGCCCGATTCCTGCCAATCCCCCACGTGGGTATGTGCCATGTCAGCGGCCAGGCAGCGCGCGCCCATCTCCCCCCGTTGCTAAGGAAGACGAGGAGCGCGCGCACCCGCAGCTGTTGCTATGTGGACTACGGTGGCGGACGATTCAGGCTCGCTTAAGAAGTGCATTCGCACTTCAAATTAGGCACCCGCAGTCAACACAAATTATGGCACGGTGGTGGTTCGGAGTGGTGTTTTTTTTTTAATTTCCAGAGAAATATCACCTTATCGTGACATGTATACTTGCAAAATAAGTAATCTGGTTGTCTTGGTTCTTTTACTTTGTAGGAATACTGTTTCCTCTTAGCCGGGAGAGAACTTCTATCAGGATTGGCCCCGTGTTTTAGTTTCTCCAAAAAATTGTTTTTTTAACACTGTCCTGAGCCCATAGGGAAATAAAACCGACGCGTTTAACGAAACAAGTATTTCCTGAACAAATGTGACTTGGTTTCTGGAATGGAACGAAACATCCCCGGCCAAAGTACAGCAGTATTCCCCATCCTTCTTAAAGATAGAATCTAATGTGAACATTCACGTCCGTCGCATAAAAAAAAAACAAAAAAAAACGCATTGGAGCGGTTTACAAAGTATTTAACGTAGTGTAGTATATTCTCTGTCATCAAGCACAGCCACCTCGGCTGTCGCTTCCGTATGTTATCAAGCATCCCGGCTTGGCAATATTCTGCTTAGGGATACGGCATGATAACGTATGCCTGGTTTGGCGTTAGTGCATTCTTTTTGAACACGAAAATTGTACAAATGAGTGCTATCAACCACAAGAACAACAAGTATCATTCACAAGCAAAGCGGCGAAAACAGCATGGCCGAGGTGGCCGATCCGGCCGGAAGTCCAGGTATGACGTTTTTCAGCCGGTTTTCGCCCGCGCTCTTCGGTCTTCCGGCCTCGCGCGGCGAGATGGGCGCGGGGCATCGGGCCACTTTTGTTTGCTCATTGCGCCGCTTCTATTGCATGTATTGCGAAAATATTTCGTACACATGAACTATTCAATGTGTACTTGCTGCTAGTCAACTTTCCTTTTAATTCTTAAACCGCTTCACCTTCCCTTTAAGCAAACAAACCAAATGCGTTGTTCGCGGCATTAACGCCCCCTCTCTCTAAGAGTGCATCGACCCGATGCTAAAAAAAGACAGTCCGAACAAACAAAAAAAAGTTATTATCTTGCGTAGTAAGTTTTACGGCGATCCGCATGGAAGACTTTGGGCCGCATGCGTCGTTATGATGTTCCGGAACCACCCTCGGGGATCAGTTCGTAGGTAAGTTGGCCAACACTTTGTAGAATCCAGTAGAGTCTGAAATACCGTCGGAAAAGTTTCTTTTTGAGCACACGTCTTCGTATGCGCGTCCAAACACACACACACACAATTCCCTGGACGGTACTCGACGTCTTGGGGTCGAAGGTTGTAGCGTCCGGAGCGCACCAGCTGCTGGTCGTTTGCGCGAACTAGAGCGAGCTGGCGGGGCTCCTCTGCGCGCTGAAGGCATCCTTGCACGTCGGCGTTTAAGTCGTCGTCTTCTATGAGTGGAAGTACAGTCGCGTGCGATTTGAAGGTAATCGCGTGAGCGTCGACCGACCTCGACGATAACGCCCCCACGCGGCTTGCTTTACTCTGCCTGGTTCCTGGTTTACGCATTCTTCTCTCCTTCGGTCGCTGTTTATTCCAGCAGCCATCACTCTAGCAGCAAAATCAACAACCCCTTCCTCTTTTTTTATCGCGCACGCAGCGATAAACGTCCCACTCGTGGTATTTTACAGCAGTTCTCGAAAAGGTGCGCAGAAACGCATTCTCGGGAAATACTGGACATTTATAAAAATGGGTGCTATTGTGGCTCACGATAACCAAGAAAAAACCGCACACGTGATTGCAACCACACAAGATCACCACAAAGCGGAAAGGGTGGTTTACTAGCCGAGGGAGTGATCACTGCTTCATGGAACAGCGACCGAGAGAGAGGAGAATGCATAGACTAGGTCCCAGTCGCTCCGAAAAAGGCCGCGCGGGGGCGTTATCGCCTTTATCGGTCGAAGCTCGCGCGATTACCTTCAAATCGCACGCGACTGTACGTAGTCAAGCATCGGTCAAGCATAGAGGGGGGTCAAGCGACGTAGTCGGCCGTCTTATATACACAAGCTCGACTGGTGTCATCGCCGTAGTTTCCTGGATAGCCGTGTTGTACGCAAACGTGACATACGTAAGGACTTCGGCCTAAGTGTTATGTTCAACTTCAACGTACATAGCATACTCACGATGGCCTGTTCAGACATTCCTCTAGTGCGTTCGTTTGGAAGCGGTACGCCATCGTTCTTCGGTGATCCGTGTTGCTGTAGCGTAGGATTCCTTCCATGAGCTCCGCAGCGAACGCCGTTCCGCGGTCCGTGAATAGTACTTGAGAGGCTCCATGTCACAGCACAACTTGGGTTATAAAGAACTTGGCGACTTCTTGTGCAGTCCCCGTCGGAAGAGCGGCGGTCTCTGCGTAGCACGTCGTGTAGTTTGTCGCCACGACAATCCACTTTTTCTGGGATCGTGACTTAGGGAACGGGTGCAGAAGGTCCATTCCAATCTGTTGGAAAGGACTAGGTGGGACGGAGATCGGCTGCAGAAGTCCAGCGGGTCTCGTCTGCAGCGTTTTTCGTCCCTGGCAGTCACGGCAGCTCCGGACATATTGGGACACATCGGTTCTAAGGCGGGGCCAATAGTAATTCGCCTTCACTTTTCCAATAGTGCGTGCTGTCCCGAGATGTCCGGATGACGGGTTGTCGTGGCATGCTTCCAAAATTTTGTCACGAAGGCCTGCAGGAATTACTAGAAGATAATTCGTTCACTTTCAGGGGTTGAAAGTTTTGTTCGCGAGGACGGAGCTATTGAGGCTGAGTGCTGGTACGTTTCGTTTGAAGGTCCTAGGCACGGCGACATTGCGTCCTTCCATGAAGCTTAACTCGGGGTCGGCACGCTGCTGGGCGGGTAGCTCACTCTCCGTCACGACACCGAAGAATGCGCTGTCTGCGTCGGAGTCTTGAGGTGGTAGGTCCACGGAGGTGCGGGACAAACAGTCGGCGTCGGAGTGTTTCCGGCCAAATTTATAGGCGATTGTAACGTGGAATTCCTGTACGCACAAGCTCCATAGCCCAAGACGGCCATAGGTGTCTTTCAAATTGGCGAGCCAACACAATGCATCGTGGTCTTTCACAAGTTTGAACTGTCTACCATACACGTATGGGCCAAATTTCGAAAAGGCCAATATGATAGGCAGGCACTTTTTCTCGAAGGCAGAGTAGTTTCTCTCCTCCTTCGACAGTAGACGGCTGGCATATGCGATTACCTTTACGCAACCGCTTTGCTTTTGGACGAAGGCGACACCTAGGCCTAGATCACTGGTGTCCTGGCGCATTTCCGTTGCTATCTTTCGGGGTGCTATCTTTCGTCAAGCGTGTGAGTGGCTCTGCAATGCGTGCGAAGTTTGCGACGAAGCGCCGGTAGGATGCGCACAGTCCGAGAAATCTTCGCACGCCCTTTTTGTCTTTCAGTCATGGGAAGTTCGCTATGGCTGAAGTTTTCGCCGGGTCAGACAGAACTTACTCCTCGTGTACGAAGTGACCCAAAATCTTGAGTTCTTCGTACGCAAAGCGGCACTTTTCAGGCTTCAGCATTAATCCCGACAAACGGATGGCCTCTAGTACAGGCTCCAACCTTGCAAGGTGTTCGTCGAAAGTCCGGGTGAATACCACAACGTCGTCGTGGTAAACGAAGCAGGTGTGCCACTTCAGATCAGCTAGCAGTGTCCATGACTCTTTGAAACGTTGCTTGCGCCGTGCTTAGCTCAAACGGCATCATCTTGAAGTCGTATAGGGCGTCGTGGGTTATAAATGCAGTTTGCTCTCGGGCTCTCTCGTCCACTTCGATTTGCCAGTAGCCGGTTTTCAGATCAATCGATGAGAAGTACTTCGCGTGGGAGAGGTGGTAGAGGGCATCGTCGATTCGTGGCAAGGGGTAAACGTCCTTTTTGGTGATTTTGTTCAATCGCGGTTAGTCAACGCAGAACCTCAATGCGCTGTCGTTTTTTTCACGAGTGCGACCGGAGCAGCCCAGGGGCTTTTCGATGGCTGTATACTGTACTTGCTGAGCTTGTCGTCGACGTGTGTCCGGATGGCTTCCCGCTCGTGGTAAGACACGCGGTACGGTGACTGTCGGGTTGGTCGGTCTGCATTTTCAGTTCTAATTCGGTGCTTTGCTAGAGGTTTCTGGCGTAGTTTTGAGGTCGACGAAAAATACTCGCTGTAGCGACATAGACAATGAAATAATTTGTGCCGGTTCTCTTGCGGTAGCGGCGGGTTCACGTCGAAAAGATGCGACAGCTTGAAAGCATCTGCGCGTGTGCGTTCAAATTTGGCGATCGCGAACACTTGACTTGTTTTTTGTGTTTCTTCGAGGAAGGCGACGCCAGCGCCCTTGTTTAAATGCTGTTGCTTCTTGGTGAAATTCGTGACCAAAACTTGGGATTTGATTTGCTTAATATCTCATGCGACGGAGATCACAATCTCTCAAGCGATGGACAATGCCTTATGCGACGGAGACACCGCGGTCGAGAAGCAAACTTTGGTCACTCTGTAGGATAACGTCGATGTCAGGAGCAGCACCCTCACAGTATACGCTGATCATCAAGCTTGCGCGGGGTGGCAGGGTGACGTGATCGTAGGAGATCCCTACAGCAGCACAGAGTTTGGGTTTCGGATGCTGCGTCGTGGAATGATCGGAGGAAAACTTTTCGACTTGGTCTGCAGATCAATTCTTGCGCCGTTGTCTGTCCAAAAGTCAATTCCAGGAATTACGTCGCGGGAGCACTTAGGCAAATTGATGAAGGAAGCAGGGCACGTGGTGCCGTCTGTTGTGATGCGCCTTGTGCACGTTTCACTTGGCGTTGCGAGATGGCCTCCTTGTGTGCGTATTTGCGGACCGTCCCATCTTGTTGCAACTTTCTTCAGCTTTAAAGCGAATGACCCGCTGATTACCGAGTAGTCGGCTCCCGTGTCGATGAGGGCGACTACGTCAAAGCCGTCGATGGACAACTGAATGTCAGACACCGCTTTCCTCGAGTTTCGGGTGCGCCGGGGCATCGTATCTCGGCTTGTGAGTGTGGGCGGTCGGGTGCTATGCGTCATCATTGTCTTCGTCTTCTCAACAGCAGGCTGTGATATCGGGTACGCGTGGCGTCGTGCGGCTGACGCCGTGTTCGGGAGTCAGGTCAGGTTTGGATCTGGTCGTCTGGCTGAGGGAACGTCGTGCATCACGGTCTTTGTTGAATCGCTGCGTCGTTGGAGGGTTTTCGTTTTCCCGCCGTGTTGCAACGTCACCTCCAGAATTTGCTCCTGTTAGTTACCCCCGCATGGGCTGGGTGACCTTCCACGTGCGAAATCAGCATTGCAACACAGGCCTGAGGACTGGTATGGGTAGGGCAAGGGCGAACGGTTGAAACGGGCTGGGCCACGGCTGGTTTCAGTTAGGAAGTCGTCGATCTCACGTGGTCGTTGGCCACGGAAAGGGCTAGGTGCGTCGACGGAAAAACCACGCAGTCCGAGTGTGTTTTATGGGCAGCGACGAGAGATGTAATCGGCCTCTCAGCTGTGGTAGCACTGCGGATGATTATCGGCGGTTGACTATACGTCATTCTTCCTCGGCGTCTGGTTTTGGCCAGCAGGGGGTCGGGCGGGCGACAGTGGACGGTGGTACGGTGGGTGTCTTGACGACGGGTTGGAGCAGGGCGGGGTAGACGAACAGCCGCGGAGTAGGTCATCGATTGGGGCTCGCGGTGTTCTTCGGACCGCGTAGAAGTTCCCAAACCATCTTGAACTTCTTCGGGGATTACGTGGGTCAGGGCGGCAACTTGAGGTTTCAGCGTCACTGGAAAAATTTTCGTAGCTCTTCCCTCACCGCTGCTTGGATTGCCTCGCGTAGTGTATCGGAGCTAATAGCCCCGGCACCGATCGTCTCCGAAGCAAGCGTATTGATGGGGCGGTCGTACTGCCCTGTACGAATGGCCAGCGTCTCCTCCAATACCGCAGTCTCAGACGTGCGTTCGGCCGCCGTTTTAGAGGGGACGCGTACAAGGCAAGCAAAGAGTTCTCATCATCGTCGCATCATAAATATGAGTTTATTTTCTTTCGTCATCTCGGGGTCCACGCGGCGAAATAGTCTCTTTATCTCCTCAACGAAGATCACGACCCTTTCATTGGGGTGTTGCGTCGGCGTTTTCAACAAACCTGCGGCTCGTTCTTTCCGCACTACGGTGGCGAATGCTTTGAGGAACTCGCTTTTAAATAGAGTCCAGTCGGTTAGGGAGATTTCGTGGTTGTGGAACCTCGTTCGGGGTGTATCTTCTAAATATATGAAAACATGGCGGAACGTTCCTTCTTCATCACACCTGTTAAAGACCCAGACGCGCTCCAGTGTTCACCGCGGGATCCGCGGAACGATCGTGGTTCCCTGGGCTGTTGTAGGACAATGGGAGGAGTGGCATGTTGCAATATGCTGTTGGTTTCAGCTGTCTTTCTCTTGGTTCGTGCTGGTAGGAGACCAAACTCGGACGGTAAAACTTGAAGTCGGCGGCTTGCTCGGCTTCGGCTGGCTTGTCGGCTTCCAGAAGGCGTAGGCAGCATAAAGGGTGCGCCCGCCGCACCTCCGCCAGATGTCACGAAGCCAAAGATGACGCTGTTGGCCTAAAAGAAACACAGGTTTGTTGGAGTGAACTTTTTCTGCCCAAATAATTTAAAATGCACAGGCAGTAAAACAGCAGTCAACAAAGGGACGTGCGCCGACTGTGTCGCCGAATCGAATACCGCGGCATCTGCTCAACGCGATTGTTTCTCTAAGCATCGAATTGCCTCCAGAACACTGCAGAATAAAGAAGATTATTATAGGCTGGTACGTTAGTTTGATAAAACTGTCACTATCAAAGGAGGCAACACGTGCGGCTTAAAGACTGGAACGCGCGCTTCAATTGTCCCACGGCTAACACAGGTAAAACTGCCCGGTGAAGCAGGTCGGCAAAAGCATCAAGAGCAAACTAAATCCATGGTTCACCCCAATATTACCATTTAATGAAATCCGCGTCGCGGTTTTTGTTTGTGGATTCGTGAAATCTGTTTCTAGCGGCTTCATTTCTTGCCTTAAGGTTTCCGCCTTGTTAATTCGGAGTGACCTTTACGCAAAAATACACCCGTTTGGCTTGCTTATTCACTCGTGTTATATTATCACACGCCATCTTTAAAGTTTGTGCTTATTCCATAAAATACAAAGGGAAGGTATACGAGGACAGATATTTCTCCAGAACTTCTCAATAAGAAAAGGCCAGAAAGAAATTTAAACACGAAACAACGAAACATACAGTTCGAAAGAATCTTGGATTCTAAATGCTAGTCCTGAAATATTCGTTCTACGAAAACCGTGTTTCGTCCAACTCCGGCAAGTATGTTTCCAAGATAGAGCGACACCTGAAGCTTATGGAGAACGAAGGGACGTGCAAGCCCCAGAAACTTCTTCGTACTGGCAGAAGAAATGTTGTAATATTGTTTTCTTTTTAACGACATGGAAATGACACACTTCGCAAGGTAGTACCCTATAGGAAGAGAAATACAGCAGAGGCTTGTGGTGTTTTGTACTAGCTTCGGTGCCGTTAAGCCTTGGCATATAAAAGCCACACCCTAGCAATATAAAGTGCACAGAAGGAACGCTGTTCCCCCTGCTGTTCCTTCATAAACCTAACCAGTTACCGTTACAGTTCCACCAACTCTTAAGGCAACGGCGGCGTTCCTCCGTTCCTCCCAAAAGGAACTAGTTCCAGGAAGGCTATTCCTTGGAACTCCGTTTCGTACAACACCTCCGAAGCCCAATTATTGTGTCTCCAAAGTGGCTATATAACACGTTCCCTAATAAGCGGTAGTAGACAGGGCCGCCCATACGAAACAACGAGCTTTTTGTAACCGGCGCTCAGACTGTCACCGCGCACTTACACAAAAATCGAAAGATACGTCGGCTTCAATAAAGTGATCTTGTTTGTGCGCTTATGGGGAAGTAATAAAAGAAATTGTTCCTCAGCAATCGCGGATGTTGTTCAAGCCACCACATAAAGTTGGGTATTTGTGATCATGTGGACCTTGGCTTGATCTAGACAGTTAAATGTTTGTCCCTGTAGCTTTGCTTATACGCTACAAAGGTTCAGAAGATCCAAGATTACTCCCTGCGTAGTAAACTACATCTTCTTTCACTGAAATAGTCAATTCTTCCGCTCGCATGTTTTTTTTTTGTGATTGAGCGATTACTGCACGCACACGACAAATAGCAAGCACTGGTGTGAGTCTGCGAGTTGCGTCGAGGCTAACTCCACACGGTAAAATAAACTTTGCATTAAAAATTGTACTTCATTGTTGAATCTGTCGTACCTAAAAAACGCTTTTATTCGTCCCTCATTTCGTTCTCTTCCCTGATGTCGTACACCGTTCATTTGAGAAGACCAATTTTGCTTAGTTTAGAGTTACTCCATAATTCGCTTCATTGATTCACTGCCGGCCATTGCACTGCCTTCTGTGTGATTGATGGGGTTTGCTAAGAGCAGGTACTGCTCACTCCGGATCCCACGGCGCACTGGCTGTTCTGGTCCAACTTATATCTGCGGTATGAAAACCTGGAGCTTCTATTATGTTTTTTGAACACTTTTGCTGCAGTCGTGCGGCGCTCCCAGCCAGGAAGGTTCGTTAACGCTAGTGTACCAAGTTCTGTAATCAGGCAATGCGGCGAGACAATAATTTACGCTCTGAGACGGGCATGTATATTTCGTGCGTGGCTGTGGTTAGCTCGGACAGCGACGACTTACGGCTGGACCGTTACGGATGCTGCAATGGCCATTACTGAAGACCCAGACCTCCGATGTTGCCTTTTCCTCGCCGTCACTACACTCATAATCTGGTTCCACGTAAGATCCACTTAGTAACTGGAACTTTTTTGCAAAAAAGTTCCAGTTATATAATTGGAACCGTGTTCCACATATACTGAAAATTAACTGGAACAGTGCACTACATATTTTTGCGACTAAATTATGTGGATCGGTGTTCCAAATAAAAGTATGCGGATCACTGTTCCAAATAAAAGGGTAGTTTAAGTTACTGGAACATTGATCCATGTAAAATGATTATGGAATTTATCCGGTGCGCCGTTCCAGGTACCTTCAGACCAGCTGTTTATATAAAACGGTGTTCCTATAGGCATTGGGAAGCTGTCCTGGGACTCCACTTTTCCAATATTTCTGCTTTCCTGTCGGTATACACCGAGGTCATATGCCAGGCTGGCGGATGCATTGGTATCAGCAGGAAACCGCAAGCACCATTTTAACACAGCCTTGATATATGACCCGCAGTGATACCAACAATTGGAAAGCAGAAACCACCGCAGCAGTGTGGTCCCTGACAGTTCCCAACAGTTGCCTATCGGAGCACAGTTCTATATAAAAGTTGGTCTGAGGCACCTAGAGCGGCACACCCTCTTTGGCTTCACCCGCAGAATCCTGTGCTGGGTTTCAGCTGCATATAAAAGAAACAATATACTTGCATTAAAATACGCACGAAACAAACTATTATGACTCATACACTGCTTTTCAACATACTATACAACTTTATTGGGTGTTAGTATTCATACATTTCAGGTTTTAATAGCTGTCTATTTTAAATTGCACAGAAAATGACCAACGTACAAGGAATAAATACCATAACGATAACACTAGGCTCCAGGTGGCATTTTCACATATTCACTTTTACTCAAAAACATGGTTAATAAAGACGGTGTAAGGGTCGACTGCTTCATAAATAAATAGACGTGTGCGTCTACCGCGGCACTGACACAGACATTATACAACAGTGAGCATCAAATATGCTGTCTTATCACATAAACCAAGGTAATTCAAAGGCGGAATCACTCATTGCGCTTGCCATACTGTGTTTACGCATAACTGTTTGGGAAAATGCAGTTTGCTATTAAATTGTAGGGAAAGGCCTAAAAACAAGCCATACACGGTTGTATTATCAGAAACCTACAACAGTGCAGTGCAAGAGTTTAGGAAAACAACGCTCGAGCCAAGATTAACGATAAAACATTTTGACACGAGAGGTCACATGCGGCAGTATGCCACAATTAAAACATGATTATTAAAGATAGTAGTTTCCTGACACCAGACGTAAGTGTAACATCAAGCTATTTGTAGGCAAAATAGACTTTATGAGCGTCCTGAAAAGGCCTTTGACTTAAGGCACGTTACTTGACCAAACAATTTGTAGTTGTTCAAAATAATTCATCCCCGAAAATCTCGTGAAAGCCAGCGTGAATATTATATAATTTTGCAAACCAGGTAGCTGGAAGCATGTTACACATAATAAAATTTAACAAGCAGACTAATTATATACGTCATCAATTCAAGCGGGAACAAGTCGGACATCCTTAAGAAGCAAACAAGCCAGCGTTGAATCATACAGGGACCAACCAGTTTTACAAAGCAGACTTGAAAGCATTTTTTCCAGCCTCAACGTTTTACCTTAGGTAAAATTCACAGTTGCGTGCTATAAAAACCCTCCCGTCTTGCTGTCAGTGTAATTGCGACCAAATCCCTGCTTCCGCCAAGCAAGAAATGCAACTTTGTTCAAAGGAGAAGACTTGTTCAAGCCAAATAAGCACATTTTAAATTCTTCTACGGCATGGGTGTCAGCTCACTTACAGTACTAAAATTTATCAATGAAGGCGCAAGCTATCTGCGTAAATAAGCACTGTCACTTTTGCATCAGCAACAGCACTTCTACGAAAAAAAATCTCATGAGCTACACTTGAATAATAGGACGTTACAATGCGGTGCCATGAACTACATTAACACCCACTTATGATTCAAAGACAGCCTGCGCATTGTGCCAATGATGAAAAATAAGGCACGACTTCAGTGTTCAGTTGACATGAAACTTGCATGTGCCAGTAACTTAAACCGCTTCATCTGATTTCACCCCCTTCATGCCTTTCATCTGACCTCCTTCATGCCTTTCAAGAGATACTTTAACCTCTACCAATAATTTAAAATCCCAAGTAGAGCTGAACACTTCAAGTATTTCAACAAAGACTCCAACTTAAATGACACCAGGCCACTGTCAAATTTCTCATGCTTTCCAAGAACTCCCTGCAAAAGTCCCAAGAACTCTTCAAAGGCACACAACCATAAGAACATGATGACACGATGAAAAAGATGACATATGCGGCGAAGAGGATGACCACATCCTGAAGTGACAATGCAGGCGGCGAATCCGTGATGTGTTTCTTGCGGGCAATATTGATGGCGCCAGTCCCTTCTCTCAGAATAACCGGGCCTCGAGAAGACTTACTGCTCACCTCATGTACCTTCAAGGAAACAAGAATATTTTGTTACATGGTTGCTTTAAATGAGTGAGTTGCTTAGGCCCTTTCATAACACAGTAATTTATTTAAAATCAGTGATTTCTTGCGTTTTTTTCTGGGAGTGCTGCTAAAGGTGAAAGTGCGCTAAACAATATCACCACAGACAATCAATGAAATTGCCCTGACTCTGGAAAGTATCCCACCTTGCTGCCTCGGTATCCTGAATATAAGGTTTTTTTATCCTTGAGAGGTTTCGTTTATTAAATAAATCAAATAATAATTACTATAATCACCTTTCGGCATTATATTTTACACAACTTCTCTCTGCAAAAAATGTTCTCTGTACTGTATAATGTGCTCCCTAGAATGCTGTAGTCAGGCTGGCTTAATATAACTTACAGCTAAACGATGTTTCTACCGCAAAGAAATAAATGGCCAGTCATAGGAAATCATAAATATCGCACTGTGGCAGAAATTTTGGGGGGAATTAGTTCCACCTAAAATATTTCCCTCTCGATATGTATTACCTCCATGGTTCGTAGTGGTATGAGGCAGAAGTTGAGCTGACTAATGCTGAACTAGGCTGTTGCACAATTTTCTTATAAATCACAACTATAGCACATTTTCTTGCAGACGACACTTTCTGTGCTCTAAACAATTGCCTTAAAAAATTACCCCTTATTTAACCACCTGTCAAAATCCAATGCAAGCATTACTCATGCTACGGCTGTATTTGGGAGTATTATTGGTGCTACGGGCGTATTAAAAGCGGGAAATTTAAATCGTCAGTTGCCACCGTATTGTTGTAGCAGCAACCACGTTGGGCGTGTCCGTGGTGCTGGCAAATCACAGCAACAACTCTCAAGTTGTAAAAGCTAAATATTTACAAAACTTAAATACAAAATAGTGTTTTTTTTGGCCACTGTTGGAGCATCCGTAATAGGCGGAATGTGAACACAATGGCCAATATTGGCGTTCACGATAACTTGTTAACAGTGAGATTTTATTAGGATGAACAGGCCCAGAAATTGAGTCCCGCAAAAACAAAATGCCAGCTTACCCAACCAAAATTATGACCCGGGTGTTTCTGCCAGGGACGTCTCAAAGTGCACTTCCAGGAAAGTTTTGCTAACGTGTTCCGAAAAGCTCCTACTGTCACCTTGAGCCACAGGCCAAGCTGTCACTGAAAAGAAGTTCAAGTTTCGAACCATTAGTTACAAAGAAACTACCTAAAAACACGCCATGAAAGACCCAAAAATGGCAGTGAGTGCTTACTTGTAGAATGCAATGATTTCATCCCGTGCAAGAGCTTTAATTTGTTGCCTTCTGATGATACACTTCCAAGAAGGCGTCCAAATACAATTAAAATGGCCATATGCATTCCTTGTACAGCTGTTTTAGGTCTATCTTCACCCTATTGCCTAGAAAATAAACAGTACAAAAATATCAGAGAATAAATTTATGCCTTGCTTTACCCAGGGAGCACGAGAAAATATTGAACAATGTCTGATTCATTCCACGAAAGTCGAATGTCTTTTTTACAGCGGAAGCCCTGGTAATCTTTTCTTGCTAAACAATTTGAGATATAAAAATATACCAGTCTATGCGAACTGGTGAATATCTGCACAATATGCACGACTCAAAAGGTACTCTTTTGTGGCTTATGAGCTCCACAGGGCATTCATAATCCGCCGCACTCTCCCCGACGACACTTCAGCATGCCGAAGATGTCTTCAGCCAGTAAATGCCACAGCCATGACTTCGCAGGAGCATGTAAAGAATGGAAATAATTTGTTTTCATTTTTTTTTTGCAGAGAAATAAAAACATTTGTCACAACCTATCAGTGGAGGGCCAAATGTCTCCACAGTCAGCCACAGACTCTTTCTGAACAGGTCATAGAGTATGAATACAGAATGTAGCAATCTGCTTTTGCAGTATAATTTCTACGTTCCAAGGAGAACAAAAATGGATTAATGTTTGGTGCACATCATGATTCAACAACTTTGCACCTGAGCGTTTCGAAAATTATTCCAACTCTCTAGCTGCCACTGACATTGATAGCATAAAATAGCAGGAATGAATTATTTTGAAACTTACTTTGTGACGTTAAAACTTCTAATAGTCCACACGTGAGCTTTATGGGTAATTATTCAGAGGTCTCAGGTTACCACTGACATTGACAGCATAGAAACGGCTCCACACTTTCTGCGTGTTTCCACCTGACTTCCCCTCCACAAAAGGAACGTTTTGTTACTACGCTGCTGCTCAGACAACCACTTTCCCTTGCATTTCACTACACGTCAGGGAGCCAACTAAAGTTGACTAGTGTAAATAGACCATCTGAATTCATCGAAGGCATTGGAAGAAACGGGGAACAACTACACACACAGCACAGATAAACGTAAGCAGTGCTGCCGCCAACGTCTTGAACGCACATCAACATCAGGCGGAATAGCGTGATTAGCACAGTAAATGTATGGCTCTCAGAAGACCAACACAACGCAATTAACACGGAAGTTTGAAAATACCGATAAGGCTAAAGACACACGCTCCGACAAACAAGCCGTGCAGTGTGTGCGCGCGAGACAATAGCGTGCGACTAACTCGAGAAGATTCAGCACTGCTGACAGGTACAGCAACCGTCAATATACAACTAAGCAACACCACACCATAAGGTGACATGCAGACTCGAGAAATGCGCGCACCAGCAACTTTCTAAATAGCACTAGTTAACGTATGCAGTCAAACGTTTCTCGCATCGAACAGGCAGCGGAGCGGCACGTTTATCGGACGCAGTGATGAACAAGTCAATGAACAACAACCGTTACCAGAACATAAATAAGCAGCACTGACCTTTTTTGCGCCTCCCGGCAAAACTTCACTTCGTCGAACAGTAAATACAGCCCGAGGACATGAAGAAATCCGCAGTTTCACGCCACAACCAAACTGGTAACCGTTCCCGCCAGTCTGACCGACAGTTCATTTAGTACATCAGGCGCATAACGCGAGCAATAAAGAACACCGCTATAGAAGGCCACTGGTGGCGCTGCATGCGGACGAACAAGAACTAGCTTGCAAAAAGGTTGAGACGTAGGGGCGCTGCTGTCGTTAAAAGTGTTCACGCAGTCCCGTTTTTCCCTCATCGTCGTTGTACCCGTTGCCGTCCCACTATACCATGCATCAACGCAAGCGGCGCTGCCTTGCGGCTGTCAACGCATGCGCACGGCATGCCGCACTGAAGTGGCGGTCGTTTCGTAATGGTTTCGGCCAACTTTTTCTTCCTCCGTGCCAACCAGCTTCGGGTGGTGCTTCCCTCAGGTGGTGCTTCCCTCTTCAGGTGGTGCTTCCCTCTAGGAGAGTCGAAGCGAAGTAGCGCATCATGACGCTTATGAGCACCGACAGTTGGTGTCTCGATGCCAGCGCCTTTGATGTACGGGGGACGCGCATGAATTGAGGCACACCCCGCTGCGGCGTTGTTGCCATGACCGTTGTGTTTGAAGTTGCTGTTTCTGCGCATCTCATTTTTGGTTTTGTTGTCCAGGAATTAACCGTTTTTTTTTTTTGTTTCTTGCGTGTCGCCATCACTTCCTCTGGATGGGTCTGCCTCGCGAACCCTTCGATCATGAAGGAGGTTCCTTTAACATTCAACTGCTCCTGTGAAGGCACCTTTCACTTCCGTGTTTTATCGATTCTGCGGAAAGAGGGATCAACCACAACTTACTTTTAAATGCCTAACTACGAACAGTATATTCTAATTTCTTTTTAATAAGCGTTTATGTGAGAAAGGAGGATTTTCATAATTTTCCTCGACGTTTTGACAAAAAGCTTGATTTGGGCGATGTTTGAAGCCTTCATTTAGGGCAACATTTGAAAGACTCGGGCCATTAAACGTTCATTCAATCATTATATTTCAGCACCGCTCAAAAACGTTGGTCTGCGGCTATGCACAAACAATAGTCTGCATAGCGAAAGAAAGACGCTTTTAGGTGTGGTGTTGCTGTGGAGGCCGCACCACTTTTCTGGGATACCCACAAAACTTTCGGATGTGCACACTGTCGGTCTATCGTTTGGGTTTCGGGTGTATGGCGCGACTCGATACCGGCTCCTTGGCGTTCAATGAGCATGTCGAAATTGAGAAATTGGATACACCTTGGCTTTATAACGCGAGGATCCCTGGTTTGATTCCGGCCACGGGAAGCGCTTTGTTAAAGCAGAGCTTTAATGTCGTCACTGATGCCATTATACACCAATACGCCCTGCAGGAGAAAGCCAACTTCTTCTGGTGATGATAATGCATTATTGTGAGTTAAGGGAAAGGAAAAATTTACGCATCTCCACGAAGTGAATCATGACGACTGGGCGAAACACTGGGGATCGTTCTTACCGTAAATCACCCGTGGGACTACTTACTGCTGCTAAAACGACTTCCAATCCAATACGAACCAATCAATTTCAATCCACTCTAATCCGATCAAATCCAAATCCAATAACATGCAATTCAATCCAATCCAATCCAATTCAATTCCACCCAATTCAATCCAATGTTCCTCGCGGAAGCGCAGCACGGCTCTCTCTCTCTCTCTCTCTCTCTCTCTCTCTCTCTCTCTCTCTCTCTCTCTCTCTCTCTCTTTTTTATCCTTTTGTGAACCTTTATTTTGTTCTTGCTAACCTTTTGTGAAACTTTTGTTCACAGATATTTAGATTTACACTATGCTGAGCCGTGAGCACGGACGCCGGACGACGGACAAGGCTCGGCCTCAAGCTGCTTCGCCGCTAAAAAATAAAGCCAATGCACTCGATGTGAAAGCTTTCTGAAGTGCAGAACAGTGATTCGCCATAACGGGCTGAAGCGCCGTTATTCGCTCACTGCTGCATTTCAAATTTCCCGCCTTCGCAGGGCTCGCGCGCCCCTGCATGAAACTCCGCAAGCGGGATTCTGTTCTTTTTGCCGTTGCTTTAACTTCGTACGCTGGAGCTGTTTTGCGTCATTTTGAACAAGTAATTTTTTTCGGCGGCTGGAGCCTTTCTACGGCATTTCGAAAGCGCCATTTTTTTCTGCAGCTGGAGCCTTTCTCCGGCATTTCGAAGGCGCCATTCTTTTCTTGCGTGGCTGGAGCCTCACTGCGTCATTTCGAACGTGCCATTTCTTTCTTGCGCGGCCGTGTTTTTCACTTATTATCTTAAAAACCAACCCAACGAGCGTTTCTAACTAAAGGAACGCGGGGGCAGCCGGTTATATGCACAGATTTTTCCTGAAATGTACCTGCAATTTTTTTTGCGCTGAATAACGGGAAGAGGTATGACGAGCGCCAGTAATTCACGAGGTTTGAACAGTTATGACTATTTAAACCGCATCATTTTCGAAGCCTCAGCATCACTTCCTGACCCCGGAACGTAAGGCTCTACTTGGGTTCGTTATCGCGCTGCGCCACCTGATTGCGGCTGTCCCATGTACCGTTTGCGAGCTGAGACGACAAGGTGAGCCCATAAAGTGCTCTGTACTTTAAAAACGCTTCCCGTGGCTGGAATCGAACCTGCTCCTATCGCGTTATAGCCGGCGTCTATCTGATTGCTCTATATAGACACGGTCGAAGCAAATGCTGAGGAGCATGTAGCGATTCGCGCTGTACACCCCAAACCCAAACGTTGGACCTGCCGTGTGCTCACACGCTTGTTTCTGTGGGTAGTAGAAAATAGTGGTTCATGCCTCCAGAGTAGCACATACTCGCAGTGTGCGATTGGCCAACCAAAGAATCCATCACGAGAAAGCTCCGCTTTCGACCATCGTCGTCGTTGGACGGGTGCGAACCCCCACAGTGCAGTGGAGACTTTATTTGAACCATCTTCCCCTACCCTTTTTCTCATGTTCCCCAGCAGGGCCTATTGGCCTCCTCCTATAATAAAGTCATCCATTTCATTCCATTCGATTCTTTCACTTCACCCACGATCATTCATCATCACCGTCAGATAAAATTGGCTTTCCGTGAGGGCGTATTTTCGCACAATGGCACCAGTGAGTACACTAAATCTTGGCTTTCAAAGAAAACACCAAAGCAAGAAACAGTCACAATCCAGGCATCAGGTGATATCCTTTGCCTTGACGAATGTGCATTGGGTCAGGTACTGAGTATTTTTAATCTGGTACACCCTACTGCAGCTATAATTACATTTTGGGTTAGAAAGAGAGGCTTCAACCTTGAACATATACCGAAATGTTTCAGCAAAAAGAGGTACCGCAATTACTACTAAACTAATTCCGTAATACTTCCACTCGTCCCTTGAAATGTGAGCTCCACGAATACAAACTAGATAATATTATTTGCAGCAAAAGAAATAAACGCTCTGCTGTTTCTGCATTGAAAGCTCGGAATTTACCCAACGAGGTGACGAGACGTAAATTTAGCAGAACGTCTGCGCAGATTTTTAAGCCTGTGTTTGTTGATGTAGGTAGAGCCTCACTACAAGGGAATTTATAAAACAGCTTCTATAAAGGCGCGTCCCGTGGATGTGACTTTACTCAGCCGTGTGGGTCCTCCAACTTCGAACACCACTGTGGAGAAAGATCGCTTGATTGTATTTTCCGGACATCCCAGATTCACTGCGGGGAAATGTTTTCGAACGCCAATGACAGAGGGATGCATTGTCGCCGTGTTACACAGTGCTGTAGGAATACTAACGGGTAATTTGTTAGTCGATTTTTTCAAGGTCACTCTTCTTGGTTCCCAGCGTGAAATTCAAATATTAAACTGTGTACAGTGCCGGTATATACGATAAGGAGTATTGTTTTTTTCGCGGGAGGGCAAAGGCTACATATTAGCCGTAAGCGTCAAAAAATAACTCCCTGAAACATGCCTCCACTCTGTAAAAGTCCTTTTAAACGTGGCTTTGCCACACCACACAGGCAATTTTATTGAAGCCATTAGTTCTGGAATAACCGGCATGGCGATGGCATTGCACTTTTTTTTCTTTTCCGAATAGGATGCGCGTTATTTTTAGAATTGCGACTTCATGTATTTCATCAGCTGGACTTTAGCTGGACGTTAGCGACGGGAGGTTCCCTCCCTTAGCGAAAGGGACAAAAAGCAGCAGCGGTGAGACCTGTGCGCACTATGTCGGTGGGCCTGGAAAACCGGTTTCCGCGATGCCACCGGCGGGTATGAGATCATGCTCCTATCCTTGATTGACACGCGACATTCAAAAGGCGTATGGAGAAGGTCGACCTACAGCAGCTTCGCTATTACAAGTATTCGCACGCTAGGGACAGGGTTGGCGTTAACATCACAAAAAATGCAACACTTATGTAATAGGCGTAGTATAAATGTGCGGTTGGAAAATCTTTGATGTTTATCAAGTGTCTCATATTCGGCTATACTAAAAATAGGCAAGGTTGCTGCTTGGGAGTACCACCAATATAGTTTCAAAAAAGAACCTGCGATTTATCTGGTGTCGTCAGTTGGAAGATCTAGCGCATACATCTGCGCAGTTTCTTTAGTCATATCTTGTTTATGTCAGTGTAGGATATTTGTGTAAAGGTCACTTATAAATTTTGGTCTGGTGTTTTGCAGAATTCATCAGAAATTGGGTTGCAGGGCACTTTTGAAAGCAAGACGAACATATATAATATGCGCTTGAAATGGTGCACAACGACCTCAAATAACCACGTTGACTATAATCCGTTTTTTTCCGTTGTGACAAAGCATGCACTAGCCGCAAAAGCACTTTGGTGATATTGTACGGGATACTGTTTCAATTGTTTCCAGAGTAGCCTTCAGCATTCTTTTGTTGGCAGAGTATACAACAATGGTGTTGCTACTGTATTTGAAACCATTAATTTCAGAATGTTTTTTGTTTTTTTATTAAACCAACATTTACGCCTACTCTTCAGTGAAACTTTACACAGTGAAATGGTCTCCTCACGTTGAGCCCTTTTACATCCACATTGCTGCATATAAAACATTTCTTCGGAGTTCTTACTTTGAACGGGAAATCGCCCGCTTAATGTGAATCTAGGCAGAGCATACAAGTACCAACCCAAATATTACGCTATCTGACGTAACTAGGGAACTTGCCAAAACAGTATACGAAGTTTCAGTATTGAACATTGAAAAGAACACAATTTCTTTCTAATGTTTGCGAACGTTAGCAAACACAGCTGTGGAAGAAGATTGCCCCGTTCGTTTTATTCTCACAGGGAACAGAGCACAAAAGTCAATTCAAAAGCTGCATCCTGGCGACGTGAAAAGTCGAGGTGAACTCATATCAAGACGCAGAGAAGTTCAGGAGAAATTATTAAAGAAAAATGCCCTCTTCATACATAATTAGGTACCTAGATTGTCCATCACAGGCAGGTAATCATAAGCTGTAGAAATCAATTCGGACAGATATATAAAACAAAAATGCAAAGGGTAGACACCGTAGACTACAGCTCACAAAAATTATGTCTGTACTCCTCCTCTCGGAAAAATTCTTTAGCTGCCATTTTGAACAACGGGGTACTTGTTGATTTGTAGCAAACCAATTGAGTGAACATTTCAAATCAGATTATCTAGAGAGATCAATCAATATTCTATATGAGCACCATAAAAAAGCTGATACCACCTCCCCTCTGTATTTGCATGTGAACCCAATAATCCAATTATTGTCTTAGTGTCTAGTTTAGATGACTACCATGCAACGCGAAAACTACGTGGCCTGGGAAAGCTAGAATTTTCTCCTGTTTAAATTACAAAGTAAGTGCCGTTACTCTCACCATGAAATACGAAAACCGCGCGTGTATTGTTCACTTCCTTCGTCAGCGTCCCTTTTGGGATGTTGGGAAGAAGCCAACGTACCGCTTCGTAAGCTACAATCTTTTTACGGAAAAAAGAAAACGAAAATCTGTGGTCGGCGCGGACGTGAGCCGGGCACCGCGCGTTGGAAAAAAGGTAAAGCAGTTCCACTCAACGTGAGAGCTGTCAAGTGAAGTGCGGAGCACTGATTCGTCAAAAGGGCTGTGGCGCCGGTCTCCGCTGTTTGCTTCCTCACCTCAGATATTGCCCTTACTGTTCACTCTTCTCCTGATGAACTTAACAGAGGTTTGTTTAATGCGAGTCATTTTCCATCTTCGCAGTTCTCGCGCGCCTTCTCCTGGGATGGCTCCAATAATATTTTTGCTTATGCTTTACTTCTTCTTCATCCTGGGCCGCCACGAATGGGAGTTTTGTTCTTGTTGTTGGTTTCTCCTCGCAAGAGTTGAAGCCTTTCTGTGCCATTTCGAATACATCGCTTTTTTCATGGCGGTCACTTTTTTTAGCTTGCTATGATAAAAAGCAACCCAACGAGCATTATTAACTAAATGAATGCGGGTGCCCCAAATGTTAAGTACAGGTGCCCCAAAAGTAAAAGGAGCACGGGAGCGTTGGCCTGAGCGGACAAAACTGCATTCCAGCGCGATCTATGAATAGATGCGCAGCAGATAGCGAGAATGCGTGGGCACATCCGGACGACCCATTTCGATACTCAGACGCTCGCCTTATCGCCAGCTCAAGGGGAACTGCGCCGTTTTCATCCCAGAGATGCCCGCCAGGGGCCATTCCGATGCTTTTTGCTCGAATCTGTTTGCCCACATTGGGTAGAAAACTGATCTGCAGCGGCGAATGTGTTCCGTTTTGTTAGGAACGCCGCCAGTTTGCCCACGTCCCTGCCGTGGCTAGAGAGTATTCTGGAGGCAAGTATGTTGTTCAATGAGCTTTAAACGCTCGAAAGTCGCATGGCAGCTGCGGCCTTACTCAAGCTTGGCACAAGGAAACGCATGAAAAATGAAACAAAAAAACCGTTCATGCGTGTATTGGCTGCATGGCTTCCCCGGTCCTATATGGCGCTTAAGAAAATTAAGAAATGTAGCTCCATAGACCTTGACATGGGGTCCCCTGTGGGTGACATAAAGCTCTACCCAGAGCTCCATTTTCACCATACTAATACCGGTAGTGCCTTTATGGTTGTAAGTGTTTGATCAGCAATTACATTAATAAGACATAGGAATGTTATAAAGCTATTTTATATATATATATATATATATATATATATATATATATATATATATTCATTTACTCCCATAATAATTCATCCTAATTCCTTCAATATGCATTTGCATTCATCATACTTTGTCGATGAGAGGAGAGTTTGGGTGACCTTTTATTCAGACACTCGAGCAATCGGGGAACTCCAAAGGATGATGCTGACTATGGGTTATCGATGCTGATGCTGATAGGGATTGCTGTGATTTCAACAGATGATAGTCGCGAGCACAGATGGTAGCGTACCGCCGAAGGTACAGTTCATGATAGCGTACAGATGAAGGCTGTGTACGAACACCAAGAGCACTGGCTGCGTAAACAGGGCCTCCCACATTATCAATGGGTCTCATAGGGAGTCAGCGGAACCCTGGGATAGGGCATTTCAGAGGTCCACTGCTCAACCACTGCGAACACAGGACAGTTAGGATTGAACCTTTTGATGTCCACGTCTAATCCTCCGAAAAGCATAACAGACATGTACTCAGTGAAGGCATGAAACCTGTAGCTGCCCGTACCCACTCCCCTCACGACACTCTCCACACGTGTACGATAAACCAGGCGGGTAAAGCTGGCTCAAAAATGTGTCTAAACATGGATGCCGCCATGATGCCACGCTGTAGTTGCCAGATCAGTAGTGGAAGATATGGCTAACAAGTTTTCTTGAAAATCAGTCACAAATTTAGGGCCCTAAGCTAGAATTAGGCAACTTTTATGGCAATAGCTGAGTTTGTTTACGAGTTTGTATGCTTTTTATTAGTTTTCTTAAAGCATTCATGCTTGTCGAACAAATGAAATATTAAGCAAAAAAAGGACGTCGGGATGAGGCGCCAAATTCAGTTTAGGTATATTGTGAGGAGGGTCACTCATGTGGGGGTAATTTACAAAGGTTCACTCTAACACGCCTTAGTGTCTGCTGTGTCACTTCGTTGCTTGCGAAGACTGCCGACGATACGGAATAAAGCCGCCGCCGCCTATCTTCAAGGACACCTTCTCTACATGTCCGTAGTGGCTTCTGCCAATTTGAACTCGCCGTCAGCCGGTCAAATTGTGTTACGCGAGACATTGCTTTGCAGATCGGCTTCTTTTGACCGTATATGATTCGTAAATTAAAAACAACCGAATGTACGAAACATTTTACCATGCCTAGCGTATAACTAGGCTCTTGTTTACGAGTGATGTTATACTTTCACTGAACGGTGTTTTACTTGAGTGAGAGATAAAACAACCGCCAACTAATAATAATAATGGTAACTTTATTTGCACAATAAGGTGGTTTTCTAGAGGAGGACAAGGCGAAGCCGAAAGGTAATCCCGAATGTAAATGCAGAAATCTCCTGTATGCGTGTGTGCGATTGGTGCATGCTCCTTCGATCGCTGAAACACGTAATCTGAAATTTTCGAGAATATATTTGATGCTTTGCATGACACATTTCTTAAACTCGGTGGATCAGCGACGTTGTTTTAGTACGTCTACTTGCACCTCTACTCTCATATGGCCCATGTATATAACTGCACAAAGGAGGAAGGCGAGGAGTAAACTCCATTCATGTGAGATGGGCACCCGTGCGGTGGGGCGTTAAGAAAAATTCTGTCCTTCCCTGGGTGCGTTCGCAAAAGAACGGAAACGGCCACCTCTGTTCACGGCAAATTATCAAGACCACCCTGCCTGCAGGCGGTTTTGCCTGAAACGCCTGCGGGTTCGGCCGGAAATCTGTCTGTCAACAGAAACCGCCTAGGAAGCATGTTGAGGTAACACAGATATGCGCTTTCTTGGGTCGCGATGGGACCATTATGTATTTTGTGCAAGGCGAAGTTGACGAAGGATTTACGTCTCCCTTGAAAAGTAAATTATTTGAGTGTACCTATAAATTGTTATTGCCCCTAATTAGTTCAATCATAGTGGTTAATTTTGAAACAGCTGCCAAACAGAACTATTGCAGGTGAATCAGACTGCCTAGCATGAGACTATCAATCGCTAATATAAAGTATTCAGACAGTTAATGTGTATTGCATGTGACAGTCATTAAGAGAGCGGACAATATATTGAACTCTCAATTTTATTATTTCTGACAGTTACACCTGCACGTACCGGTTCAGCCGGTGCCACCTGGATACGTTCTTCAGCTGTATACACCAGATAAAAGGAAGGAATGCGATATGCAAATGTGATACGCGATAGAAGGAAGGAATTCGATATGTGTAGCACAGCCTTCTCATTATTGCCAACATTAAACCGGTGGCCGCAAATGTGTCACACCAGACCTTGTGGAATTTCCACGCTTCCATTCCAGCACACTCACAGCAACAAGGATGATGACGAAGTTGCATTACCGAAGCTGGGTTTCAGTAATGCTGTAGCTGATTATGAACGTTCTGGCTAATGCTCATTCAGATTGTGGTCACCAGCATTGTTATTTTCATCCCAAATAATGGGCCATCACAATGCCATCAGCCCGTGTATCATGTGCTTCACACCATAGAACATATTCCGTGTCGCAATTCCGGCAAAAAAAAAAAAGAAATTTGACATTGCCAGCCTTACCTTCTCATCCTTCCACTGGTTTTGTTTGAAGTGTGAGAAGTTATTTGTGGAAGCTGAGCCAAATAAAATCTTACGCACGAGTTACTTTTCATACATACATTACTATTTGGCTGCCAGAACAAGCAAAAATAAACACAGAAAAAGCAAGAGGGTCATATGTACAAGCAATTCTCATCCATCAAATTTTATTTCACCACCAGTAATACCACCAGACCTCTAGGGAAGTTTGTAATGGTAAGAGCAAGGCTAAGATGACCTAATGTGTGACTTTAAAGAAAGGAAGAAACTGTAGAAGAAAGCTAGGGAGGTTAACCAAGGAAAGGAGAAGAACTGCCCAGCTGGATATGCTACATGTGGAAATGGGAACAGGAAACCTGAAAGGAAAGGAAAGGACGGGCATAAAATAAAGAATAAAAAATTCGGGAGAAAAAAAACATGGCGTGGAAATGGCCAGTACAAAGACAGCACCATGGGCGAAAAAAAGAGAGGCATAAAACATGCAGGCAAAACGACAAAATGGGCAAACGAAGGATGCTGCATGCAGGTAAAGGTAACACCCCTTCAGCACCTGTGACTGTTTTCATCTCTTATTCACTTCAATCTGCTTCTTCAAGGCAAGAACTGATTTGGCTATTTCAGCTCCATCTTGTCTAAAACCACTGAAATATGTCTGATTTTCGGGGTACATGATGTAAATAGGGTACATAATTTCTAATTTTTTAAAAAATCTCCTGAAGTGTCTGTTCCTTCGTGGCAAGCTTTCGTGACTAACTGCCTCGTAGAATTGCATTTGCTTTGTTCATTTTTTGCTCTTTTATGCTGCCGCTGCTTGTATTTGTTTATTTCGTTCTTCTCCTCTTCTCCAGTGCTTGTTATTTTAATAATGATAGTGTTTTTTCTTCGAAAAGGTTTTTTGCCTTGTAGCCCTGTCTGTTTATTGGCTTTAAACCTGCCATAGCTTTGCTGGAAATAGTTCCTCACACAATTTTCCTCTTTCTTTATTCTGGGAGAGGGGGCATGAAATTTTAAAAGGTAACGAGCCCTGCAGCGACTAATGAACACTTCACTACTTTTTTTGTGGTTGGAATTACAGAAAGCTATAGTTCCACAATCCCTTGAGTGAGTTTCATGATGCACACAACATAGTAATATTAGGCTTAGGTATTTCACGGTTATTAAATGTAAGCTAATGCAAGGGCCACTACCTAAAAGCATTTCAACTGGAGAAAAAAGTTGACACACGTGCTTCAGAGGCCTCGTAGACAGGCACAGGCACAGGCACAGAAAGCGTGTTTGTTTAGCATAAAGTGCAGTCACAAATACGATTTCCATTTACAAGCATTTCTTGGAAGCGTTGTCCAGTTTGAACTTCCATTCGCTAGAAAAACAAGTAGTTGTAAAGAGCACCTGTACAGAGCGCTGTACAGACGGGACAACCAAGAAAAGACTACACAGGACTGCATATTAAACTGAACTCTTTTACCACACACAAAAGGATATATACACAAACAGCCCATGCGCGAATACGAGGGAAGGCACCAGGAAAAAAATCAGGGGAAAAAAAGCCATCAGGAGGAAATGATTTCTTTTTAAAGGACGAAGGCAAATAGATGAACTAGGGATATTATTAGGCTCTCATGGGAGCTCTACTGCATTTAACACAGTCCAGAAGCGGGAATAGTAGCGGAAATAGGATAGGAGAAAGAAAAGTAAAGGTTAGAAAGGTGAGGAAAGAGTAGAGAAGAGTAGTTCCACTGTGGTCGATTCCGTCGCACACAACACACCACGAACAGTGTTGGCTGGCGTAATGCGGCGTCCGGGAGACGAGAAGCCTTGAAGGGAACGGCGAAGCACGGAGGAGAGCTTCATGCGACGAAGCGCGAAGTCTGCGGCGGTCCCGACCGCTTTGGAGTTCGCTGGAGAGGAGTGCGGCCGACAGACGGGTTCTGGGGGGGCACTCGACCGCCCACACCGGCAGAGCGAAAGCCAGGCGACATCCAACGTCCCGCGGTTGCAACGGGCCGCCGAAATGAAGCCCCTTGAAGCACAGGAGCACGAAAAAACACGTCCGCTCAAATCCGAAGCGACGACCTAGCTTCCCTTACGCACCCGCAAAAGCTACCTCTCTGAGCGTAGGAAGTACCCGCTAATCTACGCGCTACCCTTCTCAGTTGCGAAGAATGCAACAACTGCATCTAACGCGGCAGCACGGCACAAAAGTTCGCTACCTACCACAGGAAAAACTTTACACAACGTTTCTGCACAGGAGAGTTGTCACGGCGCACACACAGCAACGGTGGCTGCCATGATGGAATGCGTATGTTGCTAGGTGAAAACCCACTACTTCCGCCAACTCTAGTAGGGAAAAAGACAGCGGGCAACGCTGTGAAGGTGGCATCATGTCTGCGCCCGGGTGTAGCACGGTTTGAATGCACGGGCTGGCCGGGCAGCTTTTCCTGTAGAGTCAGTAGTATTAACTCTATGCGATAAACTGGCGATCGGGTATGTGCCCGTGCTTAGAAGTAAAATACAGGAGAAAATGTGGCTCCCAACGCCCTTAAAGCTGAACAAGAAATAATGGCACACGCCGCCGTTCAAAGCGGGCCCTAGTTGCTGTTCAAATGAGAGTAATTCGCAGCTACTGTGCAAGCTGGTACTTGCAGCTGCAGCAGCGCCGACAGTGGGCTGCCGCTGTTTTCGCACCCATTCGAGCTTATCTTCGTGCCGACGCTCCTTGAATACCGCTGTTCCTGCTGCGAACGAATGACTTGCTTACGTTCCATACCGATCGAAACCCTGGAAGGACTGGAGCTTTATTTTAGCGGACAAAGATAGGAATGCCCGCTTCCCTCCCGCGTCGTAGATATCTAACTTCCTGTCTAACAGACCAACCGAAATCCAAACCACTAAACGAAGGAAGACAGCTGACAGGCCGCATTGCGCCGTGAGACTTCCGTGTTTATACCTCCCCCAACACTACAGGCATGTCATCGTTACGGCGTGAAGGCTAGTTGTGCTTGCAGGCCCCCTCCTTTACCTTCAACTCGTCTACACATGAATCGGCAACCGGTGATGGGCGCGTGCTGAGGCGTGAAGTAAAACGGCGAAACTGGCACCCAGAAAGCCCCTCAAGCAAAAGATTACGGGCTCACGTCGCTTTTCAAAGCGGGCAATTTGCGCTCCATCAGGGAAAGATTCGCCACTAATTGAGCAGATAGAATTTGAGGTGGCTACGGCATGGCTACATATCAGGCGGTAGCAGATTACCCTCATTTTTACGCCCGTTCGCGGTTCTGCTGATTCTCTGCAATCATGTGATAACGGCGCAACCGCCGCTATAAGCCGATTGCGCAACTCATTCAGAGTCGTCCCAGGCGGCGAAAGCCATAAACGTTGGAAAGGAGGGTTCAGCGGTGGCGAGGAGGACAGAAAGAACGGTGCTGTGTAAAGCGGGTCGATCAAAGTGAAAACTACGGGGAGGAGGGTGGGCTGTTGGGGGCTAGACATATATCGCTTCGCAGTAGAACGAATTCTTTTTTGTGCTTTAAGGGGTGTTTTACGGACAGTACCCGATTCCGCGGTTTAACCAGCATTTAGATGAAAGACTACGTCAAGTTATGGTGTTTTCCTCGGGTAGCTTCAAGATCATAAAAGCTACAGCCGCTGCAATGCGTTCACCGGAACGCCGATAGTTTAAGTGAAAGGGTTGTGAAACTTTTTTATGGTCCACTTGGAAAATCCGCTTCGTTACGTTCATCCACTGAAATTCATATTGGGTGGTGAAGCCTGTTTCTTTGCAAACTTTTCGTTATGTATTTGCGGGTCACTCCCTTGCGAACTCCTAATTTAGGCATGTTTATCAGAGGTCATAGATATGAAAATATGAAAATATGCGAGTGGATGCCAAGACCTGACACCAAAAAAAAAAAAAACAATTTGTGTGCGTAGACGTTTGGCACCGGTGTTTGAGTTTTTGAGCCCCATAGACGTTTTCTTGAATATACGACAAGAAAACGTACCCAGGGAGGACACAGCGAGAGATAAAAAAGACTTGCTGTAGCCTTCACACGTTCTTTGCCGTCATGGAAACAATTTCTTGGGCCTGTTTTTCTGGCATTTTCGAAAAAGTACTGCTCCCCGTTTTTCGGCGCTCGTTCGTTTGAAGTCATAGAGCGTTGTTTACGCAAGATTCAACCAAGCAGTTCAACGCTTTGTTCTCTTCCATGTCGTGCAGAGAATTAGATTTCTTCGTGTTAACAAAGCCGAAACATAATGCGCAACTACATTTTTATTGAAAAATTGAGTCTCCGTTAGGCGAGCGGAAATGACCTGTAGTTCAGGCAAACAAGCTTGATCTTTTTTAGGGACCTCCCAGGCATTATGCAGCCTTTGCTGGTAAGGTATTTCCTTTCCCTTGTTTTATAGCCGGCCTCCGCGCTTAACATGTGAAAACCTGAACGTGTTGCCGACTTGAATTATTGTTGTTATGCGGCACTACTGGAAACCAAATGTTCATGAAAAATAAATCCCAGAAAAGAATAGCTTGAGCTTCGGAAACTTCTTATTCATGGTGTACTCATTGTGACATCGGTTTTACTGCACATTATTAGGATTTGTATACAAAGCGAATTGCATTGCTAGGTGTTAATATAAGCAACGCGTGCTGTGTTGGACTCATCCATTTTGGTTAAAAGTACATGAAAGTAGTTTTGCAAAATTTTCTTAGCTGATTTTGTTTTATGTTTTGGTTACGTTTATTCCAGCAGAGTATGTATGGTCGCAATTTATTTCGTGGTTCGTGCGCGAGTGAGCGAGTGAATAAACTTAATGAAACAGTAAATGCGATCTTCTGGTGCTCCCATGGTGACAGGTGTCCTTCTGGCCATTGTACCTTGGTGGTTGCATGGCAGGACTCGACGGTCCACCTCCCTCGCTCCAGAAAACCGGAAATTTGGGCTGGTTGATAGGTGTTCATCTTGGTATGAAAACAAAAGCGCTCAAAAAACAGGGACGAAGGAAGACGTAAGCGCCGTGTTGTCTACTTCTTCCTTCGCCACTGTTTTTTGAGCGCTTTTGTTTTCCACCAAGATGAACACCTCCCGCACTCCCCTTACGGCCTTCGCATTGTGGCGTCTTGCTGCATGCTGCCACAACTTGGGGTTGGCGCTGCTAGCCCACTTTGCTCCGCCGTGGCCGAGCGCGTTAACAGGCGCAGTGTGTGTGCCGCACCGTCGGTTGCAGTCGCATGCGTGACAATTTGTGACGCGGAAAGTGCATGGTTGCACATCCTCCGTTGAATATACACTGTTGTCCAGTAAGCGGCCAGCATCTATCCTAGTAACGTTGGCCAGCACTCCTCATAGCAGCCAAAACTAATGGTGGCACCATAAAAAGATGTCCGGAAGATCAACCGCATTGTGGAGAAATGGCTTCGTGTTCGGCAGGTTCAATTCAAGGACCTAAAATCGCAACATTCACATAGCGAGCACCTTATGGTAGTGCTGTTGCATTCAAACGAGATAGCATTATTTGGTCAGTTGGAGCCTCATCGTTGAACTCTCCACTCAACAATCGGATTCCCGAATTCTCAGGAAGGATAGCCAATCTGTATATAAATAACCAGGCCTCACCAATTTTTCCGAGTAATCAACCGTAAAAACTCTCCCAGCGGGGTAGGAAACCAACTCACAAGGATTATATTTTTTGAATCTGTAAACGACAGATGGGATCATTACAGTTTCAGCAAACAAGACAACTAGACAGCCTTTGTATTTTTTCTACCCTGTTTAATTTTTAAGTACTGGTGTTTCATGCTTAGTTGCCTGATGGACTGTATTGCGCAGATTATGGCGGACGTCGGGGAAAGTTTGTATAGCATCGCAGACCTACCATGCCGTCACAAACACGTAGGGCAGACATCGCGATGGTTGAACGGGCGCTTGCGCGAGCACCTGCGGGAGGTGAAGAATGCGCACACAACAACTTAGTGCTTATTGCCGGAAATGCGAATGAACGCCTCTCAATAATGAGACTGTAGGGATAGCAAAGCATAAAAACCAGTTCCCAAGAGAAACCATTCGGACGTTGAGGTGGCTCACATTGGACACACTCCCATAAGTATGGCGTCATTGGGTTTATCGGCCGAATCAGTTGCGTATTTTGCCCCTGAATAATTCCAAACGGCCGCACCCTGCTTTCTATGCCTCGTTTTTTTTTCTTTTTTTGCGTGTAGCACAGGGTGTCACACAGTTGTCGGTTGTTGCCTAGTTGTTATCTGTACTGTCAAAACATACTGCCGTTTTGTCGCCTGACAGATGGTTATGTACGCTGCAGAGTCTAAGTTTTAGCTGTTGTGCGCAGTTTTTGTGTAATATGCAAGCGTTTTTGCGAATAAAACTTTACTGATTGATTATGGGGTTAAATGCACCGACGCTACACAGGCGATTACGCGCACAGTAGTGGAAAGCTCCGGATTTATTTTCACCTCCCGGGTATCTTAAACGCCCGTCGAAATCCCAAACACACAGGCGTTCTCGCTTTTCGCCTCCATCAGAAAAGCATCCGCCGTGTCCGGGAATCGAACCCGCATCGCTGAGTTAGGAATAAATGCTAGTTGGAAGTAGCGCTTGTCCCGGTGGTCCTCGTTCGTCCTTGGTGTAATTTCTTGCGTTTTACACGTCTACATTAGGCAGTTCTAGAGGGGTGGGGTGTTTTTTTAGTCAGGTATAGTCGTACAGGATAGGCTTATTTCGCAAACTTGTATAAAGCTAGGCATAAAATAAAGCTTTATGTGTCACGGTGAGCCTCAAGGCAGAACTCTTGCAAGCTGATATAGTACATACGCGAACCACTTTTGCTCTGATCTTATTGCGGGAACAATTCCCTTGCGTATATATCGTTTATACACCAGAGAGAGAAAGACAAATAAACGTTTATTGTCTAAAAAGACCAGCTAGGACTTGGTCTTCGCCGTTCCTAGGTGGTAGGTCTCCTCCGTCCAATAAACCTCTGGCGGTAGCTGCCTTCTTGGCCCGGTTCACAAGATTCTTCTGGTTCTACGGCTCTTCGTAGAGGAGCAGCGCATCCCACTTTTCAGCAATGTCGTGTTGACCGGTTGTCTGCATGCTTCCAATATCTTTCGGTGTGGCAGTCAGGGTTGCTGATGATGCATGGATATACACAGGTGGGTCTGGGCAGCGTGCTTCGCGAGGGCACTCCAGGATCATGTGCGGAAAGGCGTCGGGTATGTCGCAATAAGGGCAGAGATACAGATATTGCCTGGGGTAAATGCGGTGCATGATTATTCCGTGTGCGCACGTGTTTATTTGGAGGCGACGAATAATTACGCTTTCTTTCTTGGTGAGATCGAGGTGTGTGTGGGGATATCTTCGCCGCTCAAGTCGGTAGTTCTCTAATGTTGCCCATTTGGTAATGGGTACGTCTTCCTCTCCCGTTGAAGCACGGATGTTTGGCGACAGGAAGGCCCGGCTGGTATGTTCTAGGGCTACAGCTTGCGCTGCATCGTTTCCACTTACCCATTCATGCCCCGGGATCCAGGTGACGTAGGTGTCAGGAAGTGGCGGGCGCGTCTTTAAGATTTTAGGTGCTGTCGCGGACACGCGTCTTATTTGAAAGTTCCGACAAGCCGCTTGGTAGTCAGTGAATATCAGTGCTCGGTCGCTGCAGGTCTTCATTGCAAGGGGATGGCTACTTCTTCCGCTGTTTCGGGGTTACGAACCGCTATTGTTGCCGAAGTTGCCCACACTGCCTCGTTGGTCCGTGACGCTTACTGTGAAATCAGTGTGGTCTGGGTGTCGAGCAGCGTCTGTGTATCTTGTGTTGGGATCGTCAGCATATTTTCGGAGGAGTGCCTTCGATCTTGCCACTCTTCTTTTTTTGTGGTAAGAGGGAGCATGTTACGTGGTATGCGTGCTATACAGATTGCTTCTCCGAGTTCTGATGGTAGTTTGGTTTTTTGTTCTGTGTCTGCGATGTAGGTTTCACTATAATAGAAATAGCGGAGTACTGCTCTGCCAGAAGGAGTGAGCTTGAGGCGTTCGAGTTGGCTGGCTTTGTGGGCTTCAACCAACTCCGCCAACGTATTATGTACGCCTAATTTAGGCAGCTTGTAGGTGGATGCCATGAAAGGGGCGCCTAGAGCAGCCTTGGTTGCTTTTCTGATCGTTATGTCGATTTTTTTTATTTTTGCACTTTTTAAGGCCACTTTTCTGGTGCCGTACGTCATCGTACTGGTTATTAATGTTTGAGTGATCCGTAAAGCCTTGTTCTTTGAGCCCCCTTCATTGAGTTGTGATTCTTTTAGCGAGGTGGGTGACTTGTGTCACTGTTTGCTCTAGCTTGGGAAGATGAGCTGCGCCCGATCCATCCTTGTGTTTGGTAAGACCTAGTACACGAAGGGAGTTGACCTTCGGAATTTCCTCTCTGTAAAGAGTGGCGCTTGAATCCGCATCAACAAGTTCGTGTGATCGTCCTCGAGTTCGAGCCTTCAGCACTAGACTTTCGGACTTCCCCGGAGCGCACTGGAGGCCGCATTAGCCTCAGTAGTCTACTATCACGTCGATAGCCTCCTGCAGAGCGTCCTGTTGTTTTCCCGGTGTAGGCGCTCTCACTCACTTCGTGAGGTCGTCTGTGTAAAGAGCATGCCTTAGTCCTTCGGTGGTCTTTGGCAGGTGTAGTGTGGCAAAGATGACAAACTGTGGGAAGACCACCGAACCCTGTGGCGTGCTTTTGTTTGGTAAATGGAATTTTTTGCCTCCAAGGTTGCCGATGCCCACCGTTGCCGTGCGATTCGTGAGGAAGTTTCGAACATAATTGCAAGCTTTGAGGCCACAATTGGTACTTTGGAGATTTTCGACGATCTTTTCGTGCTTGACTTGACATTGTCAAAGGCGCCCTTGACGTCAACGGCGAGTATGCAGGACTTGTGATGGTGATCCAGGCGGTCTGTTATTTCCTCCTTCAGAATAAAAAGGATGTCTTGGGTAGACCGATGCTGTTGGAACCCAAACATTGTGTCCGGTTTGTACCCGTTGTCCTCGAGATAGGGCGTGAGCCGTTCGTGGACAACGTGTTCAAGAAGTTTACCCGCGCAGGAACTCAGCGATATAGGGCGAAGATTCTCAATACGTAGAGGCATGTTTGGCTTGGGAATCATGGTCACATCCGAATGCTTGCGCGTTCCCGGCAGTTCACCTGTTTCCCAGTTTACGTTAAAATACTTTAGGAGCGCTTCTGTTGCGTTTGAAGCTAGATTACGGAGGAAACTATTGGTAATCTTGTCATTTCCGGGCGCAATGTTCCTTGTGAGTTTGGCCAGCGCTGCCTCCATTTCAGCTCTGGTGAAGGGCCGATCGAGGCCAAGATCATGCTGGCCACGGTACGGATCCGTACTTGTCGGACTCGATGGGATGTTACCGGTCAACTTGCGTTTGATCTGGTCTAGTATTTCTTGTTGGGTGCCTGCATGTGAGTGGAATAATTTTTGGGAGGTCTTGCTTTTCCTGCATTTTTTGTCACTGTAGTCGCAAGGGTCCTCGTAAGATATGTCAGGTCCTTTTTGTACTTAGTGTGCCCAAAATTTGGTGACATGCTTTGTCTCAATTTTGTCGGTAGAGTAGGACGCTATATTCTTCGGCTTTCTTAGTGATGGCGGTGATTTTCAGCTGGAGTTTTCTGTTTGTGTTTTTGTATTTTCCACCGTTTGAGGAAGCTTCTCATTGCTTCCCAAATGTGGGAAAGGTGAAGGTCAACAGTGGGAATATCAGTGTGCTTAGTTGAATTATTTTTGTGTGCTCTTCCGCTTTCTCAAGTATCTTAGAAAGCCATTCGTCACTTTCTTCGGTGTTTCCGGGATTGAGGTCGGTACGGAAGGATTTCCAATCCGTGAGCTTTGCTGTCCTGGACAGAACCGTTCTTTTTCGATGGCTTATCTCGAGTTGTAGTAAATGGTGGTCACTTCCTAACATCTCCTTCAGTCGGGTCCATTCCGCCTGCGGGATGGCGTGGGTAAAGGTGAGGTCGGGATTAGGTCTCTGGAGACGCTGTTTCCTACTGGGGTTGGTTTCAGGGGATCGCTACAGAGATCTAAATGGTAGGATTGGGCTGCGTCACGGATTTGGGTCCCTTTCTTGGTTGTTGACGTGTACCCCCACGCCGTGTGTGTGGAGCATTAAAGTCATCCTCGATCACGACTTTGTGCCCTTTCGTGATGTCCCCGATTTTTCTTATAAACTGCCCGAACTTCGCCAGGTGGTCTTCAGGGGGCTGTAGACGCCTGAAATAAAACATTTTGCTGAGTTTCTTTTTCAGGTAGGATTTGCACAAGTGTATGTTCCACGTTTGTGTCCGTGATTTCGTGCATTTTGGTGGTAAGGGACTTTTTAGTCGGGACTGCGGTGAGCTCTGTTTTGTTGAAGGCGTTGTATCCTTGAAGGCGAATGTTAGTGCTGTATGTATTCTGAAGGGCTACCACATCTGGTAGATGCTGTTCAGGGAATTCTAGTAGGGTAGGTATTTCGCGCCTGATAGATCTACAGTCCTATTGCCAGATTTTGGCCTGTAAGGCATCATAGGTGCCGTTAGTTTGGATTGCCATCTTGGAATTATTCTACGTCAGAGAGCTCTTCTCCGCTGAGAGAGCAAGAACGTGAAGCGTCGTGGCTTTCTTTCCTTGCCTTTTTACGCGCCGCATCGATAGGGCTGAGGAGTGAATCGAGCACTGTTTTGGTGATGTAGATCGTCCTGGCGTATGCGACAAAGTTGTCAAAGATTCCCGTATTGTGCGACGCTTGCTGCGCAAAAGGCGCTATGGCCTTCTGGATTTCTGCCGCGACTACCCACTGTAGGTTTATCTTGATCTGTTGTCCAAGTCCGGTTATTCTGTCTTCAGTTAGCTGAATTGCTCGCTCCTCTGTAAGTATCACATGTTGTGGGGGGCGTTTAGCTACTTCTTGTTCACGACAGCGCTGGAGCAGCGTATCAATAAGCGTTTACTGGCTTTGGATCTTCATCTCTAAGGGTTTCAAGGCAGCTTCATCTTCGGAGCTTCTTCCAAATTCGCTTGCCACATTGGCGTAGCTCACTCTTTTGGGATGAAGCTCGCCAGCCGGATGGAGATAGCGAACGCGTTCTGGATCTGTCTCTGCTGCTTCCCTGCGCGTTGTTATCGCTGCTATCCGAAGTGGGGCTCTTGACTTCTAAATCAGAGAAGTCTTCTGCATGGGGCCGTCATCCACTCTGTGGTTCTTGGCTATTTACTTCCTATTTTCTCATTGCTGTCGAACTTGGGGGGGAGGAGGGCATCCTGGCTTCAGCTTCTGCCTGCAGTCTGTCCCTGCGGTCTCATGTGGTTGTTTGCAGATTTGGCAGCATGGTCAGCAATCGTGGTCAGGTGATTGATTGGTCTGGCCGCATTTGTGGCAGAGGTTTAAAGCTGGATGTGGGCATATATATCTTTCCGGCGGCCCAGCTCCCCGCAAGAACGGCAGTACTGTACTATCTTGCGATAGGGCCAGCAACGGTATTAACCGCTCTGATATATCGCGTTGAACCGTACGTGGGGGCCATTAAGGAGATGACGGCTGCAGACAATTTTCCCAGCATTCATGCTGCAACAACTGTATATCGCTCTGGCACGCGGAGTCCGTCCATGAGTTCTCCGGGACTGGTATTCGGTGGAACGCCGTTGATGATTCCACTGCTGATCCCTTCGGTGTTGATCCCTTCATACTGCTGATCCCTTCACACGGGCATCGCACGGTGAATATGTAGCATCCTAGTTGTATGCTGCTGATTTTTACCGGGAAGTCGAAATCGAGGTCTTGCCTTCGCCTACTTGCAATGACGGGTTTTCGATGTGCTGCACTTGAATGCAACATTGTCGTAGAATTCCTTCTGTGTGATTTTGCTTTCTCTTTCGGTGGCGTTAGTAGGTTTCCGAGGGACCATTTCGAGAGATGAAGGTTGGCTTGTGGGCGATAATTGAGTTTCGTGTCGTCTACGGGCAATGGTGGCACCCGGGAACGTTACTGCTGCACCGTCTCCGGGGCCGAGTGCTAGGAGGTTGGTTGTGCGGCTGGTGCGGTTACCTAAGTGGCGGCGGCCTTGTTTCATTTTTTTTCGGTCACTTTTCATTGATTCTGTAAATCAATTGTTCTGCCGCTGTTTCATCGTATGCCCACTTCGCTGGCGAGCATCTTTCTTCGGTGGAGTCGGTGTGCATAGCCTTGTCCTCCTCGTTATGTTCTTTGCTTTGCGTGTGCATCGCCGTGCCGGGAGCTTGTCTCATTGTGGGGTAGTGGGAGCTTGCGTCAGCGAAGAGCAGCTGCGGCTGGACCGGCTCGTGGCGCTCTTGGACAGCCGCAGCTTGGCGAGGAGAGCTCGCGCTGCTGCTCATGCGCGTGGGGCGCACATGTGCTTCAGCCTCCTCGAGTTGCTCCCCTTCGCCGGCCTTGGAATGTTCCTCTCGTGAGGCCTAGCGTAATGCTATGTTTAAACAGCCTGAAATCTTGGCGTAAAATGCACTCACTGCGGCTAATGTGGCCACGGGATATTCCTTGTGACTTCCCGGTGTTCTTGACGCACAACTGAGAAAGGTGAATGGCCTTTTTCCGCATGAGCTAGAGCTCATGTGGAGGTATGACTCCATCACCCCCTAGCGGGAATCCTCTACACACCAGAACAGCAAAAAAAATCTGGGCCATATCAATTACACCAACTGCCCCGTATCATTCAGAAATGCCCCATTCGAGTATGCCCCATGTGTATGGGGCATACTTTTTTTTTGTGTTGCCCTTCCTGCGTGATTCCTTCAATATTCTTGCAGTATGTTTTAAATAAAAGAAACTCCTTGTAATAGTTCCCGGAAAAAGAAGGCGTTCTTTGAAACGGGAAAAATTGAATGCGTTGGAAGAAAAAAAAACTGAAGGAAGTTTTTAGTAATTTGATTTTTTTTCATTCTTGAGAAACTCTCGTTGACGAAGCGTAAGCAGAAAGCAGAACCGTCGTTCAATAGAAAAAATGAATTCTGGCTACCACGTCCTAGCGTAGACTGCAAATACATTCACTTACAATGAGTTAGTAAATTGAAGGGAGCGCAGTTTTTCGGTAAGCGTAGTGGTTATATAATCAGGCGAAGATTAAAAGGTCGTCTGGCCCGACTAAAATGCTCCAGGTAAGACGAAACAAGTGTATTTAAAACGTATTACATGCAAAAAAAATAAAATTGGCGAAGCTTGCACTACGTCGCGCAAAGCTTGAACCATAGCGAAGCTGTAAGAGTTTTTTCTATTTGAGCAATAAAGGATACACCACCACGCATAGCATTAGGTTTGAAATTGTTTACATATTTTGTCCTCGGTTTTCATTGTGGTAGTAGTAGTCATCGTCATATACATCTATATTGTCGTCCAGTTCATCCATGACTGGCGGGACCAGATTGTTTTTTCCAAGGCTTTCACATTTCTCGAAACGTGGAACTCGTCAGCACGCACTAGAACCGGAGGAAATCGACTTCGCGAACTGGGCGTCTGTAGCGCGAGCTGTCTTGTACTCTCCCCGTCAGGCGCGGGAACACTTTAACTGTTTTCTTGGTATTTTGCGAGTGCCACGCACGAGCCTGCAGGATGCCGGGCGCTCCTCGTGAGGCGCGTGCTCGGGTGGGTTGTAAACGGCGGGAGTAACTATACTCTTACTCAACTAAGCCAAACAGCGACACCTGAGAGGCACAGGCCTCCATCCTGGAAGACCCCTCGACCTCCATCGGAGGCTTTGGGAACCCCGGAACCACTTCCTTCTTGACTTCCTTCGAGAGACGGGTGCCAATCTCAACCTGTAAATAGGTTATGTTTATGCCAACGGCAATCTATCGCAAAAAAACTATGCTCCGGGGTTTTCTGATGACGCCGAACACATCACGGCCAGCAACAACAGCTCTGCTGTTAAAATGGCCAATTTAGTACCCTCTTTCTTCCTTGGCATTTTTAGCGGCTGGTTTCATTTCTGTGTTGCTTGGTCGAGCCACTCGTACCAAATGTTTACACTTTACACGCACAGCGATGGCCCAGGTTCTTGCAGTCGTGGTGCCAAAGTTACACCATTATTCACGTTGTGGTGTTACGTGGAGCCTGGAACGGTAACTGGTAATTTCGTGGCTTCGAAATGATTGCACGATATCGGTGTATTTAGAATCCTTACTTCAGCTTTTACTATTGTGTGGGAAATTTACACCATTGCCCTATAATGGGGTGTTTTCTATATATTGTTATTCTGCAACGTACCTCCCACTGTCAGTGGTACCGACCGAAAGGCTCAACGAGAAGCGGAGGACACATATCTTTGAGTTTGCACCAGCAAAACACTGCGTTAAAAAATATGCTTTGAACATTTATCTTATGGCCTTCCGGCTTCAGTGAACTCTGACATGCGACCCCGCCTTTTTTTTCTTGTAGTGCGTTTTTCTGGTAATGTTTTTTTGGTTTGTTTAGAAGGGCTCTGTCACAAAATAGTTCGATTTAAATATTTTTTTTACTATTATTCCCGTGTGACTTCTAGGTAGAAAGGGGACGTGCTGCACGCATTCCAATTTCGTATACATAACTCTGATTTGCTTTACCAGTTAAACATACACAAAAAGAAAAGAAATGTCCGTGAATCCTTTGTCTGGAACTTTATTATGATAAATGTTCTTATGGGCTTTCGCATTCGTTTCAAGGAATATTTTTGCATCTTGCGAACGAAAGGCATCAAAACACTTGGGAAAACGTCTAAGTGGATTCTTATGTACTGCTTGAATACAGACGTGTAGAAACAGTTCCGCGGGAAAACGTTGCCTCTGAACGCAGATATCGAGAAACATTTTCTGCGATCATTTTCATCCGAGTCATACGTGAACTTATATCAAAAATTTCAAATACGTCATTTTCTGATCCATTCCATGCAATAAAGTAGACAAAAAATCATATATATACATTTTAGTACCTGCGATGCATACAGTGTGGTGACATGTCGGATATCAGTTATTCTAATGTTCAGAATCATCTAAAGTCTTCTAAAATCCATAAGTTGAAGTTTCGGCTCATTTTTAGTGGTTCTTCATATTTAACATTGGGGACGACGTGATCGTTGGAATTGCTTAGACCAAAACGCTGTCTTTCAAGAACGTCAAGCTGGGCACAAGGGAGGGGGTTACGACTTTTTTTTGTCAAGCCAGAACATTATTTTCTGAAACAAAAAGTGGAGAAATACACGGTCCACGCATGGGACTGAACGCATAAACTGCGCATGACGCGTTCCGCCAACCGGTTATCGGAAACTGGTTACCGGGACTCAGATAAACAATATCAAGCTACATACCTCCCTAATAAAAAAAATACCTGCTACCCATTCAGCGTACCTTCGTAGTACTGACCACTTTCTGCGGGAAATAACCAGCATATAAATCCCTGCTGGCGCCTTCCTGGTAAATATAGATGTAACTTCTACAAATATACCTCACCGAGATGGGATTGATGCCCTGGTTGAGTCTTATAGCATACATCGACAGGACGATTCTCCAAGCCCACAAGTTATCGATACCTCCACCAAGCTAGTGCTGGAGTTAAATAGCTTTGAATTCCGCTATCAATAAAAACACCGGGCTACGTCAACCCCATTGCTGCATGCGAGTCGTCATTTTTCTGCTGACGGGACAGACCCCCCGAGGCTGACGAGCAGTTCCTATAGCGAACTGCGAGGAACTACCGCAAGGCGTCACCACCGTTTTCGGAGTAGCACAAGATATTTGTGCCAAGGAAAATCTGACATCCACCTCAAACGCAGCCTTACTGCTACAAAGTTCCGTACAGATTTCTCAACAAATTTCGCAGTTGAAGGATTTAAACACGGACCACCGCCTGTCTAGGGCAGTCGCTCTATAGACTGAGGAGGCCAGCGGTTTGCAGCACGAGAGCGAATGGATCAACAACTCTAAAAGAAGGGGAAGCTTGAAGCGACCAGATTTAGCGGAAATCACCAGGGTTAAGTAAGTTTGCCCGAAAAGAAAATTCACTTGCAACCTAAATTCATCCTCACGTGGAGTTGATCAATTGGCTCTCGAGCTACAAACGGCTTGCCTCCTGGTAGCTCCGTTGGTAGAGCGAGTGCCCTAGATTGGCAGTGGTACCAGGTTAGAATAGTGGACTAGGACAAAGTTTTGTTCAACTATATCGCTTTTTTGTAAAGCTTTACAGCTTTCTTTGTAGCCCTACAGCTGCAGTTGAGGTGGACCTCAAATTTGTTTTCGCAGAAACTTACTCCGCCTGTTGTATTTCCCCGAAATCTCATCGCTTACAAGCTATTTGCGGCATGCTTTTCACAGTTGATACCGCCAACCACTACTCTTTACAACGTTGATGACCGCAGCTCCTCCAACGAAACCATAGTTGCTTAGTGGAATGTTCATTGTTCGTTGAGAATGGCTACCAGTTACCGCGATGTTGCTACCAGTACCGGTTGTAGCACCTGCTGCCTCCATACTTTCTGAAGAACCGCGGCCTTGTCGTGGCACTCATCATTCACGGTATACTTGTTGAAGACAGAACAAGAATTCGCCTGCTTGTTATAAGAGCGCCGTAATGAGGATGCCGGTGTCTGAGGGATGTTGTAAAGCAACGACTAAGGGACGCGGAAGGTGTTTCATCAAGCTGTGCATGAACCAAATGTACATTTATAACATTGTTACTGAAATGAATTAACTGAAGTTGAGTAATTCGCGAAACGTTGTCTAAGGGCCGAAAACTTTGTTCACCTTTTATTATGGCTTCGGTCAAACACTAAACCTAGTCAGTGGACAGTGCTGCGTTAATGAACAAAACCTTTTTTATATGTTAATGGGCCTGCGAGACAATAAAAAATAAAACTATACCTATACCCCCTAATAACAAAACAATGCCCGTGGTCTGTACACAAAAAGCACACTTTGAAATGTTTTCGACAAAAGCGCCTTTTGGTTAATCGTGAGAACAGTCCAAATATTTGAGAATTCCAATCTAGATTCTAAAAGTATGCTTACCGAAAGTGCATCCAAACGAATCGCCGCGCCTCCAGGAACAAACTTGAAAAATAGAGGCCACTGGTGCGACTTGACTCAAAATTTGGCGACCACTGGGAGAAAAGGCAACGCGAATTGTCCCGCCTGCATTGCGAAAAAGGCATGAAACAGCCACACAAAAAAACGACAATCTATTGATTTTTATTGCAAAATGTAAAACGCTGGTCATCTTGGAAGTGATGTCACATAGGTAATATGCTGCCACATAAGAAGCGCTTTTCAGTAGTGTGGTCGGCAATAATGAGGACTCAATATCCTATTCTTGAGAAATTGTCTGCAGTTAGTCCTTTTTAAAGTAGCCCAACAGCCAACTAACAAGTGCTCCAGATTTTTTGTTCATACCAAGCAAATGCTGCCAGATAATAATATAGTCAGACGTAGAAAAATGTAGAAAAAATTGGCCCAAAAGGGGCACACAATGCAGTACTGCTGACCTTCGATCCCTTCCAACGTCTTCAATAGTCTGCATTCTAGCTTGAGCAATGCTACAATCTTCTTAGCCCTTTTTCGAGCCTGATTTGAATATCTTTGAAGCCACTTTGCTCACCCATCTTGTGACCCTTTCGGGATATCTGCGATTCAAACCAAGCTCAATGACGCATAAAATTTTGCCACAAAGAGAGTGCTGCGCTACTTGTATAAAGTTTATTAGGCCGAAGTTTTCACCGCTGTTACAAAAACTCCGCATTACATGACGCTTTGATAAATTGGGCAGCTCTTTTACGTGTCAAATGTTTCCAAATTTTCAGCTCTTTTACATTATCGAGTTTTTTTTCTATGTGCAACTATAGCATAGCCGTATTGCCTGAATAATTCAATAGCCTCTCTCAGAAAGAAAATATTCTCTAAACATTTATAGCGGAATATGAAAAGCATGCCTTCACCATTTCCAGCTACAACTTCAGCAAAATTTTTGAAAAGCCATCTCATCGCGCAGGTTTGCAATTGCACCACTGGGAATGCTTAGGATGCCTCTGCAATACGACGAATGGCGCTTTCCCCGCTTTCATTGCTCTGTACAGCTGGAATACGTCTGGGCGCATATTTGCAAAACTACCCAGGCATCTTGAAATATCTGCTGCACTTCGGCCGAAGATTTGTTTGTCAGAACTAAGATCCAACAATACCGCCCAAGTTATTCTTTTCAAGTACCTCTCCAGTAGAAGTGCAGGTAAAATTATGATGATTATTTGTATCTTCGATATTAACAGGCACCGTATTTGCGTAGCACAAACCTAGAAGCTATTCTCACTTATACGGCGGTTGCGACTAGATGGACAGACCACATTTTGGCACCGCTAAGGTGTCGTACACGCAAACAGAATAAAGAATCTCCTCCCTTCATAGGGTACAAGCACTATCAGCGCCAAAGCCACAAAAAGTTTTGTTTTAACGATACAGATACTTTTCAGGTGCCTATTCGACTGGTCCACGTGCCAGCTTTATTTTCTCTGCTTTCGCATTTAAAAACATGGTGGCGCTTTACACGAAGTATTTTGATGAATTGTGGGCTATGCTTGTGTGATTTTTTATATAAATGTATTCAGCAGTGGTTGCCTACAATACTATTCAAAAATGTATACAAAATTTCAGATAATCAATCAAGAAACCCGTGCCGGATCGCGGATGACCTTCGATCTATCTATGTTCTATGTTCATACCAGGCAGCCCAGAATGGGCTACCCAACATGGGTGATCCATCAGTGACTGGTTGGCATCACCGTAATGTGTAACAAGCGGTCCGCTCGAAATTTGGTGGTGGAGATTCACCAGTTGGTCACCAACATGCCACCACAAATGACCTCTAATGGCCTACTATTTGGCCGGCTGTGGGTCATGAGAAAATTGCATGTCACTGGTCACTAATGAGCTACCAGCCACTTTGTTCGCGGTCTGCCAGCTTGATCGGGTAGTACTTTGTCGGTTGTGGTTACTTGTGAGTTTTCACCCAACCGCGTTCTGACCAAGTTTTACCTCACGGGTAAAATACCTGCTGTTTACTGGTAGTTCCGTCTTTCTCTTGGTATCACCTTCACTGTGGGTCACGTGGGTCACGTTTCTGTTGGTCACGTGTTACCATGGCGGTGCAATCCAGATACAAAAAACTGTGAGCAGATATTTTGGACGTGGATTTTGGGGCCATCTTCAAATTATTGGCCTCCCAGACATAGACAACTCCAATGTCCACAAACATTGAGCTTTTATTTTTCCGCAAACCCAAAATACCGTTGTCAGGTTCTTTTTACATGCGTAAAATTAAATTTCGTTTGCTTAGCTCAGCATCACGACGAATGCAAAACAGGTAAATAATAACAGTGATGATTAGGTATTGCAAACGAACGCTTCGCATTATCGACCGAGCTCGGGTGGGAGATATCACAGCACTATTCCAAGCCAGTCGCTGACCATGCAATGCCGATAACTTCCTACGGAGACATTGACCTAGAACTAGGGCAAAAAAACTCACTCCACGGAGCAAACAAACACTTCGGCGGCAAAGAAGTGATTCGGACTCCGTAAGATATCAGCGGCTGGAAGACCCTGCGCGAGGTGTTTGCCCTACAGTGGACAAAAATTGTCATATCATGGTCAATCACTTAATCAATTGAATTGAAACAGATCTGAACGAGCTTGTCTCTGAGGAAATGCTCAGGAGGGTAATTTATTCACTCAGATCGACGCAATTACAAGTGCGGAGCACTTTGGGGGCTCACCTTGGGTTCGAAGCTTGATGCAACCGTCGATGTCAAACGACTGCCGGAATCAGGCGGTGCCGCGAGATGACGGACCAAAGTAGATCCAAGCATTCCGTTGTAGGGCGTCCCGCAGACGCTTCCAAAACCAAGGAGTTTAAATAGTCATAAACGTTCGAAACCTGTATAACCCTGGCCTTTGTCATACATCTCCCCGTTGTTTAGCGCAAAAAAAAACTGCAGGTACATTTGGCGTAAAATATACGTAATTAATTGGCAGCACCCGCGTTCATTTAGTTCGGAACGCTCGTTGGGTAGGGTTCGGCTATAGTAATAAAAAAAGTGGCAGTGGAACACAGGCACGTGCGGGAGGAAAAGAAAGCGCCAAAGCGAACGCAAATCCCACAGGCGCTATTTCAGGCCGAGGGTGCGCGACCACTACGGAGTCGGGCAATTTGAATTGCTTTGGGTGGTAGCAGTGATGGGATGACAGCGCTACAGCCCATTACGGCGAATAACATTCTCTGCACATCTGTCAGCTTTCACGTTGAGTAATGGATGGATGGAAACGACTTTATTGTGTAAATCGTGCAGTAGGTAAAGCCCGGTTGACGGGCCGACCTCAACGTGGCCGTGCCTTGCATCCTCTTGGGCAGCCCTACTCCACAGGGACCCCTTTGCGGAGTCCGTGCCTTTCGAGTGCCTTGAGAACGTGCTTGATGGCCCACTCTTGATCCGACTTGGCTTCGATTTTGTTTATGGGTTGACTCTTCGTGTCGTCTAAATGAAAGTTTTCAAGACCGGGAAGTGTCGGTGTTGTCCAATGAATGGGTGTTAAAAAGATTTTTCGTTTGATTTTTTTGTGGTTGCGATTGGCATACGAGTAGTTGTCAACTAAATATATGAAATTGTAATAACATCCAACGCTTGATTTGTATTCCCTCTTCCAGTCAGTGTTTCATAGCGAAAAAACCATGCCATATAAGAAAATGTTAGCCAGATCTGAATAGACCTTTCCGGAAAGTTGCGCGCGCCCCCAAACGGCGGCCGCAAAGCAGCCTGGGAACTGTGAGCGCCGCAGCAGCCGCCGCCGCCGCCGCCCGGGCCGCCCTTCATGTAGCTCTACCTTGCCAAACCGTGCCGTGCGCGGCAGCGCCTGTGGAGGCAGCATTTGTTGACGGTGCAGCTTCGGCGTCATAGGCGTGCGCAGAGTTCTCGATTAGGGGGGGCAAAGTCTTACCACTGCGCCCCCCCCCCCCCCCCCCCGCCTTCCAGCAACTCCCGACCTCTTCCCACTGAAGGCCTAGCGATCCGAACGCAGTGCAAAAGAGGGATGGATATAAAATTTTTATTTCAATGCGATGTAATTGCAACAACATACAAAATATTTTTGAGCATAAATTTTTACTTTAATGGGTTACATTGGCAAAATATGGGCCAATTTGGCGCCCCCCTTCAGATGATTAGGGGGGGGCGGCCGCCCCCCCTGCCCCCTCTGTGCGCACGCCTATGTTCGGCGTTTAACATTGTGTGATGCATGCAGAACATCTGCTATCCTGGACAGCTGTTTTGATAACTGGCTTCTTTTTCAAACTTACGCATTCTTACCACAGCCCGCATTTCTTCAACAAACTGCTGCATTTTGGGGAGTTGCAGTGTGTATCCCATCGATTCATGCTACACTATGTCTGTATTCGCTTCAAGTACTGTTGCCTAAGAGGTGGCAAGTCTCATTGAGCAATCCTGAGCTCTTTTGCTGTTTTCGGCTGTGTGTAAATATGAAAATAGAAATGTTTATTTCAGTCGAAAAAAGACGAGGTAGCTAGTTTGGTATCATTGCAATAAAAGACACGTACACTTTTATTCGGTTAGCAAAACTAACCAATACCGACTAAAAGGTAAAACTATTCAGAGGGCGCTAATACAAAACACGAGTTGACATTTCGCTTACTTATCGATTGAGAAGTGGTTCATGTGTTAAGTTGTTCAGGTAGCAACAAGTTTTCCATATCTGGTTTGGCTTGTCAGCCATCGCATTTGGGAAAACATACCACATGTAGTATTCTCAAGTTATTCACTTCTCGAATAACTCGCTCAACGTGTCTCCTCAGCGTGGCGATCTGCCGTGTGCGTGTTTGCTCCGCTACTGTCAGTTGACGCCGACCATTTAACATGGGGGGTACGTCTGTTCAATTTAACGCCAAGTTCACGGAGCTCATCTTCGATCAAAAATCCTGGGTCAGCTATGACGAGCTGTCTCCTTTGTTTTCACTCAGGAAGTACACCATACCTTAAAAGTGAGAAATAATAATTCCATAATGAACGACCGAAAAGAAATAGTCGAAATGCTGAACTCACAATGCCGCAGGAGACAGGCTGCAGGCAGTCGCTGTCGCTCGATAAACCGCATCGTTGTCTGCTGGAGCGAAAGCATTGCTTTATCGCCCTGTTACGCCCTTTGTGCTAAAATTCATTTCAAAACGGGCGTTGATTACTCTGAGCTGACAGGAGTATCTCGACAGTGCTGCATATCACTAGTTTGTCTTGGATGCCTGGAAGCGGGACGGGCGCTTAGGAAGGCGGTGTTTCGTTCACTTCGCGGCAGCATAGGAAACAAAAAAAACATATAAAAAACATAATTTACGTTATAATGCTGGGCTTGCCTGTCTACCGGAGGACACCTCTTGGCTAAGACCTGGTGTGTAAAAGTGGTCGCATACGGTCCATGTAACATTTGCGTCCGCTCGCGTTGAAATGGGCTCCACATATCCTGTGATGCTCGGACGGCTCCCACAAAGCGAATCGGTCATCACGACCCTGGCGATTTATCCGGCGAACCCATTAATCCTTTTTAATTGTCTTGTCCTTCGGAAACTTGTGCAATGAAACATGCCGGTCTCGTAACGTATTGTTGTCCCAACCGAGCACACAGGACGTTTGTCCGCCTCCTGCAGCTTCCTTGGCGCCATATCGTCAGTATCGCGTAAACTACAAACGCTAAGGCAGGTTGTAAACGAGTGTAGCTTTGCACACGCGGAAATGCATCACGAGTAGCGTGTGCACATGATATGGGCTTCTTCGTTTTCCCACTCGGCTCCCCGCGGGCTGCGGAAGCAAGAGCTGGTTATTTGTATTTTTCTAGGGTAGCTCAAGTGTCACATTTGTTCTCTATTTCCTCGTGTTGAGGAATTTCTCTTTTCCCGCGGGCAGCCAGAAGCGCGAAGACGCTTTTCAACTGGCAGCAGCTGGTTCCACTCTCCAAGCTAGCAGACGACGTTGATAGCAGACGACGTTGCTAGCAGACGACGAAAGGTTCTCACGCGGTGCCAGCAGTTTCAGAAGGATGGGGAGTTTATTTCTTATTTTGGGTTCAATGGTTTAAAGATGCTTTAATTGATGCGTGACATAACTTTGAAAGCACAGCATTTCATTGACGGGCTCACTCCGCGCACGCGGCGCGCGGCGCCTATGCACCCCGTCGCCGCCGTCGCCGCTCGCACCGCCCGCGCACGCAGTTCCCATGAAGCCTTGCGCGGGCCCGCCAGGGGAAGGAGCGGCGCTGCAGTTTCTGGAAAGGTCTATTGCGAGGTTTTAAAAATTGATGCGTTGCTATTATTGTTGCATAAACGCACACCCGGTGGCAAAATAAACCGCGGCAGGCGAGTGCATAAACGCACACCCGGTGGCAAAATAAACCGCGGCAGGCGAGTGCGTGGCAAAATTGATCGCCGGAATTTTGGTGTTGAAACACCGATGTGTATACCATCTTGTCTTTTCCTTCTCTTCAAGCGGGAAAGCTGATAGCCATGAAGACTTGTCGCTAGGTGTCACATTTTGTGCTCAACTCAACTCAGCGGCGAGGGTGATGCTTTCTTAGCCCTATCTGCCTGGCTCTGACAAAAAAGGCACTGCGCGGGGTTTTATATCTTGCTTGTAATTGCGATAGCCTTTGTTTATTGATTTGTGTTTTAACGCGCCGATGCTACACAGGTGATGAGGCGCGCTGTAGTGGAGGGCTCCGGAATAATTTTAGCCTCCCGGGGATCTTTAAGGTGCGCCAAAATGGCAAACAAACTGGCGTTTCCGCTTTTCGCTTCAATCAGAAAAGGGGCCGCCGCAGCTGAGAATCGAACACGCATCATTTGGTGCAGCAGCGCAACGCTTTAGCCACTGAGCCAATGCGGCGAGCGATAGCGTTTGTTTGATTGTCCAAAAGCGAAACTTTTGGTCTGTGTCTGTGCCAATCAATTCAACACGTATTGCAACCTATTATTTATTTTGCAACAAACTCAAGGCTGCTAAGATCTCTGCTCCCGTTTTCTGCCCGGTAATTGATGATTTAATACGTGCGCAATCTGAACTTTGATCACGCTTAATTCAAGTAAAATATTTCTCGCCTCAGTTCCCCTCAGTTTTGTTCGCTCATTTTTAGCTGCCAACGAACTTCGGGTTTTAGGCAAAACATACAAAGACGCGATGGAATGTTTTCCACCCTCCCCGTTCGCCGCCGAGGCGTGTGCGATCGAAACATGTCAGCAAAGAAACCGCAAGCCACGGCCGCTCGGTGACCAAACTCTGAATGTGATCAGCTGTTCCTCTTGGAGTAAAGGGAAAAAAAACAGGATAGCGAGCTCGGTTGGACGCGCACACGCACATGGCTGCCTCGACACGAGAGGTGCAACGTTAGGTGGCGCGGCGATGCATTTGGCAACGCGCTCGCCTATCCGGCCTATTTTGCCGCCGCGCAGAGACGATTAAAAAAACGGTTTTCTTAAAGCGGGGTACTGCTATGTTTGAAAGTATGTTGGATATGAAATACACGACGCTTTCGGCCACTGTCTGAAAAGCTGACACGAACCATTTGTAATGAAGGGGCCCCACACTTCTCAGCACGTGCATGCTACCTCCCCTGAGCCCAGGTGGCCATTCCGAAAAACTCGGACGTCTCCACGGCGGTGAAGACTCACCAGCCTTTGCTGGCGAAAGGGGTCAAATGCCATCCATACTTGTAAGAGCTCCTACGCCTTGGAGCTATCAGTGGCAAAAAAGTACTCTTCTGAATGATAAGTGAATATCTCAGAAGTAAAACATGGTTCTATAATAGGCGAAGCCAGAAAATCAGCGCCTGATAAACTAATAAAAAATCTCGCGGACTTTGGTAAGATATATTTCATGCATACAATTTTGGCCTACCGAGAAGTTCACATGATCACTTCAACTACTGTGGTCTGTACTGTACGAACTACCCCAGAACACAATTTAACTATTAAAAAGGTGGAAGCCTCCACTTACGGTTCTGGCGAAATTGGGAAAATATTTGCTACCAAATCTAGGAGAGTGATGTGGATTATCGTCGACATATTGGTCCCAAAAAACCGCGATGGGGCACCACTAAAATCTTCCTCTAAAGCTAAGAATATCGAATCGTATGAAAAGCAATAAAGAAATATCATTGGATCTCGGTTGTTGTAGTTTTGAGTAACAAAACCACAATTATCTTTACGAAAGCAATATACTTGTTACCCTTGCTGGTTAAACTCCTCGGTAATTTCATGGGCTACATTTTTTTTCCTCTTATTGTTCACATTTTCCTGCCTTGCTCAAGCACAGAAATGCGGACAAACGTACCGTGTCCACAATAAGTGGGATTACGAGGTCAGATAGAAGAACATTGCGCGAGCCTACATTGAAGAAGGCTCACTGACTTAAGCAATGGGGGTTTCGGGAGACCAAAATATATAAATCTTTATTGCGTTCTTCGCGTGGTATACAAAGCTCCACGCTGCACAAAAGCCTTACTTCGAAAAAGCGTGCCAAAAGCTAAAAGGCAATACAAAGCCGGCCACGCCTAAAAGGAGGCCGAACAAAAAAAGGCAATAAGATAAAACTAACACTGTAAACTTGTGGCGGTCCAGAAGAAGAAATGAAAATCCACTTCTAAGCCGGAATTTCAAGGTATACTGAAATTTGTGAGAATAATTTGAAATTAACTCTGTGGGGGAACTGTATTTGGCCGATATTTTTCAGGTCTGTAGTCTCAAACATTGGAGAAAGGGATTTAAAGTACAACAACGTCTCCTCATCACGGTCATCGCTAACGTTGCGAAAATAAAAGGTCATGTGAGGTTCGCGCAGCTGTACCAAAGTGAACTTAAACACACCTAATAAATAAAGGAATAAAGACTTTACCGGATAAGTGAGGCCGCTCAAAATCTGTGACATATTAAAAGACAACTTTGTGCATATTTACGCCGGTTATCATTTATGAGCCGGTTTAGGTGCGCAAACTCAACAAATACTTTTGTGGATTTCTCTGCTGAAGGTAGTGATGAAAGTAGTAGTCGTGGATATATGTACGGATGTCCGCGGACATTTCATAACTGCCATAGTGTTATTTTCCTTCACTTCGATACATTTCCATGAAATATTTCTAATTTTTGTTTTCACTTTGCATTCTTTTGCTTTAGCTGTTGTGTAAACATCACTGAACGCTTCGCTTTGCGTTGATTGCCACCTAGGGGTCGTATCCTCCTGTTTTGATTGATTTATTGATTGATTTAATTGTTGATTGTTGAGTTTAACGCGCCGACGCAACGCCAGCGAGGAGGCGCGCCTTAGTGGAGGGCTCCGGGTTAATTTCGACCACCTGGGTATCTTTAGCGTGCGCCGAAATCTCGTACGCACGGGCGTTTTTGCTTTTCGCCTCCATCACAAAAGCGGCTGCGGCGGCCGGGAATTGAACCCGCTTCCTCGTGGTCAGCAGCACAACGCCTTAGCCACTGAGCCACCACTCACACTAACGCGTAAGATTTGAAGGTAGCGAAGCTGTACACGACCTTTCCGGCCACCACGAAGGTTTGAGCCCAAGATTCCAGCACATATTTTTTCTGCTTCGCTGCTGCAACGACATTTACCCCATCATTGTTGCTAGAAGTGCGAGCTTCTTTCATTTTTTGGAAGTAATAATCATTGGACATCATTTTGGAAGGGCGTACGCTATGACGTGTCTTTCGTGCTCCCAGCAAGTGTTGCAACGATTACGGCGAACGCTGAAGGTTTTTCTTTTGCCGATCTTGGCCAACGACGCTAAGTGGGTAGGTGTCGCTTGACAAACATGCACCAAGCATGATGGGCGGTCGTCGCGAGGCACGCACACACGACTGCTAAGCGTTTTTTTAAGTGCGAATGCACTTCTTAAGCGAGCCTGAATCGTCCGCCGCCGTAGTCCGCATAGCAACTGCTGCGGGTGCGCGCGCTCCTCGTCTTCCTCCTCGTCTTCCCTAGCAACGGGGCGAGATGGGCGCGCGCTACTCTCCTCCTCCTCTCTCCGCTCAGTGACTGCGGGTGTTGGGCGCCTCCTCATGGCACATACCCACGTGAGGGATTGACCAGGAATCGGGCGTGAGAAGGGCTAATGCACCCGCAAGGACGGAGAGTGGTTGGTCGACTACATGCACGCCACGCACTCCATGTCGTGCGTACCCCTCGACTCGCCCACCACCATCAACGGCGGTTTCATCGACCTGGCCTTTGCGAGAAACCGCCAAGTCCGCACCGTCCTCCAGGACCCTTTGACGGTCCATTTCACGGACCACAAAGCGATCCTTCTAGCAATCAAGTACAACGACAACACAAATAGGTGTCTGTGAATAAATGCATCTTTCTTTTAAGTGCGAATGCAACCGTGCATTCGCACTTACACACTCTCCCCTTCGGGGAAGGGCAAGGGAATTTTTTTTCGGTTTTGTTACCTGCCGGCCGGTCGTCCCGTCACCGGCGCTCCCACGCGCGTGCTCGGCAATTTGCGGGCATTTCTAACTGCGGACACAAAAAATTACGCTTTTCTAATCAGCTTCGCTGTTAAAAAGTCTCGTACCGCCACTTGCGGCGCCCAGCCTGCACAAGATGTGGCATCGTGCTTTTCATGCTGGTGACGCCAGTCTTGCAACCCATTATACACTTAGTCCGCGCCGTGGCCAGTGCAGGCCGAAGGCAGGGGCTGGCTTGGTGTTTCCCGGCATTCAGGAAACCTTACGTGATTTAATTTCCGCATACCTCGAAGCAGAGCGGTACGTCACGCTATGTCGAATGCGTAGAAGTAAACAGATCGGTTTTTGAGCTGGGCATTGCCTTCTGTATTTTGGCAATGCCAAACGTATCCGTCTCAAACGGCCAACCAAACCCCTTCCTTCACACTAAACTTTTTTGCAACCTTTATGGCTGAGAAGGGTGCAAAAATCTTGTCCTTTGGCTAACACCCTTAAAAGCTGTTTTGGCAAAAAAAAACGGTGTACAGTAAAAAAACGGGTGTTGAGCTCAACACCTTTGCTAAAGGTTGTTGAGGATGCTTAACACCCAAAAAAATGGTGTTGAGCATCCTCGCACCCTTTTTTTAAGGAGATGGCATGCGCACTGGCAAAGTGAATCGGCGGAGCGCGCAGCATTCAATACAAACAGTCACTTCGCACTAGTTACAGTTGGAACACAAATGAATTGAGAAAAAAAAACCGTTTAAGTTTAACTGCCGTTGAAGTACGTATTTTTACCTCAAATGTACCAGCAGTTTTTTTTTTGCCAAATAATGGGTACATTTATGACCAGTGCTACATTTTACAGGAGTTTGAAACAGTTCTGCTTATGCAAACCTCTTGTCCATGCACTCTTTTCAATTTTACCACGAAGACTGAGTCGAGGGCACGGTGCAAGATATACTATTAGGTCAGGACACAGCTTGCAAAACAATCGTGTACTCCTCCTTTTAATAAATTCGCCAAACTAATGCCGCTGAGACGGCAGACTGCAGAGCCCTCCAGCGGCAGAGTAAAGAAGCTGCCGGAGCGCCGGCCACTCGGAGGTGTTCGGACCTTTTCGGCTCCTTGTCGGGCCTTCGCGGTGGCTTCAGAAAGCGGTCGTCTGCTCGATGTCTGCTCACCGCGTCTTGGACGGTTCAGCGGCCCTGTGGAGCCGACGATAATTTGAAGAAACCCGTGCGAAAGCCTTCGTTCTCGCCCCAGTGTTGCAACGTTTTCTAGGCATGTGTTTTGAGTTGGTAACAATTAAAAGAAGGTATAAAACAATAACCGGAAGGGAATTTGGGCCGCGGTAGCCATTCAGCTCTCATACAAGGGAAATTTTATGCTTGTGCAACAAAAATTGGGTGGAAGTGCCCTAATGAGTGCGTACTGCAATGGCCGGCAAAAAAAAAAACCATTATGTAAAGTTCTCTGCGATTTTAAACGAATGAATGCGTGCTGTGCACCGATATCCCCAGCAGAAAATGATGCTTCTGGCCGTCAGCATTTCTCGGAGAGTGCGATTGGTCGAAAGGGTATTTTAGGAGATTGTAGGAGCTTTAGGAGTACTACTGAATGCCGAAGAGGTGCGCGCTCGCAGACGATCCAGTGTAATCGATTTCACCGTTGGTGACAGCCGCAGCATCAGCAAAAAGAAAGCGTCCGCTGCCGGAACAACGCCCCCATATACAACGAAAGTAGCCCAGTTTCTGAAATGGAATAAACTAGCTATGCGTACGGTGATGTTTCTTCATCCTGAATGACGTTGCACAAGTGGGGTGTGTTCACGCACGAAGCAGCGGAGACGAATCGATGTTGTCGCAGTCATTGTCGGTGTCCAATGTTCAGAGGCGCTGCGCGCGTTTAAATGAACCTAGGACATCAGAACTCCCGTTAGCTGCCTAAACAATGCAATGAATTAGGCGTTAAGATTGCGTTCTGTGAGCTCACACAAACACCACTGTTTTACACGCATGCCGCTGGAGCCTGCGAACTACCTTGCTTCGGACAGTCGTTGGTCAAGCCACTTGAAGAATAGGATGCTTCCATAGGTTAGTTAGGAGCTCTGCCACCAGATGTCCTTGCAATCAAAGGTCTACGGGCGACGCTACGACGCCACCAAATCTATTTCACATATTTTTGGGCTGCTGTGTCCACCCCTAAAAGTGTATCTTACACCGTGGTAGAGGGACAAGCAGAGGGACAAGCTCTGGTTACCTTTTCCAAGCCTCAGCGGCGAGATACTGCGGCAACAGACCAGGTACCACGACATGCCTTTCCTCTAAAGTCCCCCGTCCTTAAAATTAGAAGCCTTGTTTTGTTCTCAGAATGCAGCCTGCAGTGCCTCGTAACTAAAATTGTTGCAGTAGGACATGCGAATGTAATAATCTGCGTCTTTTTCTGACCTTTGTCTTATTTTTATTTTTAGATGTCAAGCATCTCATGGTCGCGGCTGTGTCTCTCACTACCTCGCTGTCGTTGTCCGCTATCCGCATTCTACTGCGCATGCGCGTCTCTTCCGCCCCGTCAACGTTTGGGCTGACCTCAGCGCAGTCCACTATAAAAAGAAATACGTAGTTAGGTCGCGCCCGGTTTCGATCCCACGACTCACTGGCCGCAACGGCAGGTAGGTGGCGCTCTTCCCACTGCGCTACAAATCGAGATGGGGGGAATGTGTTACGAACGCGCCTTATGTCCTTTAATCATTTAAACTACGTCAAGAAGCTACTGATACAAGGGAGGCACGCGAAGCTGAACGTCAACGGAAACGACGAACTGAAATCTATTGGGAACTTAAGTCGACCCCATGGCTGCTTCACATACAGGGTTCCGCTACGGGAAGATGGTGTAATTTTTTCCTGGACATTCGCTTGCGGCATGATGAGGTATGTTTTCTGCAGCTTCTGGAATTCATTGGGTTTGCAGCTTGTTCCTAGGCATCGGTACCGATGATCAGAAGCTTGTGGTGCGAGGTGTAGAATAGATACAGTGTAAAACTTTTAAGGGTTTGCATGGAGGTGCTGCACGCGTGTTATGTGGTTTTTCTGGGAACGGATGACGTCCGTAATTAGGGTCTAGTTTAATAGTTTAGAATACAACACTGTAATTTAAACGTTATGAAGACGTTCCACCTCCTCACATTTGAGAATAAACGGTGACCCCAGCGGGTGCGGAAGTTGCACATTTTTTTATTTAATGGTACTGAGCTTACCCACTAGGGGAATTCGAATTCGCCGAAATTGATCCTTTTAACGTACACAGGATCGCGGCTTTCTACTGAAACTTAGGGCAACTAATCATATTCAGTTGTGTATTTCGTCGTCCCGTATTGCTCTGTACACATCACGTATTGCGCAGTAGCCATCGTCCACGAACTCCCAGTTAATTAGCAGAAGGAAAAACGTAAGAGAATGCTGAGGTATCTGCGGCTTACAGTGCCTGTACATCAAATACAAGAAAGCTCCCCTCTTTCCTGGGTGAATGCAAGATTTATTTTTACAAAAGCGCGGAGCGTTGCCCACGCTGTACGGTACAATGAACATCGAAACTTTCACGCTTCCATCAAGTTACATACTATGAAAGGCTCATAAATTGTTCAACCTAGAAGAGTCGCTGAAAATACCTACGCAGCATAGAACAGCATTCAGCGTATTTTTTTCTGGTTCTACCTTTCTGGCAGTTAAATAGGACTAGTACTCCACATGGGCAAAAAGTTACCTTAACAATTGATGAAACACAAAAAAAGAAAAACTTCGCAAGTATTTTGCATAAATTAAAAAAGCAAGCATCCGCACTCTGCAGGTGGAAGAGACAGTTTGTTTCGAAAACTGCGGACCATTGCCCACATCTATATGCAAGTAAAATATTGATGTGATTGTGCTGCTGAGCACGAGGTCGCGGGTTCAATACCCGGCCGCCGCGGCCGCTTTTCTGATGGAGGCGAAAAGCAAAAACGCCCGTGTGTACGAGATTTCGTCGCACGTTGAAGATCCCCAGGTGCTCAAAATTATTCCGGAGCCCTACGACGCGCCTCAACGCCTGCGTTGCGTCGGCGCGTTAACCTCTAAAATCAATAAATATTGCGGTGGAACCACCAGAAAACGGCGCATCCCGCCGTCAATACGTACAGCATGGTAGCAAAGCGACCAGGAGCCACAATATAAAAAAGTGGAGGACATAAAATGGGCCTGTGCTAGTAAGAGCTCGAGGGTTCTTTGTCTGCTCGGGAATGTTTACTGGGGCAAAACTGTATCTTCTCCGAACGTGGTTTCTCCAAGGAAAGAAGCCGACGGCCAGTTGTACCTGGTTGGTGGTCAGGGCAGTTTCACTTCGTGTTTATTCCTAGTTTTTGAATCATGCCTTGAGACAACTTTGGCATTGCTCGGTTGCATTTTTAGCCCGCCCAAAATAAAACGCAATTCAAATAAATGAGACTACCAATCCTAGACGGCCTTACACAAACACGCGATGCTAACTCGGCATCCTGGCGATTTCTTTGGAGAATCAGCGTTACTCGGAATGCTGACGCACAATTCGTCGATGAAGGCAAAAGCATAACGGAGAGCGGAAGCACGAAAAAAACGGGCCCGCCCCTAAAGGCTAGAGCAGAACTGAGTGGCGTCCGTCGGAACGGAACGTGAGCGTTGAACCAACATTGGGGCACACCAGTTTTTTCTCTCACTTGAGGTTGTATAAACGTATCCTGAAAGATGGTCAGCCTAAGTTTATACGCGCGAATAATCGTGGAGGTGTATATGCTTTTCGTAGTCAGCACAGCCAGGCGTCATGTCAGCTTGCTATTGTGGTTATACTATAGCATAAACCTACCAAAAGCGCAGAAAACCACCCGAACTGAAATAAGTAACAGCCCAAGCGGAATTAAAATAGATGCAACAACGCAGGTGAAAATAATAGACTACGGAAATGCCAGCCGCAGCTACTTAAGCCAGCCATTGGCTGACCTATGTGCAGGAGAGAAACCACGCTAAAGATGGCAAAAATCACTCACATAGAAATAAAATGGGAACCTGATCCCTCCCAAAAGGGAACAAGCATGATGTGCAAACATACTCATGAAAAATAGCCCAACCCACCTAAAAAAGGCAATACCACCAAAACCCTCAACAAGGAGAAGCTGAAACTGTCCTTAAGGGAGGGAAATCACCCAAAATTGCATTTCAAATGCATAAAGTTGTGTAAATGACTTTTATGCGCAATAAAAATTCAGCGAAGTCTGCACTCACACGTAACACTTCAATGGCGAAGGTGAACATCGCCGGACACCTACCTAAGTTGCAGTATCATTGTTTATTTGCATAGTTGGGGTACCAGTAATCATCATCATAAGCATCAAAGAGGTCGTCGTTGTCTTGGCGGTGAGTGGTGGATAAAAGTTTATCCTCAGCATTGCAATTTTCCACCAGCTCTTCTTCATCGACTCGAGGCAGCGGTCGCCGTATCTGCAAGTCGTCTCGGGAAGCCGTGGCACACTCGCAGCAATGTCTCCAATTATCCATAATGGCTTCTAGAGAATGCGGCGGCCGTGGTTATCTATCCCCAGCAAAGTGTCTTGTCAACATTAGCAGTAGCACTGTAGTTTTTTTTTCATGCGCGGCAGCACTTGGTGACAGTACTGAAGTTCCCTTTTTTTTTTTGCTAAAGCCACTGTGCGACTTCGGTACTTGGCGGTCGCCACGAGGCATGCGCTCACGACCGCTGGACATTTTCTCGCTCCTCGTGGTTTTTGTCGGTAGATTTTCTTCCTAAAGCCACTGCGCGTGAAGGGACGCTCTGCTGTCACCGCCGGGCACTCCTCACGGGCGCTCGGCATTTTCTCGTTATTTTGTTCAGCAATACAACACACACGTGTGTTGCAACAGGTCTGCTATTAAATTACTTATTTGCTAGTAGGACCAACCGTTGAAATAAAAAACAGCGCAATCGGGATTAGAACTCAGGTTTGGATGTTTGCTACGCAGGGACGGAACCACTACACTGCGAGATCGAACGACTCTCCGGGATTAAATCGAGTGCCGCAATCACATGAGTATAACTTCAAACATGCACCTAGATGGCGCCTTGTGTAATTTGGCTGTGTTGACATGAAAACCACTATACGCATCCCGGAGCACAAGTGTAATTGTTCACAGTTAAAACAAACATAAGAGAACCACACCGCTTTATTTATTTTTAGTACCGCCATTCCTCCATTACGACCCAAGAATGGACTGAAAACTTTGTACAATTTATGTTTCAGGGTTATGTCCACAGCAACCACTCCTGAAAATATTAACCTCTCATCACAGGACTTTCACGTCCTATCCTTAATGATCTACACAAGAAGAGAAAAAGACACCCAAGAATAAAATGATGTGTGCTATTTCTACTTCATTATGTAGAGATTCTTTTGGCCTCAACTTCAATCGGTTCGCTAAATCTCTGCCGTACCATCCAAGAAATTGAGTTTAACCCGATTAGCGGAAGCAAGGCTTGTATGCCGTAAGTTATTACTTCCCTTTAGGCTCCCCTCCTCATTCTGCATGCTGCCATAACGTACGTCCGGAACAAGATTTGTTCAATGTGAAGAGACAAGCTACGAATTTCCCCTGAATTATATAGAGCTGTCAAAACACCGTGTCACCTGCGAAGCACTTCAAACGACCGTTTGCAATGCCTCTTACGTTTCATTTATTTTGTTGGCGTGTAGGACAGAAATTTGGGTATGTTCCACGTTAATGTAAGGAACATCAAACATTCTTTGTTTACTCTCTAAAGAAAACGCGTAGATTTGGCTTTGTATTAACGTACCTAAAGGCGAACGGAACAAATTCTGCCCATACCAGCAGAAAGAGAAACATTAGCAGGTAGAAAAACAATGTTTCATGTGCGTATGAGTGAAAGTTCTACATGTAAAAGAAAAGGAAATGGGGAACGTTTATGTATTTATAATTTATGCAAGACAGCGAATGCAACGCTGGCCGAAATCTGGAGGTGCCCTATGTTCGTCTTCTTTGTTGGATATCTCCACTACGGTGCGGCATTTTGTATTAATTCTATCCGAGTTCGGGTAATAAATGAGTTGCTCATCATATGGTTTTTTTACCGTGAAGAAACGTTCTACACAGAAATGTATTTTGTTGTTGGTATGGCTGCGAGAAAATAAAAAGGAAACCAGTAGGACATCCCCATTTGATTCCAGCCCTCGACGACAAAGAAGCTGGCTGTGCGGGCAGCCTGCACCTGCGCTCCAGAGGCCGCAATCTATATAATTTAAATCGATCGCTTATGCTCTTCTCACATGGTTTGCCTCTTCTGTTGCGGCGCCACGCAGCAATATGCCCACTGTTAATATTTCGTACTGAACGCGGATGGATTATCTGCGCAAGTAATTGTTTGTGTCAAGTAATTGAGTATAGTATCATAGCCGAAGTGCGCGACATTGCAGAACTGATGTCGTCCGCGAAACAAAACTGTGACTTTGTGCAATGCAAAGGTGTTAGCTTTGCTGACTGCACGGCGTAATGTATGAACGCGCAGAAACGGTGAACTGCTTCTGGCCCGCCTCTTTTTTTTTGCCTCAACTGCGCCAAAATCCTACGGGAAGCACACTGCGGAGACACATCTCACAAGGTGAGAAGTGAAATATTGCCTACGAGAAGCTCATAAACCTACACAAAAACCGTTGGAACAACGAAATGTAGGACGTTGGTTGCACTAAGACGGATTGTCTAAGAAACACGCGTAGAAAACATAATTTGCATTTAGCGTGCTCGGCGGGTCCACTCGGGCAATGTAAGCAACAGCGAACACAGTATAAGCGAAATCGTACTGGTCGCTTCAGTTCCGGATGCCTTGACCTTAAAAGGATGCTAAAATTGTCCTTAAGTTAACACGCTAAGTTAAAACAAACTTCACCAACGTCGATGAAATCGTGAGAGATTGCACCTACACTAAGTAGTATAATCGCGCATTTGGGTCAAAGTAGTGTACGTACCACAAAAAACGGGCACCTTTTCACCGTGCACCGCCAATAACAGAGTACTGAGAGAGGTCAACAACAAGCGTAGCGACCTATTAGGTACCGGACTATGTTGAATTGTGGTTGTTCAGATTTCGCATCATCATGTCGGCATCGTCACTGGGTTTCCTGTGAGCGGGATGTCCCGTATTAGTTTCTATGCTCTAGAATGACTAGTGACTTCACACAATGCTTTCCCACAGCGGTGCCCGCTATGGGTGCAAGGTTTGTGGTGTATATTTATGGGACATTCGGAGAGCTAAAAGTGCCTGGAAAGAAAATGAAATAGCCGGTGGCAAATGTTCAACCAACCAAAAAGCTGTTTTAAAACAGCATAAAAATGTAAACGTTGAATATTAATGATAAGCACATTACAATATTACACCGTCGATTGGCGTAAAAATGTGCAGCATCTTAGTACATACGCGCAAACAAAAAAGAAGGCCGCCTTTGCCCCGCCCGCAACCACGGGGAGGCACACAATGTGTTAAAAACTGTGCGGCACTATCTGCAGTGAGTTTCCACTCGCATCGCTTCGTCAAACGCCAGCGACGGGACTTTTTGGGAAGTGCGAGACGGAGAGCCTTTTCTGGAGCCACGTGTATCCGATCTGGGACACCACTCTCCTACACAGTAGCCTTCTTTGAGCAACCTAAACACACAAATGGTGGCCTCTTTCCCTCTCTTTATTTCTACCTGAAGCTCTAAAGAGCCAGAATTTATACTGTTGAGCCTGCCCAATCGTGGGTTATTATGTGCTGTTGGTGTGTTGTACATTGTCACCTGCTGATAATCCTGACAAACTGAGTTGCTGAAATATTTGCGTAGTTGTGGTGGCGGAGGCGGGGCGGAATTTTACTCACCGGTACAAGCTGTCGAATATTTTTATTTTCGAATACGCTATTATTGTGTGAAAATGCGGGTGGCCTAGGCGATTCTTCAAAGAACTTGTCGGGTAGAGCGGCAGCAGCGAGCGAACACAGACGGCGTTGACACTGAGTTGTTTTTGGGGTTTTCAGCGGGCTCGCTATACTACACTTCTTTCGTCAGCGCCGGCGAATCGCTGGCATTGTTACGAGATATGGCCGTTTCCAGCACCATTTTCACCGTTTTTACCTCCGTCCCGATACCGCATGTTTTTGTGGACACATTCCCTTTTCGGTGAGGCTTAACCTCCAGGATTGCGTGCAAACAGCCCGAGTTTCACCCTACTTCAGCATGCTCCACGCTTTCCGCTGCGACCTCATTTAACAACCTCTGGACAACGCTCCAAATGCGCAGATCCTGTTTGGGCTCGTCGAGTTTGTCACCAATGGATGCTGGGTACATTTTAATAGCGAAAAGGACGGAGCACAGAAGGACACAAAAGTACGGGAGGAACGCCAGACTTCAGCTGCACCAAAACGAACGCGAGACTTCAACTTAAATTGCAGCGCAGAGTTAATGCTCTGTTTTTCTTTAATTATGTGTTCGGTCGTTTATCCATTATCAATTAACCCACTAGCCATCATTTCCGTCCTTCATTTGTGAGCAAGAACACACCGGACATCTCGCATTTATAAAATGAGCTATTACGAGAGTCCTCCGATGTTCGCGCTGGTATAATGCTAGTGGGTCGGCTTCCAGGGGTGTATTCCGTGGGGAATAGAGGGGGTGTTTCGGTGTCAGAACAACCCCCAAAATTTTGTGAGCGCTGCATTCCCATTTTTGCTCCTTTCAGCGTTGAAACAGAACATACTATATAGATTACAGTGAATGCAAGAGAATAATCATTAATTCATATACTCGTTCGGCGCTGAGGTTCTCTTTGTTATTTTTGTCGGCGTTTAGCATCCCCCCAAAAACATTTTTGTCTATACACCACTGTCGGCTTCTGTTGATCGAACTACGCTTTGTGGATTGACTTTGTGCATAAATTGCGCATTACGAATCTTGCCGCATGCAGATGAGGGGGTTTTGGTGTTAAAGCGTTGTTTTACAGTGTTGTGCTGTGCACTTCAGCTCGTCCTCGTTTCGTGTTGACATCCCCAGTTTATTTTTGGTTATTTGCATGCCAAATGTCTCATTGCAAATAACGACAGCCCGTCCTTCAAACGAGACGGAAGCGCTGGTTGCTTTACTATGACATGGCAGCGTCACCGTTCTTGCCTCACCAGGGACTCTGTATAGATGTGCGCCTATTGTGTGTAAGATCTTCATGGCAATACTCAACTCATTTGACCTTAAACCTTCTTTTACCTTAAATTTAAAAAATCTCCACCTGCACATTTTATATCTTTTAGGTTAACATCGAGTATAATGTATTCGGCGCGTTTTTGATATGATGCTTTTGCGGCCTAAAACATCACTATCATCATAGATTCCTCTCAAAACAAAAATCTGATGATAGTAAGAACTGCTCCTTCACCAAAGAACATTGTCGAATTTTATCGCTAAGCAAACTCTATCAAAACACACTAAGTTTTGTCCACCGGCGAGGCTGCAGTGGCTTCCCTAGAGAAGTCCACGATGCAACGTCGGTTGCTCGCCGTCCCAGAGAGATATTCGAACCACGCGATGCCTTTAAGAATCGGCTCAAAAGCTGGTTTTTAGAGGGTTTCAAAAAAGTATCCGCGAAATATTTGAAGCATGAATGGGCCCTTCGTTCTTTAGCATTACGTTATCAACAGCTGTTCGCAGAGTGCCCATTGACAACAATTGTCGCATGGTGGATATTTCGTAGAGGGCACTGTACCTTGCTCAATACCAGCGCTACCGGAGAAACCGTTATTAACGCTAAAGAGGCATTCTACCTTGTCGCTCAGAAACAAAGTATTAAGTATATTCCTTCTTTCTGTGCATTGTTTTAAATGTTTTCTGCTCTTTATTTACAAACTTGTGCCTGACGTCTACTTGAATGTTCATTCATACCCTTGTCCTGTGACCTCAATGGAAGTTGGGTGCTATCGCATTTCCGTTTCCAGGGATGATCGAATTCAAGAGTCTCTACTGTGAAAGAATTTCCGCGTGACCACTCCGACACTCGATAGACAGCTTAGTTGGAAGTGCCAAACCAAACGACTAAAGTAAAAGTTCAATTCGATAATACGTAAAGTAGTGAATTAAGCCAACCTTTCTTCAATTCTACACTGGGCGCAAGTTCATGTTTTTTTTTATTGTTTCAGCACAAAGCTTTCGAGTGGGCTCCGTGTTTTTATAAAGGTCAATCGCATCACCAGAATGAGAAAACAAAGAGCCCGCCTTCAGCTTACTGAAAGAGCACCCTTTGTATTTCAAGAGGCGAAGTCTTTCATGTCTGTCCTATTCGTAGGCAGATCGGCCTTCCGTCCAATATGTTTCTCGTCAACGTTCGGTGGTCTTAGGGCATTGTTCCTAAGAAATTTATCCCGCTCTGTAGACTATGTCGCTCCAAGAAGCAGAATCCTTTTGTCTTGAAAAGTAACCCCGCAGGGACTATTTCGAAGTCTGTGTTGGTCGTCCCGGAAGGGGAAACAAGTTAAAGGCGTTACAAAGATATTCTTGTGTCCCCTTTTCCGTAGTACCGACTTTACATCTGAGAGAACATGTTTCACTATTGTGCTCACTTGTTCTGTTCCCCAAAGCCTTTCGGTACGGTTGTTCATGCGTACAGGGGGGATTGAAAGAAATACGAACAACTGAACCCACAGCTTACGACGCATGCGGCACCGTCTGGCTACAAAGTCATTAAACTGTGCGCATGCGCGCTTTTCGATAGCGGTTTAGAGAAGCGGTCTTCTATTATAGGAAATGCTTGACCGATAATCGACACCGGTCGTTTATGCTTAGGCGCTTTTTTACGCTCTGTTACCACTAGGCAGTATGGAGGTCCCTATTATCTGCTATATCCGGGAAACAGGCGCGCAGCGCCGTTAGTGCAGGTAGCATGATGCCGATCAACAATCACTCTTCTCTGTGGCGAGGCCGCGTGAAAAGGCGCTTCAAAATAAACGACCTTGCGTCGCTTCTCGATAAAGCATTTACCATAAATGAAGGTATGGCCCAGTCTCAAACACTATCTAAAAAGTGCGCATGCGCGCAGTTTACTGACTTTGCAGCCAAACGGTGCAGCATGCGTCGGAGGCTGTGCACTCCGTTGTTCGTATTTCTTTTAATCCCCCCTATACATGGCAAAACCTAGCGACTCATGAAAAAAACGAGTCTTTAAATCCTTCTCTGTAGGAAGAATGACCGAGGTATATGTAGTGTTTCAGTTTCGGTTTCGATTCGGTTGATGTTGTCTTTATTTGCCGCCAGGTGACGTCTGTATATATATGCATATCTCCGAATAATAGTTGTTTTGTTTTGTGGCCGTCTACGACAGTGGTAGCTACGTCGTCCTCCTGCGGCTTCCGCCGCGATAAAACAGTATATTTTAAAGGTACAGAATCTTGTAAGTTTGTAAACAAAAACCGTCACAACTGCGGTTTTTAGCAATCCCCATCATTGAGGCACTCATTTCTTGCACGCCTACGTCACAATATCGCTCTCGAAGGACAGCAACGATAGATCAGTTATGTTTATTAATCTTCTGCGGTCTGAGTAGTGGCCAACCTTTTTGCAATATAGCGGGGGTAAGAGGTTGAAGCATCCGCAGTCTGCAATGAACGTTACTTCGCCTAAGTATCAGGCGCTGCATGGAAAGATTTGTAGTTCTTCTTTGTGGTTCAAGAAAAATCGTTCTTCAATTACATATTTAAGTGCAACCTCAAGTGGCTGACCTTCCTCACACGGCCTGTGTATTAATCAGAAACTTCACATGCTCTTTACGCGCAGTTGAGGTTTTCCTCGCAGGATACGCGTGTCATAATAAAGACCTCTCAGCGGCCACTAAGTACATAAAGCCACAATATTTTGACCCCTGCTAATTGGCTGCCTATTACTGATAGTTGTTACGAAGTGTATTATGCATATTTACTCCTGTGTGCTTGTATATTACTGTTCGTGAGGAACAAGACAGTCTTAAGGAGTTACCAAAACAACTATTTTTGCCGAAAATTCTATTGCGCCGTATATTTATTTTGTTTTGTGGCAAAACAGAGTCCAAGTACGCCTAGGTACATTGAATCAACTGTAAATGCGCAAGTCTTACTATCCCACAGAACGGCCATAAAGGCCTTTGAAGCCATACGCTGCGTATAACGTCTTCGTGTTTCGTGGCGGGATATCTGCGTCGCACTGCCTTGTACGGCCCCATCGAGCTGCTACCGCGTTCCAGCCGCCGACGATGTAGAAGTTTGAGACTTCGTAGCAGTGAGGAGCGCGGTGTCGCGGAGGACAGCCTTGGTGGCTAGGGGCTGCTGCGCCGTTGAGGAAGACGGGTACGGGCTTCTCTATAGACATGGGATAGCGATTGACAATCGGGATTTCAAAGAGGCGGAAGAAACAGATAGAAGGCAAAGGCCATTGCACCTCTGCAACTATGGGCTATTGTTAGGAATGACCCCGCGAGTGATTTACGGCGCAGTTGAGCCAGCGAGAACGACAGCGAGAGAGAGAGAGAGAGAATCCACTTTTTTGGAACTCTGGTTTTAGGGAGGCGGAGTGGCGGTGGCCCATAGCGCCGCCGCGACCTCGAGGGCCCGACCGGTGACCAGTTTTTGGCGGTGGCAACGACAGTGACGATGACAAGGAAGAGAGCCGTGCGGGAGCGATCGTGGAGCATGTATCAAAAATCATCATATCTGATTCGATGGCAGTTATATCGGCATTAACTTCCTCTTCCGACTCTTCAATGTACCCCAAACTATTATTTTTTTGTTCCTAGCCACGTGAAGGAGGTACGCTTGTCTTACATCCCTGGCCATACGGACATCAGGGGCAACGAGCTAGCGGGCCATTTAACTCATTTCGCTGTCACAGCTCCCATTCAATTCGGAATTCCTAATCTGGCTCTGTTTCCATCTTCAAAATTAAGACGATATTGACATTTAGACACTACTCGTTCTGACTCACTTTTATCACTTGAAGAGTACGATCATTTAAAGTTCGGGTGGAATGTTCATTTTTGTGGTTCTCTGGTATGCGTGTGACCTTCACCAAGCGGCGCTGCAGGATTCCAAGGCTTAATTGCTATCTGTTCAGATCATGACTTTCACCTACGGTGCCAGGTGTGCGGTGCCAGGTCCCTGAAACAATCGAACATTTTTTTGTCGCCTGCCCCCGCTTCTCAACAGCTAGACAACTGCTTTTGAAGGGCCCAAATGAGCGTTTGGGGTTGACTTTTTCGATTCCATTTAAATTATCTATTGGCGCATCAAATTTGGCGTTTGCGAAAAGGAATATATATAATTGCATTCAAAAATTTCTTTCTGCTTCTGGTCGCTTGAATTGCTGAAGGGTGCAGGTTCGGTTTTTATTCATAACTAGGTTTCCTTTTACAGCCTCGTTCCTTAAATAATTTAGTATTTTGAAGTCCCCACGTATTTCAACAACCCATTTAACCCTGGCCAATCCCCCCGTGTGGGTACGTGCCAAACGCTTTGAGGACATCATCATCATCATCGTCAAGCTGGAACAAGACGGCTCGAAGCCAAGTGCCGGAACAGGGCGCGGCTACGTGGAAACGACCCCATGGGATGCCTGGTCCACGGCCCACCTTGAGCAAGAACGTCGCTACGCTCCGCAAAGGCACGAGAGCACATTTGGAATAGTTTTCGTGGCGCTGGTGCGCGGACTGCTGACGCTCCGGTCTTCCTGTTGGGTGCTGCCTTTCGGCATGACCGTGCTCGAGACTTACACAGACTTCACGCTTTGCCCCCGACTGACTACTTGTCTGGGCTGCTAGAAACGTATCTCATCAGGACGTGCGACCGTTTACATATTATTCACTGCGATCCGTTCTTTGCCTTTCCTATCTGTCAGACTGTATTCAGGGTTTTCCCGTCGTTTATTATGCCCACGTTAGGTGTTTGTCCTTCATCCGGTGAAATTAGTCTTCAAGCGTTAACAGCGTTCGTCTCTCTGCTTGCGTGGTTATTGGCACATTCAAAGCAGGTATAGTCATCTTAAGGCTTCACGTTATGTACGGGTAGACTAGCCTAACAGCGTACGAGCCAAGTTTTCCAAATATCAATAAACAAAAAGTTTCCGGCCCCTGTTACACTCATGAGAACTTAAAGAGTAAAAAGAACAACGTATGGGTCTGAGCTAGTTGGTACTCCATTATAACTCCGGTAAGTGGAGTAAAGAAAATATAGGATGAGTAACACAAGTACAAGCGCCTAAAGAGAAGCCTAATGTGAGGGCGAAAGCGTTGGCGAATCCACCACTGCGCGTTTCTGCTTCTCTTTTGTTTCTCTTATTGTTCAGTGGGCCTCGTGTTTACCATGAGCACGTGCCAAGCAACAACCCATTTATTACACGTCAGGGTGAATCTGCCTGTTACGTCTGGAAATGAAAAAGCAAGGTTCAGTATAACATGAAGAAAAAACTGCAAAAGCTTTGTGCAGGGCACGGAAGCCGATACGTGCTTAGTAGGGCAGCCGAAGTGTGGCTTACGAGGCAATGCTTTCTCGCCACTAGGGCAGAGACAATCAGCCGCGACAGCGCCTGGCTCAAACTGATTTTATTTCCAGCCAGTGTGAGCGCCCGTGAGCCTACGCTAGTGAGGTGCGCCCGGGTTCGTCCTCGTCGCAGCGCGGTGGGCCCTTGGTACGCCGTTGGCAAAAGGGCTCCCCCCTTAGAGCCGGACGCGGTTATGTTTGCCACGTGACGGTTTTTGTCGGTTGAGCGTAAACATTCTGGGGCAGGATTGTTGAGACGGCGAAGGTCTGGCTGGGTCGGAGGGTGGCTACGTATGCAGGCTTTAATCAGTTGGCAGCGACTACGTCTTGGCGGCCGTTCATGTCAAGGGAGAAAGTCTTAGGGTGCCGCTCGGGCCATCGAAAGCGGGTGTGAGAGGCGGACCAGCTGCGCCACGGCACACAAACACTAAAGGGCAAAACGAGAGTTCCTGGCTCACGAAGATGGTGTGGTCGCTGCGTTGTCGAGGAAGGATGAGCCGGATATTTTTGAAGAGGGACGGAGGTGAGCTACGTAACCGGCGGGGTCCGAAGGTTTACTGGTAGGTGAGGTGTGTTGAAGTCACCCGGGAGACGAAGTGGGCAGTGGTACACCAGTTGTGCTGATGTGAACCTTAGGTCTGGCTAGACAGCCGAGCGAAGGCCGAGAAAGACGAAAGGAAGGTGGTGGGTCCAATGTTCTAGGTGCTCGTAGGTGGTGGGAGCTGCCTTGAGGTTTCGGTGTAAACGTTCCACCATTCCGTTCGTTCACGAATGGTAGGAAGGGGTGTGAATGTAGCTTACTCTTAAAATGGCAACGAGATAGCTGAACACAGCGGAGTGAACTTGACGCAAGCGATCAGGCATGACATTAGGGCAGCCAAAGCGGGACACCCAATCATCTGCAAACGCTGTAGCTACTGTTTCCGCTGTGATATCAGGCTTCACAATCGCCTCTGGCCAGCGCGTGAAGCAATCCACGCACGTGAGCAAGTAGGTGACACTTCGCAACGGTGGCAGGGGGCCGGCCAGGTCAATGCGCACGTGCGCGAAACGGGTGTCCAGTGGATCAAATGAGGAGGCAGGGGCAATTGTGTTCCTTGTTACCTTGACACATTGACCCTCGAGGTAGGTACGTGCCCACCAGCGGACATCGGCATTTATGGAGGTCACGTACCACCGGACTGTGACGACGTGTTAATTGGATGCCGGGGTGGGTCTTGCCGTGCAGGGCACCGAAAACTGCTCGACGATACGTCGGTAGGACGTTTGGTGGGGAGATGCCGGTGGGTGTCTGGCAGTTGATTGTGCTTTCGGTAAACGGCAACGGAACATCTATGAAAGTCAGCGTGGAGGAGGTGGCACGGCGTTGCTGGAGCTAAGTGTGCTGTTGCTAAGCAGAAACAGGCTCTTCCAAGAAAATCAGTTCAGGTGAGGACGAAAGGGCTTCGAAGCGAGGCGCACGTCGGCAGCAGTGTTGATCGGGCGGCTGATATGGTGAAGATTGAAGGTAAACTTACAGACGAAGGAGAGCTGTCAAATCTCACGCGACGAGAATGAGCTGCAGTTGAGCTGAAATGCGAACGTCTAAGGCCTCTGGTGCGTAAGGATGCAGTAGCCCCTGCCTTCTAGGGAATGCTGGAAATGCTTGATGGCAACGTGGGCATCTAGTAGCTTGTGCCCAAAAGTGCATCGCCTTGTTTCAGCAGGTTTTGCTGCCGGGAAAGGAAACCTAACGGTTGCCAACCGGAGGCGAACTGCTCAACAACGGCGCCGACCGCCACGCTGGAGGCGTCGGTGGTTAGGCGAAGCTGAGCTTCAGCAACTGGGTGTAAAAGCATGGCAGCGTCGGAGAGGCCCTTTTCGCTGCACAAGAGGCGGTGGATGCTCGCTCACTTCACTCGAAATGCTCTGAAGGTCTGCCTTGGTACCCAGACGATCACTGATAGGCTAGGACAGGTTGGCTCGCTTCGGTATCAATCGTCTGTAGTTGATTAGCAGGCCCAAGAATTTTCGCAGCTTCTTGATTGAGTTGGCATGAGGACAGTCCTTGATTAGCTTCACTTTTGCGTAAATAGGTCAGAGGCCCTGTGAAGTGACCACGTGGTCCAGGAAATCGATGGTCTGCATGTCAAAAACGCACTTCTTGGGATTGAGGACGAAATCATATTCGCCAAGTCGAGTGAATAGGGCTCCAAAGTACGCTTCATGCTCGGATGGCGATGAGCTTGGGATCGCGAGGTTGTAGAGGGTAGGGAAAGACAAAGTCCAAACCATGGGTTACCTCACTTATGGCACTTTGGAACGTCTGGGCGCCCTTATGCAAGCCAAACAGCATGCGGATATACTCGAAAAGACTAAATTTATTTTTTTATTCGTGGAATACTTCAGCCCAAAAATGCCCCAGCAAGATGGGCACAGATACAACCACAAAATCGATTCATCAGTGACACAGCTTGAATAAAAGACATCTCAGTAAGAGGACAGCGAGAAGAAAAAAAGCCCCAAATCGAAGAATCCAGGAACAGTAAGGGTGGCGGACATGATTCAGCGAATTAAACATTTGGTTCATCAAGATCTAAGGTTTGGAGGTAATGAGAGGGCAAGTTGTTTCTTTGCGTGATAGTTGTGGCGAAGAACAAAAACTCACATAAATTATACCGTGCAAAACAAGGAGTTAGAGAGAACATGAGAATGACGAGTTTCACTGGTTTAAACTGCGGTAACGTAATCAGGAGAGTCTAGGGCAAGTCTGTTCCTCAAAAGGTAGTTCAAGAAATTTAGACAGAGAAGCTGGCGTAACGATTGAGTGCCTGTATTTCATTATCTTGCATTGGCTTAGTTGCTGATACATCATGACTGTACTTCGAGTAACCAATACCCACTGCTCGCCTTTGAATATTTTCAAGGGAATATGCTATCATAATTGTGTACTATCTAAGACACCACTGTATTCCCTTCAAGTAATATATTTATACACATATCCACAAAAGGAATAGGGAAGAATGTAATATCTGATTTTCGACGCCACTTTAATATATCTGGCATGATAGTATGCGCGCACTGTCTTGGTGACCCTGTAAGTATACAACAAAGATTTGACGCACCTAAGGTTTTTGCGCTATTTTGCCGTACCGGCATGCGTCATTCTCTTGCGAATGTAACGTTTTGCATGAGAGGAGCATCAACTTCTTTCCTGCACGTGTCAGTAGAAAATAGTGAATGCAAAAAAATTGGTCATGCTGAGCAACACTCATGATTGATTGATTTTAGGGTTTAACGTGCCGAAGAAACGCAGGCGATGATGCGCGCCGTACTGGAGGGGTCCCGATTAATTTTGACCATCTGGGGATGTTTAACGCGCCCGAAATCTCGTACACACAGGAATTTTTCTATTTGGCCTACATCATAAAAGCGGCTGCCGTGGCCGGGAATTGAACCCGCGTACTCGTGTTTAGCAGCACAACGCCTTAGCAACTGAGCCACCGCGGCGGGTTTAGCAAATGTGTTCTTGTATAAGAACCAATTTACCAATGGAACTGTGTGAAATTCTGAGGGCTAAAATTTCCATCTGAAGTTGTTAGGATCATGTGCATCAAATGTCCAGTTTCCGTAATCTTAGTGCCCGAACCAATAAAAAAGAAATGCAAGAAATCGCTAGTTGATTGTCCCGGAAGAAGAGGTTGATTTAGTTGGGCACACGCCCAGCCGAGATGCCTAGAAAATGAGTTCCGTGGTCTCTTAAAATAGATATCCGCCTCTAACTCTGACAGTTGCCGTTACTTTAATTACGGTAGGGGATCAAACAGTATTGCATAGAGATTATCTGAAGTGCGAAATAAAACTTCCAGCCAAAAGTAATAAAATAATGAAGAAACATCACCTAGGAAAAAGCACTTAACCTTTAAAGCACACCTGCATGAACTTGAAAAGTACATGTGTTAAAGATCATGATGGGCTCGCAGCATAGAGGAAACGGGAAAGTGCGCCGTTGATCGCACTGCGAATTGTCCTGGCCACGCAATAGCAGGCCACGCTACGGCTGAAAGGTTTTCCATGTTTGGCCGCCCAACTGGGCACCAACGGCAGCAGAGGATGTTAAGACGGCATTAGCGGCTGGAGACCTTCGTGACATCACCCTGGGCGAGAGGTGTGTGGAACACAGCCACTATGCAGTTGACGACCCTGAATGATGAAAAAAACTGCCGCCATACATTGATTCGCACCATTTGCTCAGAAGATGGGATGGTTTGCTCTCAATTCTTCAGTTCTAAGGCGTTGTTTGCCCCAGAGAAAAGTACTACTCAATGAAGCCTGGTGGGCTATTATTGCATGTGAGTATAACCATCAGTTTTCCCGCAAAACTCACGAAACAGCGAATAAGTGAATTTTTCAGGTACCTTTCGATTCATGATTTAATAGGAGGAGTGATAGAAACACGGTTCCCTCAGTTGTAATGATTGCAACGTGATCTTTAGAATAAAACAACCACCGAATATCGCAAGTGTTTTTAGATTACTCCTAATGCATAGTATCTTTACCACCACTTCGTATTTCGTGCAAGCGTGACCGTAGCGCATGGTGAATAAAAATTCTAACTTTCAGCAACTTGATGGACTCAGCGTCACTGCTTAAACCTGACAAATCAACGTGATGGTGTCGCCCAAACAATCCGCCACCAAAACACGGGCGAGCGTCTCGTGCGCTGTTTTTTTCGTCGTTTGGCCTTTATTCCTCGGTGGGAGGTGCGTAGAAGTCACCCTTTAAGTGGATACTTGATCGTGGTGCTGCGTTCGTGTTTTCTTAGCATGGGCTTCACGGTTACAGGTGACGACCGAAGGCTTTGCTGCTGTTTTTGCGCCTATCTACATCCTGGGAGCGTCACAGCAGAAGTGGCGCAAGTGTTTCTATGGGTTAGCATGAAAAGCCGACGACGAGAAAAAAAAAGGAACAGGGCACGGCGTGCTTCGCGGGTTAGCGTGGGAACTTTGGTCCTGTTGTGATTTTAAAAATGGGGCAATATATTTGCTAGGAGCTTTTTCAAGGTTGCACAAAACTGTTCCTGGCTGTTCTCCTCTTTAATATGCCCCCACAAGATACGTTCAATACAATAGAAGGCATCGTAAAACTTGCAGCTTGCTCAAGATCGAGCACATTAAGGTCATACCGCTAGTCGGTGCCAAGTACAGAGCTTACAAGACGTTTCTACGCCCAACGCCTGCGCAATCACGAGTTGTGTCTGGCCAAAGCTGCAATATGGGCTCAGTACGTCAAAGCGGTTTTATGTTGCGCTCAACTTCGCCTTCACTTTCGGGGTACCGCATTTAGGATTTTTTGTTATCTTACTGCCAAGAACAAATGCCGCCGACCAAGGAATTTACACAAATAAATCTTTCAAGAACGCAGCGAGGAGGTTGAAGGTTGTATAATAGCCCTATAGAGTTCCAATGCCTGTCACACGTATAAGGGGCTAATTCCGCCCCCTGAAATATATATCAGAAGCACGTGAATGTCACTTCTTCTACTCTAAAAAAAGAGGATATTGCACAGCTTACTTCGATAATTTTTTCAAATAATTGTTCCGCGAAAGGGTTTGGGTACGCCCCCCCCCCCAAAAAAAATACTCATAAAATAATATATGCCTCGTTTGGTTATTACCGCAGTTTAAGCAGACTTACGACTCGCAGCAGCAGCTGTCGTTGCTTATTACAGAGGAAAATCCGAGAAAAGTGTTAAAAGTTATCGAAACCGCATACACTATATCGAAGGAAAATTTGTGATCTACGAAATTGCGAATGCTCAAGGGAATTACCCGAGCGTGCTTCACGTGTTTTTCTCAAGGACTAAGGCAGTGACATGTGAACTGAAATAAAAGTCAGCAGTAATTTTTGCAGAGCCCATGCTCTATAAAAACACAAAGCTCAACCACATGAAACACTAAAAATGTGTTGGGTTTGTACAGCGCCATGCCTTGTTCGGTTTGAAGTCTGTTGAGGTGTTTCGCGTTGCAGTACCAGCCAGATAGAGGTTCATGATTGGGAACCCGAGAGCTTACCGTAACTACATCTCTAGTCCTTATATACACAACATCCAGAACACCAGGCGGATGTTAATTATGAAATAGGCTACGCTGCCGCGAAGGTCTGAAGTAATTTGAAAGAGAAATGTCTACATACCCCAGGCACAGTTGCTAACGGCAACGCTTTTGTTGGGAGGGGGGGCGGGTGGTTATGACAAATTCGGAAAAAACTGTCGTTGATACCTCTCTCATGGGAATCGGTAAAACACGAAGGTGAAATGTGCAGCGAAATCTGCAGCTGAGCATGATTTGCGGGATGGCGACTGCCTTGTGGGTGTGTGCTTGGCGAGTGACGTCGTGCTGGCGGGTCGCTTCGGCAAAGGCGTACTCGTGTCATTTCCGTTGCGGATGTGACGTCAGTGAAATCTTGGCGTATCCCGGCATAAAACACTTTCCTGTTAAAATTTAATTCCGAAAACAAACAACCCTAAGTATAACGTACTCTCTAGTAATAAATGTTGCTTTCCCGCAACAAGACCCAGTCTTCATGGTTGCACCGTTTACAGGCTGCTGGCTTCGTTGTACTGGCGGCATTTCCTTGATGGATATGGCGTAAGTGAAATCTTCTTGAATCCCAGAATAAATCACTTTTGTAACAAAATGTCGTGGCATAGAAAAACCAGCCAGGCGTCGGCGGCTGGTATCCCAAGTATATTTTACACGATGTAATTGGTCAGAAAAGGAACCAGACCGCGCGTAGGTCGCATTGCCTTGTGTAACCGCTCATTCTACACAACGGCACGTGCATGGTGGTAGTGGTGGTGGCTCATAAACTGCCGCATACCCACTCAGGGGCACTGGCCAAGAAGTTTTTTTTTCGTTAGAAAGAACCAGATAAGGCTACGACGCATGGCTATCACGATAAGGCTACGGCGTACAAATGGGTGGCGTGCTCAAACGTTCCGGTGTCCTATTCTATGCCATCGTCATCTTGTTCCACTATGGCCAATTAGGACCATGTGATGAAATTTATTTCCCGAATGGCTCTCAGGCTTTGGAAAAATTGTAAATTAAATTAAAACAGACTTTTATTTGGATGGCGTTGATTCAGTCCAGCGAACAAAATTGCTTGGGTGTACTCTAGCAGCTTTCAGACCCGTCAACGTCTCAAAAAGGGAAATTATAACAGGGAGAGAATTAGGACAGTTCACATTCAATTCTCGGCAACAGGTGCAGCTTTCCGGCTCATGGCGGCCTTTTCAGTGATTACTGTGAAGTTATTTAAATGAATGTGAAATATTTTCGCGCCACTAGTATTGCGTTCAAAAGCTTGCTTTGTGCACAGTTTCAAATCAAGCCCGCTGCGTGACAAAGCTGCACATCCATGGAAACTATCCCATGGAAATGCATGGGGAGTAAGTTTTGCCAGCGAATTACACGAATTATATACAGAATCCTCGAAAGTATTTTAGAGTTTTCTTCTCCAGGCCAACTTCTTGCTTTATGCCAACTGTCACTTTCCTGAAGTTGTTTTACTAGCTTCCCTGAGAAGTGATTTTGAGCGAGAAAGCTGGGAATGAGAAGCCATCGTCGGTCATGGCTGAATGCCGTGAAATCTACAAAACATATGAGCTTTCAGGCAAAATATAAGAGGCTCTCACATTTACGGTCCCTTAGCCTTTAAAGAAGTGTTACGCTTGATTGCTAGCAGAGCTGTTCTAGTTCTGGCCCGGTCAACGCATTCTTGTAATATCGCACCACGTTCTCTCTCGAGCAGATTTCCCCGCAGCTCAAAAGCCAGTTCTCAGAGCCACACACAGGGGGTACAACTGCCTCGCAGGGGTGGGCTGCCACACGTCCTTTCCAGCCATGAATTACGACAGACTAAAGCGTCAACGCGCTCTCCCCGAGAACGTCAGCGTTGTCGGCGAGCCAGTTCGACAGTGCGTGCGAAAAAATAGCTAGCGAAACCACAGCGGTGTGGAGCTAACTCATTAGGGAGAAATCCGCCGAAGTGAAACAGCGGAGAATGCAAGCAAATACTGGGCAACGCAAGAACGCAGCGGAGGTTACGCGGCAGCAAATGGAAGCCAATGCCGAGCTACGGAAACAAGTGGCACAAGCTAAGCGATAGCGAAGGCAAGCGACCGCCCAAAATTCGAAGGAAGCTTAAGCAAAACGCGACCATCGTGAAGACAGCCCACAGCTGCACCATTTCAAGAGATTTCACACTGGGTGGAACTGGGTTCAGTTTTTTAGCATAGCTTTCTAACTCTACCAGCCAACCAGCGGCCGTGGAAGGGGGAAGAGGCGGGACGGGGGGGGGGGGGGGGGGGGACGATTTCACTCACGAAGCACACCAGAGACGGCGCCAACAATTTACCCAGCATTCCCCACGGGGGAAGGCCTGCTCGCCGGTGGGGGCGTCGATGGTAGACTTTGCCATCTGCTTCCCGCGGCGTTTTTTTTGGGCCAGTTTTGGTGGAGCTTCCCGTCCATTGCTAGGTGCCTTCGCACGTCTTGATTAACTTGTTCGTGAGCACCTCAAGGGTAACCAGCACCCGACGGAATTAAGTGGTCGTACCGCAAACATATGTTGAGGATTGATTTGCAGAGCGGGAAAACAGAATGTAGAGACCACATACTGGCATCTGGGCGCTACAGAAACGCTAGCTTTTGTGCACGGCTTGCCGCGAATGGGACTCCGATTTTTAAATTGGTGAATACCAATTTTGTTGTGTTTTAAGAGGTATTACAAAAGGCGAAAGTTGCGACTGTTTTTGATACATAGCGATTATAACAGTTTCCTCAGCTTTCTCACAATTCTCAAACTTACGAAACTAGTTTAAATTGGTATAAATGCAAATCACTATGCTCACATGCTGAACTGTTTGGGTGTCTGCGCTTGTGTCGCGTGCTGGTGTAGCCCGAAGCTAGCGCATCAGGATGGTTAGGTTTTGCTGTATCACCCTTCGAAAGACGCTCCTCTCCGTTTTCTTTCTTCCGACTCACGGCAGTGCTACAGCGGCGGAGTCCGCCGAGTTAGTCCGGCCGTTGCCGACGCTGCTGCGTTCGGGTTACCACACCCGCGAATTCCAGGTAACGGGCGGCAGAATCTCTGGTTTTACTCGTTGTAGAGCCACTTGTGTTAATTCATGTGACATCACATCGGCAATTCTGATGATGGACAATTGTTGTGGGTGTCATTTAAAGCTTTGCTTTCGAACTACCTTCAGAGCGTGGATTGGAGTCAATTTTTTTGGTGTGCTGTGCCTTTGAAATATATATTTTGAAAAGCCGAATACATCGAACAATGTTTTTTTTTTGGTCATCAGGGCATCATTTAGGTTTAGTGGGCGCTGCACAGCTGATTGGGAAGCGCCTAATCTTTGGACAGCGGGAACAGGGACCAGCAAGAAAAACATACAGGACCAAGGCTGTCATTGAATTTCTTGTCTCTGTTCCCACCGCCTAAAGATTAAGCGGTTCCCACTCCATCTGTGCTGCACCAACTAGCCAGCCTGAGGAAAAAAAAACATTGTTTTATGTATTGAGGTTTTCAAGACATATTTCAAAGGCGCAGTAGAGCAAAAAACTAAAGCCAGTTCCACCTAGTGCGAAATCTCCTGCAACGATGGAGTTGTAGACCGAGAAATGAAATGCCACAGGAAAAAACATCTTCCTCCTTTGTGGTTGTCTTTGGGGTCCCTCATGAGACTGTTCAAAGATTAGGAGCTTTCCACTCCGGCTATGTCTCTATACAGTGGAGTTAACCTTAACGAGGTTAATGTATCGTGTTTCTACAGTCCATAGAGTAGTATTTTACAGAGAGTGTGTATTATTACGCATAAAGTTTCATTTCAACTGTAACCACGTTGAGGAAACTGGGATTATAGTTAAGCAATCGGCAGGGTTATGAAAGAACGTCTGCTTTGTGTTCGAAGCAGTAATTTTTTCAAAAATGCCTGAAAGAATGTCTTGAAGCTACAATTTTAGCGTGCCGTTAGAACGGAATACTATTGTAGCCGTATTTCTCTCGTTATTTTAGACAGAATATCCGATGCAGTCATTAGTCTAACATATTTTAAAGAAAACGTCAGCTCCTTCCAACGGGAACGTCGCATATCGAGCTACGTTCAGGTTGCAACATTTTCACCACTTTGTAAAAGTGCTCATACGACTAAAACGCTTTATACTTGAAAGTGCTACCTAACGGTTTATAATAAACAAGGATAGCATGATGTTACGTGCCCATTCACAGCAAGTTGGCAAGGAACTAATTTTCGGCATACGGGCGTTGACATTTATTTCCTCCTAGTAGATACATTGCGTGGTTTCGAAACATACTCCTTGCCAGAAGCAAGAAAATGCCAGCCAGCACGACCACGGCGCCTACAAAATAAATATTTCGAAATAAACACGAAAAAAAATTACGCCCACCTCCCCTCGCGGGAACCCTGGTGTGATGCGACGCTGAGGGGTGTTCAAGCGCAAGCGGAGAGCAACCGTCGACCGAAAGGCCGCCGGAGAGCGACACACCGGTTATATGCGCAGCACGCCCGAAGGAGAGGAGACCGCGGAGAGAGAGAGTACTGCACATGCGCAGCACCGCGCGCAGCGCAGCCCAACGGCGGAGTGAGAGCGCGCTGGGCCGCACACGCTCTCACCTGGGCACGCCCCGGCGCCAGTGCGTCTGCCGCGGCTATGACGCAACACAATCCAACACTATTCACTTTAATCCAATCCAATCCAAGTCAAGCCAAACCAAGCCAATCCAATGCCCCTCGCGAGAGAGTGTTCGCTATCGGAGAGGAGAGGGGGAGAGTGGCTGCGGACAACAACGGACGCAAGCGGACAACAACGGACGCACGCAGGAAGGACAGGGCCGCCGACAAGAGATGCTCTGAGTGTCGCATCTAAAAACACCAACAAATAAATCACATGTTGGGTATCGCAGTAGGCTGCGAGGAAACCCGGCCACTTGGTACCGGGCTCTCTCACACTAAGTAAATTTTGTGTAGCGAAAATTTCTGTAGATGTTCTTTATCCTCAGGTGCTCTAGTGAACTCAAGCATCGCAAGGCATCACAGGCGGTGGGTGAGGTTTGCACTACAATAAAGATTATCTGGGCGCACCGCACAGCAACGCTCAAAACGTATTCGTGGAAGAAGCTGGTGTAGAATACAATACGACATGATAAACACGTTGAACCCAGACTTTGACTTGAGAGTAGCGAACGCCCAAAGTAGGTCGAAGTGTTAGGACAGGAACTTCCGCTTTAAATATCCCATGAGCGAAGAAACTTCTAAATGGTGATACAATGAAAAGAATCTGTGTTGCAATTTTTCTGTGACGTTTTATGAGCTCCGTGACACTTACGCCGTGTGGTTGACTGCTACGTTGAAACGATTGGATTTAGATTGAAGAAAGATCTTCGGCAGTATCTGTATTCACATAACGTTTACTAATTGTACAAGGACGGCTGAACGCAAACTATAGCTGCGGACTTTTTTACTGCAGTTTTAAGTCATTTAAGTTCTCCTGAAAAATGACTGTAAGAAACGCGCATCCGGTACACTTGTATTATTGTATTACAAAGCTCACTTTTTTCCGTATATCGCATTACCTGGTATTCTGAGATGCTACATAAAGGCGATTTTCTCGAGGCTTCATCATAGTTATCCGGCACACTTATATAATTTACTTACTTTCCAAGTTCTGACTTCATCGCTGTAGTTTTCGAAATGCCCTATATGTCCGTAAAGACGGGTGCTTGATAACCCTTCCTGTAGCACGCTTTGCTTTTTGTACGCATGGACACTTACGAGCTGCGTAAAAAAAAGCATTTTTTTTACTATTGGTTCACTGTAAACGTTTCAGTGGGCAGACGATTCAGTGGCCTTCGTCTTTTTTTTCGTACTCTTCATTTATATGTAGTCGATTCCCGCTTGTTTCTGCTAATGTTTCGTTCCAAAAATAGCCCAACTCCACGATATGTCTTTTCAAAGCCATTACGGTCCCCTTAAATGCTTAGTGTAGAGCTTTAATGGGCCCGAGGGCGTTTTAATGCTTTGTTCGTGGCGCTGCAGTAAGCGCACAACCAAACGAAAAAAGCCGCCTTCCTGCAACAGCTGTATCTACGGACAGAATTTCTCTCGCAGGTACTCAAAAAACGCTAATGCTTTCGCTGCTTTGTTCCGTAACGAGCTGCTGAAATGAAAGACCTTTCGGAAAAAAAAGAGATGTGCCCCATGAAAAGAAGTGAGCCTGTAATGAACAAAACAGACGATCGTGCGCAGTGCACTCGTCCACAAGGGGAGGTGGGAGAATATCGAACCTTGAAGTTTACGTGTAACTACATGGTAATAATTTTCTGAAGATGAACGTCGACATTTGCAGCATTCTTTCTTTGCTCACAGAATATAAAGCGCAATATATTTCTATACACATGTACGTAAATTAAGGCTTGATGAAAATACCCATATAACACCTGCCCCCTTGTGATAGCGCTTGGTACATATCATGACTTTTCTTACCCTTCCTTTCCGTCCGCCTTGCATTGACTGTTGTTTTATCTAAGAACGCACATTTAAACCCACCAAGCTCAACATACTCATTAGGCATGTTGATTCTTCAATCCTTGCCGCTGTATTCTCGCTCAGAACATTTGTTGCAATCCAATCAATGTGGTTTACAACCCGATCTGAGGCATTGTAAACGGCAAATACCTATGAACTCGGTGTTGCTTTTGCCTAGTACTTTAACGTGCCAAGTTTCCATGCCAAGGACACTGTTTTTACCTTCGTTGAGTTTGTAGTTTGCCGTGCTTGAACGTCAGTACCCAGGATTTCCGGCTAGAAACGGTTTTTATTCATTACCTCTGTCTCCCAACGCTTTGGTAGAGACTTCAAAAAACCTTTAAAAAGAATGCAACTTCAATTCTGCATAACTGATGCCTCCAACACAGCTCAAAGTACTGTAAGTAGAAGTGCTGCAGTGAGGTGGTCACAAAGAAGCCAACAGAAAGAACCGTGCCTCAGACTTTACATTTCAGATTGAACTTATCACTGAATGTGGAGTTCTGAGAACCTCAGTCCGGGAAAAACCTTGGTTAAGAGAAAATTCGTTGGACTGAAAACAATACACATTGCTGTAAGGTAAACAACAGAGTAAACAAATAAAAATAAAGTAAAATACACACATTAATTAGTCATCATTGTTAAAAATACCACGATTCTTTAAAACCAGGAACGTTTGATATACCGAACGATATTTCTTAATTTAGAGGGTGAAAGGCTACTTCCAACTATTATGATCTGGGGATTATTTCTCCAGCCGACAGGGCACTATATGGTTCAAAAAGATGTAAACTAAATTAGTGAAAAATTGTAGCACTAGCGGCAGTAAGGGTTGCTCGATCACAGCACATCCTACGCATTGATAACGGGAAGCGGCACTTTTTATCACAGCAGCCTGTAAGCCCAACTCGGTCACTGTGTCACCCTGTCCGAAACAGACATCATTGCGCTTCAAGAAACGGATACCCCTAAACCCCAACTATCTGGAAACGCCACGTTTACCCATCACCTCTGGCACCAAACGGCGGTTCTGTGATGAAGGCATTAATCTCCAAAGAACACCCTATATTCTCTCCGATTGCTCATACGTTTGTAGAAATCATTCCTATGTGACCCGGTCATCCAAGTTCATTCATCCTGAACATCTACAGTCCTCCCCAACATTCTCAGAGATATCGATCCACTCCTGAAAGAATCAGCCAAGAGAGCCGGCACAAACCCCCCGCTTTTGCTCGGCGAATTTAACGCCCCCCAACGTCATGATGGTACCCTCAAGAGACCAAGAAAGGCGCGGCCCTCCTTCATGCAGCCCAAGTCCACATTCTTGCACAATGCAACTACCTTACCCTTCCAACTCGACTGAGAACAAGTGTCACTCGCGACACAACGCCGGACCTCACATTTGCCCGCAAGGCACCACATCTAGAGCGGGCGCGCTTACCAGACACTCTTGGAAGCGATCATTACATCCTAGCCCTCGCTATGCCCCATCTTCCCCTTCGACGACGCATCGGACAAGCAACCCTCGTAAACTGGTCATCTTTGCGCAAAGGTCCTACATCCCTTCCTCCTTCAGACGAAGACCTCGAACGATGGGCGGCCAAGCTAACTGCTCTAGTGCGGAAACATACTAAAATCATTCCCCTCCCCACTATCAATCCCTCAGTCGTCTTCATCTAGTTCATCTTTGAAAGGCTCGGCGAGGCCTCGTCAACAGTTGGAAAACTCGAAAAAAGAAACGCTCCCTTAAAAGCAGGATTTCGGAAATCTGCCAGGGGGTTGCTCAATACGCTGAGTGCTGTGAACCCAGAACTGGCGATCTTTCTATGACAAAGTTGAAGCCATGTTGAGCACCAAGCGCACATGGCATATTTTTCGCCACCTCTTAGGTTCAAAAGTGCAAAACAAAACAAAACAAAAGAGCAGCAGCAGCCACAACCTCCAAAACAAAAGCGCAGCAGCAGCCACAATGACTCATTCACAACCATGCTCATCCACAAAACCACTTACTAGATGCAGTCCACACGAAGCGTTTTGGTTCCCCTGAAAACTCGCCACTTCCCATGACCTTACCATAACTTCACCTTACTATCCGCGATCACGATGTTCCGTTCACGATCCAAGAATTAGAGCAAGCCCTTGCCCTCTTGACGGCCAACACCATGCCGGGAAAAGACCCCATAACAAACAAAACACTCCCAAACCAAGACGATAAAACTCTGTCATCCATCCTTGCCCTCTTTAACAAACACTGGGAAGCCGGAACCCTCTCCCAACAATGGCGGCATTCAGACATATTACTCGTACCGAAGCCCCACAAACCTGTAGCCAAAGACCACCTTCGGCCTATGTCTCTTACTTCGTGCCTGGGCAAGCTGTTCGAACATATGGTGCATTATCGCCTTACAACCTACCTCGACGACAACGATCTCTATCCCCATACCATGTTCGGCTTCCGTGCCCAACTATCCGCTCAAGGCGTACTCCTCCAACTAAAAGAACAAGTTATCGACAACCTAAGCAAAAGCATGCCCAGCACCATCCTCGCTCTTGACATCCAAGGAGCCTTTCATAACGTCACGCACGAGGCCATCTTGCGATGGCTTCAAACAACGAACTGTGGAACGGCTACTTATAACTTCGTCCGAGACTTTTGAAATGATCGGACAGCCACAATTCGCCTGGGAACCATATAATCTGACCCTTTCCCCACACCGGCAAAAGGCACCCCTCACGGATCTGTCATTTCCTCCTTACTTTTCAATATCGCCCTCCTCCAACTTCTAGTCAAACTCTCCGCCATCCCTAATCTCCACCGCGCATTCTACGCTGATGACTTAACAATCTGGACGAACACCGGATCGGAGGGACAACAGCAATGCAATATACGGCAAGCCATCGACTGCACACTCGAATATCTACAGCGAATATCTCACCTGTGCACCACAAAAATCTGCATTAGCTGTTCTCCGTGAACCCACACACAGCCGTCTTCCCCAACCAATCCCTGACGCGTCCGTCACCATATTCTCCGTTCCCGTCCTGCAAGTGACCACTCTTCGAATTCTCGGCGTTCCCTTCCAAGCCGACGGTTCGGGAGCTGCTCTTCTCCCGCAATTCCAAGTGACCGTCACGCAGCTTACGCACGTCATTTGAAGAGTTTGCAACTAGCAACACGGCCTCCGAGAAAAAGACACCTGCCATATTATTCATGCGGTCCTGATAAGTCGCATCATACATGGGGCATCGCACGCCCAATTGATACCAAAGGAACACTCCAAACAAGACGCAGTAATTCGCAAAACATACAAAATTGCTCTTGGTAACCCTACATTCAGTCCTACCACGCACTTACTTCGACTCGGCTCACAGTACACTGGGCGTGAGGGATAGGCCAGCGAGCCAGCTCGCTCGCCTATTTTTTACTTTTACGGGCCACACCGTTTCGACACACCTGGGTAGTTCCGTTCCTATTTAATTGGACGTACCACGACGCATGTCCCCCAAAACTCGCGCACACATCAAGGTCTCGCCAATTCCGCGCCATATGCACCCTACTTACATCGTGGGTTCAAGACAAGCACGCGTTCGTCTCCCGAGAAACGATACTCCAACGACCCCGACACCCGATACACGGATGTTGCGACCTACTCGAACCGAAGAGCCGATGGAATGGTTGACCTCAATGCTCAAAGCTCTATCCTGACTTCTGCTACCATCACTGATATCAACACCACTACTGCCGAAGAGACAGCCATAGCCCTCGCGGCCACCACAGCACCTGTCGCCTATATCACCATCCTTAGCGACTTGCAGCAAGCATGCCGGAACTTTCTGACCGGATGCATTTCACCTCCCGCCCGCAAGCTTCTCCCGACAATAAAGACCCTGCCCTACATCCAAATTGTATGGACCCCAGGTCATGCTTCACTCCCAGGGAATGAGGGGGTGCACGCCGCTACCCGCGATATCCTACTCCGGGCATTCCCATCGGGGGCGGGCGACTTGGCAACACCGTCCTCCAACCTTCCCGTTCCCAGCCGCTACTCTGATATACTGCACCACTACCGTCAGAACCGCCGCCGTTACCCGCCCCCTCATGCCTCCCTCAACACTTGCGACGCGCGAATATAGCGCAGACTCCAGGCGGAAACATATTTTAAAACCGCTATTCTTCACCATATATCCCCCACTACATACCCTTACAACTGCCCTACCTGCCATACTCCCAACCAATAAGACGTACCATCTTGTATGGGCACGTGCCCACTAACCAACCCCCTTCCCCCTCCCGCCTTGCCCCGGAACTGAGCGGTGCGGGCTGACCAGCTCTCAGCTCGGGAGTCGCGAACACCTGATCAACCAGGCGAGAGCCGCAGCAGTCGCTCGCGGCTTTCTGAACTGAGAAGAGGCCAACCACCTTTCTTTCTTTTCTTTTTGTCGTCTCAAATAACAATGGTTTTTTACCACCACCACCACCCCCACCACTGTTCCACGCCGGTTGCCTCGATGCCAGCGCTGCCGTGATGCGGAGACTGCGTGAATCAAGGCACCCTACCACAACGTTTATAGAACCACGTTGCCCTATTTCACGCGCGTTGCAAACGGAACGTAGAACCAATCTAGTGAAGCCTTTTGTTACTGTTGACGTTTGATTTTTTAAGGTGCCGTCAGACGCAAATGTGGTGAGGGCGAAAGCAGGTGATAGAGGGAATTTATTTTCAGCAGTAGATGTATTTTATTTTCTATTGCAAAATCAAGCATCCCGAAATTTTATTTTAAGAAACACTGCAAATATCACTTCTGCGTAAATTTTCTACCTGATATTATCGTAATGTTTTGTTCTACTTCAACAGTGTTGAAAAGTATGAACATTGCCACCGGACGTAGACGTTTAGGTTTGGCTGTGGATATATAATACCCCTGTCACACGGGCACTTTCAATCGGTATAGAGTCGATCCAGGTTGAGCTGAATCTGGATCGGGCACTGCTACATGGCAGTTTCCATCGCGATCTAGCCCGATCCCGCTCGAAGTCAATGGTAGTTCCCCAAGCGCGATGGAACGAAAGCGGTGATACTCTCGTCCCCGCTAAGTAATGGCACGACAGTTGAGAACGTCAAATAAGGCCACGAATTGTGCACATAACTTTACCCAAATAAGCGAGCAGAAACATTCACAGTTGTGTATACCTACGACCGCGCTGTTACCAGACGCCGGCCGCAAGTTAGGGAGCCTACATGCGCCGCGCCTTCGTCGTTTAGGGTGGTTCCACTCTTTGACACAGCTCGTGCCGCCTTCCGCCATCGGGAAGCGTTGCCAGCACACGTTGCCATAGCAACGGGGCCGATACGGCGCCATGCTGTTCCCCAGTCGGTTCACTGCCGCCGTGTGCGTGGGGCTGCGTCCTTGCTGCCTGTGACTCGCGGTGACTTTTGTTGACCACGGGAAGCTTTTCATAACCATGCCAGCTCGGTGAACGTGTTGGGAGTTGTATGAGCACCAAAAATGCCCGGTGTTACGAATCGGCCGACGCCACGTGTTTAGCTGTTACGAATCGGCCAACGCCACGTGTTTTCCCGCATCAGCTTCCACGTGCGAAGCCACGACGTTCGCCACACCCTTCAGGCACCTGCGCGTCGGTGAGCCACGCCTTCACATCCCCGGCTCAGGCGTTTCGCAATCGGCGCGATCAACCTTCGATAGCGCGACCCTGGCACCTTTCAAGGACACTCTCTCCCCTCTCTCGGACGCCACGTGGGGCGAAGCATGAATGACTCACGATGGAAAGAGCGTGGATGTGTCTGTGATGTTCGTGGCGTGTTACTCTTGGGGGCGTTTGACCTTGTGGCTTTTGGGTATAAATAGAAGCAGCACAAACGATGAAAATCATTCCTGTCTGAGCAGCGAATCCATGCGGTCGCTCTGCTTGTGTCCTGTATTGTAACCTCGCCCGTCTGGGCATTGTATGTTTTTTTGGATTCGGCTCACCACACGCTACCCATCGTATGTTGGAGGCCACGGTACACGGATCGGGTGCCCCCGCCCGGTCGCAACACCGGCTGTTGCGTTCCGCAATGTACGAACCATTGCAGAGAAGGCACACGGATGTTCCGCTTCCCGGCCAGCCCGAACCGAAGAAAGCGCTGGCTCGTTCAAGTGAAAAGGGACCGCTGGGAGCCCACTGCTGCTTCTCGTGTTTGCGCTTTGAGTATTTCACCTCGCTTCATGTTTTTTGCACGCGTACTTGCAGCTATATTGTATTATTTAGGTGTTCTGCACCTGCAGCGCTTTCAGCGAGCGTCGTCGTGTCCTCAACGTCTCCTCCGTCGTCGCAGCGCCGTTGCGCTCCGGTAGCGCAGGCCATGGCCTGTTTTGATGGCTTCCAGCGACGGCTGCACGTAGCCAAGCGGCAATTTAGCGTGCGAATGCAGCGTGCGCGCAAGTGGATTGTTTGCGTGGCTCGATTATTCCGGATTACGCATGCATGAAACGTGAATGTTCAAAAGTAAGCCTGGTTATAAAACATCCCCGAAAGGCCCGGACCGTTCACACTTGCGACAGAAAAGGCGCGATTCTCGTCCCTGCGACAAACATTGGTTGATACCAAGCGACAAAAGCGATCGCTGGGCGACTGCGCAATCTTCGAACGCACTGAAATTCAGAGTTTTGTCTGATCCCTCAGCTGCGTTCGGCAATCGACTTTGAAGCTGCTGTGTGCTCGATATTCATCGGGTCGATCGCCGAAAAAATTGTCCCCTGCGTTGCTCGGGCTGATATTCCGCACGGGGGTGGAATATATGATTCATTCTTTCTTGCAACACTGCCAAACTGCGTATGAGGGGTCACTAAAGTCTGCAAACATTTCTGTAACGAACCGCCCCATAAAAATTCACGTACTGTATTAGTTAGAGGGCATAATCTATTTCCATTCCAAAAGGTAAAAAAACGCGCGAGAGCAAGCATTCTGCCTCGCTAGCGAGTAATTCAAGTGCATTATGTGGTTTTCAAGTATTGTTGTTAAGATTGACTTTTTTCTTCTAGGCACATTTTGAAGATTCAAGTTTTGAGCAGCACCGACAAGCCGCACTGACAAGCAGTACCGACAGCAGCAGTGACAAAATACGCAGCTGCGATCAATTTTTTTTTATGTGAGGCCACTTGAACGACTTTTTTTGCGATAGAATGCCCGTTGGCATAAAAATAACTTATTTACAAATATACATGGGCCCCGGTCTCTCGAAGGAAGTCAAGAAGGGAGCGGTGGTGGGGTCCCCAGAGCCACCGCTGAAGGTCGGGGGGTCTTCCAGGATGGAGGCCTGTGCCTCTCAGGTGTCGCTTTCTGGCTGAGGCCAGTGAAGGACACGCCCATATGAGATGGTCCGCGTCAGCTTGTGCGGCCGGAGCTGTGCAGAAGGGGCAGGTGTCGTCGAACGGGGCATGGTAGCGTGGTGGCCACGCCCGGGTCACAGCAGGTGAAAGCGCCACTCCAACGCGAAGTCTGCGCAGCAAAACCTCTTCCCAGCGAGCAAGTCTACTGGGGAGGTCCGTTCCACCCGGGGGGATGAGGGCACGTGTGGCGCGACGCAGATCGTCCTTCCGTTGGAGAAAGTTTTCTATCGGACCGGTTCTTAACATTGGCAGCGGCCGAGGAATATACGTCGGGTGACAAGCCACATCCACTGCAATGTGAGCGGGGAGCGTATTCCGCCTAATCCACACCAGCCTGAGAGGGCAGGGGTACGTGTCTAGTAGTGTGTGGATGTCCCTTGAAATGGTACAATTGTTCGATACTTGGTGTAAATCCCGTATCGCCGCGGTGGAGTCCGTATAAAGATGTAGGATAGAACCCACGGGGGCGCGCTGTAGGGCCGGCGTTAGTGCCTGAAGGCCATCCCGAATGGCTGTGAGCTCCGCCAGTAGAGAGGGCAGCGTGCGGATGGTTTTTTAGAGGCAAGATTGCGAGCCGTCAGGATAAACGGGACACTGTATCGCCGTAGAATAAACGCCATCCTGGGCACCAGCGTCCACGAAGGCCTCTATCGCCTCGTACTGGGTCGCAGCCGTCAGTAGTGGTCCTCTCGCACATGCTTTTCCGGTAGTTCGAGTGTGCAGTCTAGTCAGTGGTCGGTTGTCGGTCACCTGGTGATACCGCCACGGCGGCCTGGTTACAGGGCGATCTGGTGAAGCTGGTAGGGAACAGCCCATGTAGCTAGCCAAGGCCGCTGCTTCCGCAACAAAAGTACGTTTGTGTATGCGGGCTGAGCGACGTTGTTCGACGAGTTCGTCAAGTGTGTTCAGCTGAGCCTCAGCTTGGAGCGATGGTATCGGGGTCATTGCGGGAAGGCAGGTGATGGTGCGCATAGCGGCTCTGTTGATAGCCTCAAGTCGGGCCCACTCCGTCTGAGTCATGTACTGGAATTGGGCCTGATAAACCAGTCGAGAATGCAGTACTGACCTCACCAGGAGGCGAGCCATCTTAGAGCAGGAACCACCACACTTCAGTGAGATGCGCCGAATCAGGTGAAGCATCTGTCCTGCTTTTTGTCGGGCAGATCGAAGCCACATGGCAGCCGACCCAGACGCAGAGATTTCCAAACCTAGCACGCGAAGAGATGCGGCGGTGCGTACAGTTTGGCCGGAAAGTTGCAGTGTGAGGGGTGAAATCGCTAGTTTGCGACGGCCCCACGCACTGGCCACAGGCAGAACGGCTGTTTTGTCCGCTGAAAGTGTAAGTCCAGCGTATTGACACCATGTCTGCGTGTCTCTCAAGGCCTGTTGAAGGCACACGTTTTGGCGATGCAGGTCTGGGTGTACGGTCCATACCGTTATGTCGTCCGCGTAGACGAGGAAATGCAGGTCCGGTATGGAGCCCAGATGCCAGGCAAGCGGCAACATCATAATATTAAAGAGGAGGGGTGAAATAACTGACCCCTGAGGTACTCCTCGAACTGGTGTGAAGTGGCCGTAGCTTGCCCCGCCGATTCGTACAGAGAAGGATCTTCCAGTAAGAAAGGTTTCGATGAAAGCCCACACATTGTCTGGTAAACAAAGACTTCGGAGAGTTTCCAGGATTGCCCCGTGGCTGACGTTGTCGTACGCCTTGTGGATGTCCATAGCAAGGACTGTCCGCACTTTGTGTGAACGACTTCCAAGTAGCACCATTGACGACAAATGGCCCAGCCCATCCTCTGTACCCAGACGAGGTCTAAATCCGATCTGGGCTGGGTGGTACCATTGGAAGGTGTCCAACCACCATTGAAGGCGGGCTGCCAGCATGCGCTCCAGAAGCTTGCAAAGCGTGGACGTCAAGGCGATTGGGCGAAAGTTGGGAAGATGGTCGGGTGACTTCCTTGGCTTCGGTATAGGCACAATGTCTGCGTGAAGTCACGACTCCGGTATTTGGGCAGAGAGCCAAACCTCGTTGATGTAGTTGAGGAGATGGCTAAGCGCTGGCTCATCGAGGTTCTTGTACACCTCATATGTAATGCCGTCCGGTCCCGGAGTCGTCCGAAGTTTTGCGTGGTCAATCGCAGCTAGGAATTCAGCCAGTGTCAAAGCAGATTGAATTCCATGAGCAGCGTCGTAAGAGGGCGGTGAACCAACCCGATGCGATGGAGCGGTGGAGCACGTCGCGGTACGTCGGTCGGGACAACGTTGTAGTGAGAGATTGGGCGCTCTCCGGAGGATTCACATTGTCTTCCTCCATTGTGTCCTGCTCCTCATACTCCAAGCAATCGAACCGGTTAAACGTAGGAATTCCGCTGGGACCAGACTGGCGCCGCCACGCCTTTCGCTTAGCACGAATAGCTTTGCATTTAGTGGGACATTTTTTATCCGTAATCGCATGGTCATCTGTACGGCACAGACCACACCGAAACTCGGTCTGCGGCGATGCAGCCGACTTCGTAGCTGGTGGCTGTGATGCATCGGTAGCCGGTGGTTCTGGTGTAGGGAATGGGCACGACTTGCTCATGTCGTGCCCATGAGCAAGTACCGATAACAGTGCACCACTCCGGCTTTGTATGGACGTGGGCGAAGTACGCACCCGTTGTACAGGAAACGGTCAGGTGGCTCCAGCGGGCCTCGTAGAGTAACAAGGCATGTACGGCCGGAGCCCATGTACCGCATAAGGAGCACCTGGTGGGTGGCGCACCGGATGCCAGACCGGAGGTCTTCTGGATTTTCTCCTGGGTCCACGCCGGAAACGGCATAGCGCCTGATGTCAGTTCCTGATAGCAGGTACGCTTGTATAGACAGGCTCTTTTCAGGCGTGAGAGGAATGCAATCCAGGGAGCACAATCGCTGGACAGCCTCAAGAGATGGCAACCATACTGATATTGAGTTGGTGCGATTGTGGTACGCGTAGCCGGTAAAACCAGATGTTCCTAGGCAGCTGACGAGCGTCTGTTGCAATGTCTTCGTGGAAAGCGAGGAAATGTTGAAACGCTCCCGAGGCTTAATAGCAACTTTGTACGTCGAGGGGTTCGTAGCCTTACCCGTGGAACGTTGGGAACCACCGGCCGCTCTATGGAGTGGAGGGGCAGCCGCTGACGTAGCTTGTTCACCCAATGGTGGGAGTGACGGGTTTGTGGCTGGTGTACACACCCGCTTGGCTGCAGGCGCAGTTGTGTCCACTGTCGGGACTGCGGGTGCTGTTTGGTCCGACAGGCGCTTCGGTAGACTGGACGGGTCAGCCGGAGGTGGTGGGAGCTGTGGCGTTACCTCCATTGGTAGTGAGCCGTCGAGTGCCATGTCAGTAGCGGCGTCTGTAGCAGTGGGCGTCGCCAGCAGATTCGTGGATAGAGCTACGCCGAGCTTCTCCGGCGTGTGCGACATAGCCGCACGGTGCCGAACAAGGCAGTGGTACACCGACTGGGCTGCTAGGCCTAGCGACCGGTGAGCTCGAACCAACGCAGCGGACGGCCCCGAGGGGTCATCCTGTTGCTTGCCGACGGACCGTGGAGGGGCCAAGGATGTCGCAGCGTCGATAGAGAGCAGTGGATGCAGTAAACCAATGGAATAATACTTGCTCAGGCGAAAACAACGAGCACAGGAAGAACACGGAGCAACCGCTCCTTCTTCATCATCGTCGGCGATGACTGACTTCTTTGACTTGAGTGGTACATTCAATCGTAATTCAGGACTGTGCCTTTGTTAAGGACTCTATGCAACTTCATTGCCGTACAGTTGTAATAAAGAAAAATTGACGCCTTGTTTGTATAATTTACATTATAGTGTGTTCAAAAAAGCTGTGAAATATTTTCCTGCTAACATTTTCTTTTGCTGCTCCTCAGTACCAGCCTTAAAAAGGCAATCAAAACCAAGAACACTGGTGTGCCTCCATTCACATTGCGCCTTTCTCTCGAGACGTTGCTCTTCATTGTGTCAGTTGCTCACGACGTGTTTTTATTCTCGACGAATGTCATGTAATCTCAGATATATTTCCTGCTTGCCGCCGAACTGACCTGCGAAAAATAATTGCACAGTAGCACGATTCTGCATGTGAAAAACAAGATACACCAGCTATGCGCCACATGGAGCTCCAGGCACGAAAAATCACGTAGTCGCGCGTTTCTACGCACAGCTAGTGCCTCCAAAGGAGGCACTTGCAAGCCTTTACCAAGGACGCGAATGCCGCATTAAACGAAAGATCCCACGATCTGAACTGTGCCCAGCAGGAGTAAGTTTTTGGAAAGCTGCTTGGCGATAACCACTAACCACGCACGATCGTTTTGAAGCTGGTCGTGCAAGAGATAGCCTGTTCCGCGCCTCCGTAGGCGCGGCGCATGCCGGCTTGCTAGGTCGGGCGGGCACTAGGGAACCAATATGGCGGCCCGTCAAGTTTGGCGGCCGCCACAGCCACCGTTAGGAAACCTTGGACTCTGCTGTCGCCACCCTAAACGACGAAGGCGCGGCGCATGTAGGCTCGCTACCGCAAGTACATTTTGAGCGCCATCTGGCGTATACGAGTGCAACCGGTGCAACTTCTCAATCGCGATGGAAACGTGCCGTGTAGCAGCGGCAGTGCGTCGACCGCGCTCGAAAACTCGATCGCGATTCACTTTAATTGCGATTGAAAGGGCCCATGTGACACCGGTATAAGACTATTGCGCAGCCTTGTTTTACTTTGGCCGCGTTGCTGACTCGAGTCACAGACAGACAGGAAGACCAAAATTTTGGGGTTTAGGTAGCCCAAGAAAGACTTTCGTCTTTTATATATAAGTACGTAGCCGAGCGTCACAATATTGACTTAAATAAAAATATTTGTTTTTCATTGGTGTGAACACACAAAAAATAATTGCCCACATCTGAGTAAACAACGCCAGAGAAGGAAACGGTTTAACCTGACGAAAAGCCTCTTACGCGGCGTTAGAGTAGCACCCTCGCTAACGTCTTTCAGCTACACCCAAAAGAAGGGAAGGAAAGAAATGAACCTACCTAACGCACAAAATACGAACCTCCGGCTGGCGTTAAATGATCCTGCAAATAGCACTACTGCTACAGCGACGCAAACCAACAGAACTCCGCGTGAGTTAACAGTCATGGACACACCTCGTATTTCACCACTTGGCCTAATGTTGTTTGGAACATTTGCTCACATTTTTAAATTGCGTGGCTCTTCTGTATTGAAATTGCTAAAGATCCAAGGAATGTTTTGCAATTATTTGTTATTTATTTGCTTCCACAGCTCACATTTCCAGGTTTAAAGGCTTAGATTGATGCCAAGTATGATGCGCAACGCTTGCTCCACCCCTGGTCATTGAGAAAAAGCAGTGCTTCCCTTCATAGGTAACGTATATTTGAAGCAAGCTAAATGAGTCATACAAACAAACTGAGTTTGTTTAAGTTGAAATAACTACCCTTGGGTAAATTATTCAGCTCGATTACAACTCGAAAGACGTTTGTAACAAGCCAAAAACAAAAGAAATATCGAAAGGTTCGAAACTTAGCGCTACAGGTACGTGGTATGAGACGGAGTGACGCACTTCGAGCCATCACTAAAACCATATTTATCAGTCTATTAACTGCAAGTTAGCGTTCAATGTTTACGATCGAACGGATGAGCAGGACCCACTACCATTATTTGGTCTTGATTCTTTGCGATGGTTGATGTTAGCGTCTGCGAATCGAAAGAACAAATGTCTGTGACGCTATTGAATGTTTCCAGACAGAGGCCGGGGAGTCGGCACTGCTTCACCTGCTTCATTTATCACCATTTGTGTTCAAACCTTGCGATCAAATTGGTGCCATTGAAATTTCAATTTGTGTATTTTTACTCCAAGTAGTAGTGGAACCAATCGGGACAAAGCGATATTTCTAATGAACCCAACCCGTGTTTTGTATTCAAGGTCACGTTACGCTATTCCTTTCGGGTTATGTTCCCCGCCGCCAGGAGGATTCACACTCAAATGTCAATGTACTTGCCAGTTTACAACTTGGAAACTATGCTTCCCATGACAGTAAATTGGCTGGTGTCCCTCGATGGAGGCAAAGGTGGCGTTATAGTTGGCTTATAATGCACGAGTGTGCAGGCCCGAGGAGTAGTGTCTTAGCTTCCTTCCAAGGAAGAAACAGTCATTTTCTGAGTTGATTATCTGAGCATGAGAGGAAAAGGGGACTGGAATTCTCATTGCACTGAAAGTTCTACGGTGATATTCATTGACAGACACAAACGGACACATTTGTTTGCTGATAGTAAACATAACGAATGGTTCCCGGAAAACGTTGACTACAGTCTCGTGCTGCGACCCTAGTCGTGAAGCAAAGACGGTGAAGCAATCTGTGTCTTTCTCTCTCTATTAACAAAGGACGTAAAGCCAGCCCTTTCCACCCGCGTCTTGGAAACAAAAACACGGGTTCACAAATGTGCAGCATCATCGTGTGTGTTAAGAGGCAGGAGGAATCAAACAAAACAATAGAATTATCTTCCAACATTGTACCGAAAAATGACGTCATTAACGTGGTTTGTACTAACGTACAACCTAGATGACCAATTGACCTTTGGTCGTATGCAATCAAGCGTGAAGGTTAAAATAACAATATTATGTCTTTTTTCAACGAGCGGAAGTCGAATATAGCTGTCAGTTTTGTGTCCAGTGTGAGGAGCAGCTCAGAAAACAGAAAAAAAGTATTTAACTTTTTTCTTTCTTTGTCCTGATCCCTCAAAGAGGCAAGAATCTAAACACTAAGGCAAGAGTGGATTCTCTGTCGACTTGGTGCCTGATCGGCCGTTACAAATAAGACCAAGAACGAACCAAAAAAAGAAAGGGGGAACTCGGAGTTTTCGAGGTAGGCTGCACCAGCGAAGCCATTTGTTTGGGATGGCAGTGGTCTGCCTTTTCTCAACTCTGGGCATATCTATGCGTGCAGCGTCACTCTTTGCTGTATATCTGCTTGTTTTCGAATGCTATTTTACGCTGAGCCCTTTTGTCTTGGTGACCGAGCTTCCACCAACCCTGAACGCGGAGTGGCTAGGGAGAAACGCATAGGATAAAGAAGGAAATTTGCGATTGCACGAATAAGTCGCGACGCTTTTTGGCCCGCCTCCAACTGTTCGTGTTTGAATGTATTACCTTCATTATGGTGCGCAGCAGTGTGTCACCTCCCTCTTCGTCTCTGTCACAGTTTAAGGCATGGGCGCACAGTAAATATTTTGTTGTTGATGCTGATAGAGGCATTTCCTTGGTAATTTGGAAGGACATTTTAGGAGGGCGATATTCACGGTGCAGTGTTAATATGCATGGAGATATTAAACCGAGGAGGGTGCAATTTAACAAACTATCAATGAAAGGTTCTGCACCAGGACGCCAAATCTGGTTGCCCGCGTGGGTGTTGTCCCCCGAAATGATGTTCGCCGAGCACACAAGCCTATCTTCACGCGTGCGGTGTTAAAGTAGATGGCGAAAATTGCCAGGAGTGGAGGATGTCCGTATGGGAAACGTTTTGTAGTAGTATTGGTTGAGCGGATGTATATAATGTTCGTATAATGGGACAGACGTTACTACCTGTCCAATTTATACTGCCGATGCTGAAGCATCTCACATAACGCTTTACTATCCGCAGTTTAGTTGGGATATTGTAGGAAGAAGAAATGTTCTCGATCGGAGTCGGTTGCTAAGCAGATACCTCTTTGCGCTTCTGAGCCCAAGGATGCGCGTGCAATCCCAGACGTCGCACGGTTTTTTGATGGTGGTGGAAAAACCACTGGCGTGTTGAGATTTTGGAGCACCTTAAACTGATCTCGGTGGGGCAAAGAATTCCAAACGTTCCACCACTTCCCTGCTCGTGTTCAGAGTGAAGCGTCACGCATTGAATCTCATAATTGTTGATGAAGAACGGAAAATTTATAAAGATTGCGAAATAAATATCTGCCACAGAACTGAAATGCTTAAGAAGGTGCAAGACTACTCCTTTCTCGAAAGGTAATTATCAGAAATAGGGACTATAATTCATTGCTTAATTCGCAAAATAATACTTTGAAATGTAGCGTCAGAGAGAAAATGTTTAAGCCGGCGTTGATGAATTCAGCCTAGAGAGATTCTTTGCAGGAACAAAAACTGACAATGACGGGTAACAAAGACATGAGGCTGCTAACCTGCGCATGTTCAAATACAAAATTATTGGTTAATATTAGAAAAACCACGTGCAAGACACAAATAATACTTAAATTCATGGAAACTTTACACTTAACATGCAAGTTTGAGGGGGTGGTTTTATGATCCCTTAGTTTCGCATTATCAGATTCCCCTCGGGTTGGAAATTTATGCCGCACAAAAATTATACTCTGCGATTTACAGCAAAAGGCGTGTCGTTTGATTAAAAAAACATTTGCGCGCTTAGGAACTTTACAACGCAGGAAGTAATCCTCATATTGGCTGTGGCCACAGACCCATCAATCTTCGAATTCTTAAAAGCGTGAGTGTACCAGCTAGTGGGTAATCCATGAGCTTCACAACGCGAAAACGGACCAGGGACAAGAAGAAGGGGACTTCAAACCAGCGCTTGTTTGTAGTCCTCTTCTTGTTGTCCCTGGTGCGTTTTAAACGCAAAGCGTTTCTTAGTCGCACGATGTCCCTCGACCGTCGGCGGCGGCGTCCACACGCTGACTGCGCATGCGCGTCGCGGCGAGGCGCAGGTGCGCGTCTCTCCCCGGTGCCCTCCTCGCTCTCAACAACAGGTTTATCGTTGTTGTCCGTCCGCACCCCTCCCCCTACACTATAAAAAAAAATAATAGTTATCGGTACCTGCTTTCGATCCCAAGACCCTGTGGGCGGAACGCGAGGTACATGGTGCTCTTTCCACTGGGCCACAAAACCAACACAGAATCAAAGGCTACGAGCGCGCCTTATATGCTTGACCCATTCATACTACGTCAAGAAGCCGCTGATACACTGCAGCAGTTTCATCGATCTCGTCTTCACCAGTTGCTGCAACGCACGACCACTGCTTAAAGACCCCTTAATAGTACACTTTAACGACCACAAAGCCGTCGTTCTCAGCGTCCAATACAACGACAACAGCAACAAATAAATAAATAACGATTTACAACAACCTACTCCTTGCCTTAACTTCTTGCGTCACAAAAAAAAAAGAAAAATCGGGCCCATCTCTCCACGAGGGGGGACTCGATTCGCAAAATCACGAAAGTAATAATTAATATATAAAAGAAATATTAATAATTAATAGTAATAAGCAATAATAGTTAACACATTCACTACCACCCCACCACCACACCCCAAACACTAACGTTAACGGCACCCACCCCCTACGCGACGCATTTAAGCCCCCACCTGGTGGGGAGATGGGCCCAATTTTTTTTGCGGTGTGAGGCCCGTTAAAATTTCTATCGTTTGCTGAACGTCGGCATTCAGCAAAATTTTATTGTTGGCCGCATAAATTGGTCCTTGAAGTGCACTGTGGTTGAGCTAGACCTTAGGCTGGCCTTTGTAAGTACAACGAAGTTGAAAGTGCGGAAAATGTGAGAACGCGCCAACGGAAGGCAAGGCAGCCGGGCGTCGTTAAACAAGACTAAATGGCGCTCAGTACCTGCTGAGCCGGAGCCAAGGGGTTTGGTTTGGTGCTGTGGTAGCGAGTTTTTCACGAAAAAAAATTATACTCCACGCACAGAAAATTAGTGCCCAAGAGAAACAATCCACACGGGGTAAAAACTATTTCTTAGGTTTTTGTTACGGCTATCCTAACCTGGGCTACGGGATCGCAGCCCGGGTGCTGACGACGCCGATTTACTTTCCAATGCTAATGTTCCAGCATGATAAATTTAAATGGCGTAATTGACAGAAATGATACAAGTGGCCCTATATAATACCTGGGATAATCCTCTACTCAAATAAAAATGAAACAAAGAAAACAAGAAAATACACGCAGCGAAAGAGGGAAAGTAAGAATGCAGAGGATTGCGGCACTTTAAAATCATGCGGTGGAACTCGTCTCTGGCAGGTTCGACTGAAAGTCATCGACAAAACACTTAGTAGCTACGCTGTACGCCGGAGATGCAGGATTCAGAGTTATTACAAATCATGGAACATCATAGCTATTTCGCCCTATTTTATTATTAACAATAACGCCCGCCCATCGAATCCTTTTCTCTGAGCTAAAAAACTGCCTCAATTTTCGGCTCCTTATTGCTTTCAACAAAAAGCACCCTAGACATTGATGCAGGCTGTGTCCGTAAGAATGGCACGTGAAAATGAACTGACCGCAACCATCGCCTCGTGTAATTTTACAAGGCCAAACGCATCGCGTGCTTCCCAATCGGAGTGATTGGTACGCCCTCAGTGCCTACATGTCGCGAGGTGGGGCCCCGAGCAGAACCGGGATCACGCAACCGCAACTGGCTTCTAGAGCGGCTTATGCCTGGTTGCCAAGGCAACCGATGTTTGAGATTGTCAAAAAAAATGGCGCTCCCGCCAACGCTAGATAGCCCAGAGCTGCGGCGGAGCATGTTTTGCCAACGTTGCCGCTCTCCACCACGCGTCGCCCCTAGCTAAACTGGTCACATGATTGAAGCGCTTTGAAGGCTACCGATTAGGGGAGGGTAGCCGGTTAGAAGGAGAGGGCTTGTTTGGCCACTCCCAGCGGATGCATTTTTCATTGTAAAAATACAGGAGGCCATGCCACAACCTAATGCGATATTTTTAAGTGTCCATGTACCAAACATAATTCTATACGTCATAATAGATTGTTTGATACTTTTAAGTGTCCATGTACCAAGCATAATTCCATAAATCATAATAGGCGCTTTTCGCTCTTCTACGTAAACCATACATTGTGAACATAAAAGAACATTTCACCAGAATATAACTTCACGTACGTATTGTAAAAGCGGGAGACTAGCGATTATCAGAATTCCTAACGCTAGATCCTGTTTTCGTAGCTTTCCTGTCTTAGTCTTTTCATGAGGATTACCCCAAAAGGCAGACTGGCAGCGATTCACACAGCAGGTTCATCGCAGTCACAACTTTCTCCTGTCATGCAGTGCCACACAAAAGGCTAATTTGTTATGTTCTGCTAGCGTTCCTGGCTAGCGAGTCGTAACATAATTTACTTCTGCTCTTTTAACCCAGATTTCAACATGACGCAAACGCAACGGGGTTTGCTTTATTTCTCGTTGCAGCCGTTGCCATTATGACACCATTCGTGTTGATGGAGGACGAAGACAGGCATTTTTCGCGTTTGATAATGCATATAGCGATTTCTCCTTAAAATGCACACACTTTATGTATCTGCTAAAAAGGTGATGTACCCTCAATTGGAAAGTTGATCTTTTAATGGCGTTTAGCGGGAGTACTTTAGAGAAATTCCGGTGCCAACAACGTAGGTGTCTGGTTGATAGCTGACAGGAGAGCTTTTCATAGGAGAAATTTCGCTTCAGAACGATTTTTTGGGAAATTTAGGGTGAACTAACCGAGTCAATATTGCCCCATATTGATAAAATGTCGTTTTTGACGCGTTTCTTGTGGAGTGGACTTGGTAATCAGTGGTGACGTGTAGAAAGATGATAGATGAAGGGACTCCGCAAAAGAATAAAATAACTATCTTCATCCCACAGGCGCCGTGATGCAAATCGCTGATCTCCGAAAAGAAACGTTCAGTTTGGGAATATGGCGGGACCAAAACGGGAATAATAGAACATCAGCATATTTGGTGGTACACTGCCCAATTTTCAATGCATGGATCAAAATACTTAATGCCAGATTTTTTAAGTGCGAATGCACTTCTTAAGCGAGCCTGAATCGTCCGCCGCCGTATTCCGCATAGCAACAGCTGCGGGTGCGCGCGCTCCTCGTCTTCCTTAGCAACGGGGGGAGATGGGCGCGCGCTGCCTGGCCGCTGACATGGCACATACCCACGTGGGGGATTGGCCAGGAATCGGGCGTGAGAAGGGCTGATGCACCCGCCTAAAGGAGTACTGACACGAAATTTCAAAGCTGAGATCCGCTCTAGCAATCAAGTACAACGACAAAACAAATAGGTGTCTGTGAATAAATGCATCTTTCTTCCTTTGTAGTTGTGTGTGTGTGTGTGTGATCTCTCTTTCGCGAACATTACCGAACCGCGCAAATTCAACTCGTGCATTCGCACTTTCACATTCTTCCCCTCGGGGAAATGCGGGGAATTTTTTCGTTGATGTGCTGTATGATCCAAAACATTATGCTGCCTTCAATGTTCAAACATGAACGTTCCAAAGTAAGAAATGCGCGGAATACCCTTCTGACGAGATGGTTCTGTTTAATGTGCTATTTCAAACACTGATATAGCCTGGGTTCTTTAGGCGGAAAAAAACTGCAAAGGCATGGCATGGCAAATGGTGCCGAGAATGTCTCTAACGCCCATTTTATGAATTGCAAGTGAAACCACTCAAGTGACATAGACAAAAAAAAAGCTGGGAACCAAAAGGGCCTGATACGTGCTTCTTTACGGCAAAATGCGCTCACTTAGTATTGGTTGTACTACGCAAAATCAAAGCCATTAGGCATTCCCTCATTAGAAATGCATGCACCCAAAGATTTATGCATCAGCCCTGCAATAAAGAAAGGATGAAGTAAGCTTCGGACTGATTACAAAAGTTTAGTGTGGCTTTCAAATTAAGATTAAGATTGCCCTGAGTTCTGACAACAGGCACAGAACGACTTAGTCAGGTTGACGTCGGGGCTAGTTGCTTCCGCGTGTTAAAATTACAATGCAATAAAAACACACACAAGGAGAAGTAAGGGACATAGGGAGCGCTGCGTATGTCTCTTACTTGTCCTTCTGTGTGTTTTTACAGGGCTGTAATTTTAACACGAAACAACGTTTGCTAGCAATTGTGGTCTAGTAAAGAATTCGCGCTTTCTACACGTCGTGGTGCTGCGAACTTTTAAACACCGAAATCAATATTCTTAATCCTGAGGAAGTACAAACACACTTGGTCTAGGAAAAACGAGTATAAACCTAGTTATGAAAAAGTAGTAAACTATGATAGAAAAAAGCTTTAGTAATCCTGAGCGATTTTAATAACCGCAAATTATGCGCCTGGACCCATCGCCTATCACTCAAATCAATTCGACGGACTGCTAAAGCAACAACACGTTGATCAGCAGGTACTATCTTAGTATTCTTCGAAATAAAATTATTCCACCAAAACGTTCACGAAATGCGCCAAAAATGTAAGTAAATTTAACTTGCCACCATTTTGTTTTTTTGGAATGACAACCGCGAGCGGTTTTCGACAGAACAAAACGGACGCAGGCATCGAAAACACGACGAAAAATAATATTCTTGACGCTCCTATAAAAGAGATGCTTGTTTCACGGCGAGAGAGAGAGAACGTTAATACGGTATTTATTGTTCCGTCTATTTACGACATGGTCGTTAATCTAATACCGAAAATAAAAGTCCAATGACAAGCGTTGTGATGTTTTCTGGTTTTTAGAATTTTTCAGGAGAATTTCTTTCAATAATCAGTGCCCCCCCCCCCAAAAAAAAAAAAAAACAACCCGCCTCATTGGCTTAGTGGCTAAATCGTTGTGCCGCTGAGCACGAGGTTGCGGGTTCGATTACTGGTCGCGGTGGCCGCTCTTCTGATGGAGGCCCAAAGCAAAAACTCCCGTGTGTACGATATTCCGGCGCACGTTCAAGGTCCCCGGGCGGTCAACAGTAATCCGGAGCCGTCCACTATGGTGCGCCTCATTCCCTGCGTTGTAGCACCTCTTTAAACCCTATAATCAATCAATCAACCCACGAAAAAACGTCTTGGCAAGGCTGTCCACGTACTTAAGGGCCCACTAGACGCGAGTTTATCATTCAATGGTAGAGAAATTTACTATCAACAAACGCAAATAATGCAAACGCAGTAACACCAGTCGCCCAAACTGTGAACTTACCCAGTCACAATGGAGTCATCATAAACCAATGGAGTTATCATGGTTACCTCGTCTTGGACTTCGAAATTAATTTCTGAATTATTTTAACAGTATGCAGCAAAAAATGGCAAGGTAAATATGGGACGGAGCAAACATTGCAAAGAGCATTTCAGAAGCCCTGGTTCAGCGCTTGTTTGTTCCGCCTTGGAAAGAATGTTGGAAGGCCTCTTAAAGATAAGAAAACGCTCACGAGACAGGCGGAAGAAGGTTGAGAAAGAAGGCGAAAGTACTCGCCATTTCTTTCCTTAGTACTCTCTTTGCTTTTTGCCGCACTATTCAGCCGCTACTGCCAATATTTCTCGACTTTTGCTTGCCCTCCTTTGGAGTGAGTTTTTGGGCCTCTGCTTGGAAGAGACTTATCCGGGCCATCCTACGCGGTGCTTTCTCTATAAGGTCTCACTTCCATCGGAGTCTCTTTATTCGTACAAAAAAAAAAAGAATGCTCGAGGCTCTTTTTTTGAGTTAGAGATTTCGGCGTGAGCCAGTGGAAATGATTTGTGGGTATTGTAAAGATGCTGCTGTTTGGTCTTATTTGATAGAACTTAAGTGCTTCATATAAAAACGTACGAGGAATCGTTCCTTGCTTCTTTCTCTTTTGTGTGTCTTGCACTTGCTTTGCCATTACTTTTACTTAGTCTAAATATGTACGGGCTTTGAAATGCGTACGACATTAGGAACAGAAGAAAAATTAATAAATTGTGACTTAACATACGACAAGATTTTCTGTTCAGAATGAGAACAAAATGGGTTGCTTATTTTTTTGTGAACCACGAAAATTATAACTGCGTGAAAACTACACACAGCTATCTTTCAGTAGAATCGTTAAGTCAAGTGGTTAGACTACATTTTACGCTGGTTTTATGATATATTTACTAATTTGGAAGTTATTACTACGCCTAAGTTCCGGTATAATTACCCTCAACTTATCGAATTCTGGTTTAAAAATACAATCACTGTAACGAGAGGATTCAATTGAAACAAATATCAAGTGTTGATGACGCAAGCGACAGCATGGCCTCAACAAGACGATGTTGTGGACAGTGTAAAGTTACATGAAAAAGAAAAAAAAACATTCCCTTGTGCGATACCAATAATTGTAGAGCACGGTGTAAGTGATTAGAGAAGCCCTTATTTCGGTTTAATTGTTACTAGTGGGCGGCGGAGAATTGCAAAAAAAGAAAGCGCCGTAACAGAGGTGAACTGGAGAGAAAAGGGGGAAGGCTGGACAATTTTGGAAAACGAAGTCGCCCTTATGAAAATGAACTTTTCCTTTCTGTTTACTTTGTGTCTCCTGCATGTTGACTGTGTGGCCTTTCTTTTGACTTTTCCTTTGTGTTACCTCTAGGACATAAGCAGGCTGTGTACTTTTTATAGACTGCCGGATAAACAGCCATGATGTTTTACCTTTATATGTACTATGGTAAACACAAAGTTTAAATTTCTATACGAATATTTCATTTCGGATGAGAGGTATAAAACTTTAAAAATGACTTGCTTTCTTCTCTTTCTGAGTTCCGCAATGCTATTGCCCATGTGTGTACTCAAGGCAAAATGAAGTCAAAAGACTTTGGCCTGTTTCCCCTGTGTTGCCTCTAGGACAAAGGCTGTAAGATAGAACTTGAATTTGCTGTCTTAATTCTTCTGTGGGCCGTAATGCTGTTGCTTATGTATGTACTGAAGGCAAAATGAAGTCAAAAGACTGACTTATGTCTTTTGTGTTGCCTCTAGGACACTGGGAGGAAGGATAACTATTTGTTGCCTTACATTCTTTTTCTGAAGATTGTGCTTCCTCAAGTAAACATAAAGTCGAGCATGTAAGCCTTAATTATACTCGAAAGGTTAAGTTTTTGGCTTGGCTAGAGATGGTAAGAAACAATGCCGATGGTTTGTGGAAATTCTGCAGCACTGTATACGTTATTTCATGCTAGTGAGGTCTGATAAATTCGCAGAATTATATTACCAACTGGTACGTTTGTATGAAACAGTGGCGTAAGAAGGATACATATTGAACGAGGCTGTTCGAAGTGCCTCGTCCCTCCCATTACGAAAAAAAAGTGGGAGGGAGAAGAATATACAGACCAGAAAAAGTAAAAAGAACACAAAAAGCCGAATAGAAAACGAAGCAATGAAAACAAAAACAACCTAAAAAGCGGCTTCCGATTGTCCTAGTCTGTGTTTTCCTTCAGGGTCGTTGTAAAATGGCTTATCCTTGCAACTAAACGCTGAAGCGGTGTACTGTTTTTTGGGGCAGAGCTTGCGGTAGAAATATATTGCGACAGAAAAAAAAAGGGACACAGCCAGACGAGAGCAACAAGAGCAACAACAATGTCACAATATAACCTAAGGCAGAAAAACTTTAATTAAAGCACGGTTTAAAAAAAAAAAAACAAAGGTCACTGAGCGGGTTTCGAACCTCCGCCCATTGAATCAGTAGGCGAGTACTTAACCTCCAAGCCACCAAAACAGTACACGATTAGGCCGTAAACCTAGGTGTAAATACTCGAGCTCACATAGTCTTGCTAAGCCTCCATTTGAGTGAATTGTTTGCCTGCGTGGATTTGACGCACGGTGCTTTTGTGTGCGTGCGTGCGTGCGTGCGTGCGCGTGTGCGTGCGCGCGCGCGCGCGCGTGTGTGTGTGTGTGTGTGCGCGCGCGCGCGCTCGCGTGTGAGTGTGTGTGTGTGTGTGTGTGTGTGTGTGTGTGTGTGTGTGTGTGTGTGTGTGTGTGTGTGTGTGTGTGTGTGTGTGTGTGTATGCGTGTGCGCGTGTGTTTGCGTATGTCTGCGAGGAATAATTTTTTTATCCGGCCGTTCTGTTTGTGAAAAGCGCACAAACAGTGAATGGTGAATGCTTGGACTGCTTGGACGCTGAACAAAACACAAAACAGTCAATCTAGATGTAGATGACGATGATAATAACTTCGTTTGTTAATCCATTTTTATTCGCTTTTGAGTAGCAACAACTTACGACAACAAAAGACGTTGCTCGCATCAAGAAAATATACTGCCATTATATATATGTTTGCTATTATCAACTTTAACAAAATACTATAATGGCGTCTGCCTAGTTTGCTTCAGGGGTGATGATGAAGGAAGAAAGTAACTGCTAAAACTCTATGACTGCTAGATAGCCAACTGTAGTAATAAGTCTAGTCTAGGCTAGCATATATGCAGTCATTGTTATAGGTGCGCAAGAAAAGACGTGCTTGGTTCGTTGTGCGTGGTTTTGGTGGTTTGTTTTCGATTTGCTGGTGTTACGTGAATTACTACGTGCTCCTCCTGCCGTAATATTACGTGTTAGTGCTCTTGTGCCACCTGAAACATCGTGAGTGCTGGCAAAGCGTCTGTGTCGTGGCCGTACTGCGCTGCTGTAGCAAACGCACATCGAGGTCGCCATTTGACAAAATACCTGACAAGTTGTGCGTGCCTACGTGAATCAAGAGTCTCTACTGCAAGTTCCAGTCTGTCGACGCGACGTGTGAAAAATGCTGCGTGTTCTGCCGTAAGTGATTGTTTATCGTGGTGCATGTTAAAATTTTATTACGCGTTGCCGCAGTGCTGTTTTGTTAAACGTGTTGAGTATATTCCTTGGTGTTCGGCTCGCCGCGCTTCTTTTATTGTAAATTACCGGCTGCGTCGGCGCGGTCATAATGAGCTTCCAGGAGCGGCGGCCAGTATGCTGTGTGAGTGATCGACCCCCTTGCCATTGCCGGCAACGAAAATATTATGCTGACGGCCCAGCGGCCGCCGCTTGGCTTGGGTGGATTCGACGCTAAAGCTTGTTGCATAAAAAAAAAAGAAAACTGCGTTAATGGTTGTAAAACAAAACGCCCACTCCCCAATTTTTTTTTTTAGGAGTCAGTTGACCCACAGTATATTTTTTTACAGGACTAGGCAGCTTAGCATTGTTCTAACGGGTAGTTTTCGTTTACGGGTAAAGAAATGCAAGGAGGCTGCATTACATTTGTAGTTATAATACGTAAGAGTTGCATATACGTTGAATTTTCAACATTTAAGCATTGCTAGCAACTTTGTAAGTAGTACCACATGCACAAGGTCTTTAGGCAGTGAACATTTGACCAGATAATTGTTTAGACGTCGCAGCTTGAAAACATGCTGTTCCAGCCTGCATTGCTGGTGGAGTCACAGGGCAGCTTTCACTGTTTTAATGCAAGAAATTTTTCCACCTTCCTAAGCTCATCCAGCATCGTCATGATCAGACAGAAATTCTTGTGTGGTGTGACATTATTTGTAGCTGGCTTGCATAAATTGTGTTGACCGTAACATGTTGAGCATGGGTTAAACGTGTTGATTCTTACAAATATGCATGTGATGGGGATACAATCACGGTGCGAAAAAGATTAAACAGGGCGTGGGCTTGCCACCGTGCTCCTTCGCCATCCTATTTTTTCGTTTCGTCAGCATTTCAACTTGCCTACCCCTTGGAGGTATTGGCACGCTGAGACGTTCACCATGTGCCTCAGAATTTTAATGGCGCCATGAAGACAAAATACAAGTTTGTGTTATTCGAAAGATTTCGTGTGGTATGGTGCCCCCAGCACTTGTCCAAATGCAAACGATGCTTTATTCACTGAGAAATTCATTAATTGAAGCTAAAATTTTGCTTTTCCCGCTAAATCGTGCATTTTCAGGGTCTGCAATGACATCACAGGAACCGACCGCTCTGCAGCCGATTGGGAAACCTTCTTTACCGTTAGTTAACCTAGATGGTGCCACCATACCGTGGCAAGCCGCTTTCTGCTTTTGTTTTGTTTTTACCGTATTTAAACGTGGCTTGTTTTTGTTCAGCGAGAAAATAATTGTTTCGTGAAACATAGTGCTCGCTCCACAAATATGGTCACGTAAGACACCGTTGCTTGTGTCAATCGGCCATTGTTGTCCGAGACAACCCCAAAGCCCCGCAGTCCTGTGCAGCTAAACCAAGCATAGTGCGCGCAGTACGCATCGGTACTTCTATGCTTACGTGTGCTTTCCTAACCTTTACTGTTGGTCCCACCATTCTTACTACTGTAAAAAGAATGTGCCCTAAATTTAAGCGCAAATAGTTCATTCGGCAAGCTTATAGCCTCTGCCTAATTCGCGTTTGCTGTTGCCGCCCTCCGCTAACTGCAGAGCTGGCTGGTATGACATAGGTTCTGTTGCGGGAAATGAGCTAGTGGGTCGCATGGCCATTTCCTTTGTTCCTAATTTGTAGCTTATTTGAGTGGAGTTTATGTTAAAAATGGTGTCAGCATGATTCTAGCAACGGAATCCTTTGAATGAACCAAACTTGTGTTTTCTCTTCATGGCTCCTTTAAAAGCCATAACCCCGTTTCGCACCCTCTGGACCAGAGAATATGCTTGCACAGTGGAAATCTGGGGCCACAGATTTCTACCACCTAGGCATATTTAATAGGCTTAGTTTAACATTAATTCAGTGTAAGGATGCTTCTGTGCCTTTAAAGTATGGCTGAAAGCCTTGAAAGAATTGTCATGTATGTACAGTGCTCACGGATTGGAACGCGACACTGCAAGCGCGTGGCCTGCGCTACATGCAGCGCCGCCAGGGGACGCCCGTGGAAGCTAGGTGTTGCATTGTGGTATACCACGAGGATGAGAGTGTTTTGACCATAAGCTTGCTGCTTCCGGTTGCCAATAGGCGGGGCAGTGGTTCCCCGCAGCGGCAGCGCTGCGCTGTCAGCGACAGCCGCGTCCATGGACGGCGCTGCATGTATTGGCGGCCACGCACTCGCAGTGTTGCGTTTCAATCAGTGAGCACTGTACTTATTTTTTAGCTTGAAAGAACTGAAGGTGCCTTTTTTGCACCTACAAAAAAGAAATTCTGTCATGTCCTGTAAGAGCGAGTATTTCACGGCTTTATACCGCATATTTACGGCTTGTTTACTACTTGAACTTCCATTTTTTACAGGGCCAGGTGTTTGACGTGGAGGATGTACGTTGTGAGCTACCAGAGGAATTGGCTGCCTCCTGTTTCTATCTATCCTGCACGACCTGTAAGTGGAGTTTATTACGGCTGTGAAATGCATGAAAATCTCGATTTTGAAGGCTGAGAGAATATGAAAACATAGAAAACCATTGTGGCATTCTTGTGGTACCTTAGTGATATTAAGACATAAGAACATAGCAGAGATGGGGCAAAAAATAAGGAACCGATGAGGGTGAGAAACTTCCTGGTACCTTTCTTATTTTTTTTGTCGCATCAGGGCTGCGTCCTTGCTCCATGAATTAATTAATAACGACTTTGTCACCCTTGTTCACTGTGGTAGTTGCGTGGTGCCCACAGACAGTGTGTGGGGATTTTTCTTCTACCGCCTATTACAGATGAACTAAACCTTTAGACTTCTACTCAAAAGTCATATTATGGATTACATTACATCATTACATGAGTGAAACAATTCCATGCACCCAGAAATAGAATTTAGGTGAATTAACTTCAATGCCCTAGACGCAACTTGTGCCTAGCAGTGAAAAGGGTGTATTGCGTGCCTTTTTGCCACTGTGTTTCATGTAGTGTAATGAGTCTCACTGGCCATCGTAGCCCCCCCGCCCCCCCCCCCCCCCCCCCCGAACAGCTATTTACTCTAGCAAATATAATGATGGTCCTAATTGTAGAAGGGTACCCGCCGCGGTGGCTCAGTGGCTAAGGCGTTGCGCTGCTGAGCACGAGGTCGCGGGTTCGATTCCCGGCCGCGGCGGCTGCTTTTCTGATGGAGGCGAAAAGCAAAAACGCCTGTGTGTACGAGATTTCGGCGCACGATAAAGATCCCCAGGTGGTCAAAATTAATCGTTGGCGAATTGAATGCTGCAGGGTTTCTTTTGCACTCATTCATTTAGATCGAGAACATTTTCAATAAAAAACAGGAAAAGCTAGGATAGGGATCGCAAAGCAACACCCTTTCCATATCAAACAGGACTGCTGGTGCAGCATACAAAGGAAAAAGGGGAAAAAGACGGTTCCCTTAAAAAAGGATAAGATTGCAGGGTGTGGCCAGGTGCTTGTAACAAAATATTTTGTAAACAAATCAAATGGCATGGTTGGGGGCAATATTATGATGTTTATAGTAGGAAAAACCTGCATTATTTCCGAACAGTATGAATGCTCTGTGTGCAAACATATGCAAAAATGCTTGTGTGTTTTTAGCATTTGAGTGCACGTTACAGAGTAGTCAGCTCAAGTTACTGCGGTAGCTTTCCTCATTGCTGGTAAGCATAAACCGTGAAATTAAATTTGCTGTATTCGACCGCTTTAACCCTTTCACTGTCACTGATGTCCTGGTTCTGCACTGTTTGTGCTATCTGTCAAATCTTTCTAGTAGCTTGTATTTTCACAAAGTACAGAGCGACCACGCCCAGCTTTCGCTGCTTGGGGGTCACTCCGTGCACTGTACATCTGTTGGGATGAGTGACCACGTGGCACGCGTGCAATGATGGGTGCAAGTGTGCTATCCACCACGTTTTTCTAGGGTTGTTTTTTATTTCTGTTCCCGTGTCTGCTACCCATCGACACAAGGAAATATAAAAAGTGAGGAGCCAACCTAGAGGTTGGTCAGTTCATGGTGATGTACATTTTGCTTTTTGTAAGCAAGCACAGACAAACAAACTAGACAATGCAAGTGCTGTCTCGTAAACGAAATGCACAATAAAACTGCTGCCTTTATAGGTTCCAAAGAACGCGTAGACACAAGCAACTACTCATGATGACGACTGATCAATGCCTGTCTTAGCATGTTCATGCAATTTTATGTTGCCTTCCCTGCCCCCCTCCCCCCCCCCATATTGCTTTGTTCCCACAGTGCTGCTGCAATAATTTCATCTCAAATGTTCTTGCGAGGCTGTATAAATGCCCGTCATGAGGAGGCCATGAATCTAAACAGTACTTAGTTCTGAGTTGTGTTGCCTATGTAACAGTATGTCATATTTGATGTTCGTAAGCTCATTAGTTAATTTATGTGGTCTAAATTTTGTGGCTAATTTTGCAACCTAGAAGTTATACCTTCTCTTTCAGGACACTTGGTTCAGTATTGTATGGGAACACTCCTTTATATTTATAAGCATAACCAGGAAATGTTTGAGACGTGTTTGTTTAAACCCCTTCATATGCGATCAATGCGTTTGTCATTTCAGGTTCAAGCGTGGCAGTGGCTATCCCGTCCTGTGAGGGGTAAAGATGAGGCGACACCTGGTGTGGCAGGCGGCAGCAGCACGTATGGATCCAACCTGAATAAAATAGTCAGGTTTGCAAAAGTCGTGTGATTCATGTGATTTTCGTCAGCTTGCTCTTACAGAAACAGCTGCAGCATGAAACAGTGACTGTGGAGCTGGCTGACATTTTCTACATGCAGCTGGCTGTGGGGCGCTGTTATTTGACAGCATGCAAAGGGCACTCAAAAGGTGGAAGCTTGTGGGATACGTAGAGGACGGAAACATAAAGGATTCTTGGAGGACGCAGAAAGTCGGTGGCGAAATTTCAATACAGGGGACACACAAGGGACGAATGCGGTCTGTTGCCTTCAAGACATATAGGGGACACAGAAAGGCCGTATGGTGTCTGTGTTGCCTTTGGGAGATAGACTGGACGCATGGAGGACGGAAACACACGGGACACTTGGAGTACGCAGAAAGTCGGTGGCGAAATTCCAACACAGAGGAAACACACAGGACGCACGCAGTCTGTTTCCTTCGGGACGCAGACTGTCTTTTGACTGGACATAGAAATTTTCATAAGGGCGCAACAAGAACGTGATTGTAAAGGCCGCAAAAGGAAAATGTAGCTGAAACGGAAGAGGACCTGAGAGCGGAGGTTCTGGAAAAAATGTTTCAGACAAAGTTTGACGTTTCAGTCACCGGCGTCAAAAAAATTCACCGGCATGGCTGGCCTTTTCCGGATAGGTCTACACCAATTATACTGGGCAATCTCTATGTCGTTTAGAAAGCTGAAGTGCTGCGGAATGCTAATTAGCGCAAAGGGATGGAAAGGGACTAAACGTATGTCAGAAGGAAGCGAAAAAATGTTTGCTTGAGGGCCGCCACCGACAAAAAAAAGGCATGAAAGTTATTCTTTCGTTTAAAAAATTTCCCCGAGGGGAAGAATGTGAAAGTGCGAATGCAGGAGTTGAATTTGCGCGGTTCGGTAATGTTCGCGAAAGAGAGATCACACACACACACACAACTACAAAGAAAGAAAGATGCATTTATTCACAGACACCCATTTGTGTTGTTGTACTTGATTGCTAGAGCGGATCTCAGCTTTGAAATTTCGTGTCAGTACTCCTTTAAGCGGGTGCATTAGCCCTTCTCACGCCCGATTCTTGGCCAATCGCCCTAAGTGGGTATGTGCTAAAGAAATTAGAAACTCTTCTTGGCCAATCGCCTTAAGTGGGTATGTGGTGCGGATGGACGGACGGTGGTGGACGCGTGATTCAGGGTCGCTTAAGAAGTGCATTCGCACTTAAAAGCTTAAAGTGGACGGAATTGCGTATGTGTGGGATGGCGTCACAAACAAACGTGTTCCCACTCTCTCCCAGTCAATACAGCAAACAGACGTAGCTCATGCGTCGTCTCAGGATTGGCGTGATAAGCTTGACTGATTGCTACTGTTCAATGTTAACTCACCTAGTATTCCTGATAAAAGTGCAGAGTTAGAGCACATAGGGATTGAGCACGCACCAGACGACACTTTTATCACTGAGTTATGGTTTCACACGGCATAGAAGGTCGTGAGGTTTGCCCGTTTGGATAAAAATACCGAGGAAAGATCGCCGTAGTCACGGCGGAGTGTGGCTATTTTTTTCTCAATACAATAGCGTTCTATACAACATCCATAAGATATAAAACAATGTGGGGCAAAGTTTATACTAATGTTCTTGAGATAGCGTTTGGAGGAGCTTACAGGCCACCTGTATCCAATGTAAGTTTTTTTGATTAAGTTAAATGATTTATCCACGAGCTCAGGATACAAAACAAGAGCGTAACTGTAGCTAGTGATCTTAACTTACCACTCGTGGACTGGAACGAATTATTACCAGGGGGCAGTGAGCCCCAGTCAGCCTCTTCGCTCATTGACATGTGTTTCTGTCATGGTCTCCAACAGGTAGTGTACGAATATGCTGCCGTTCAGAGCGACAGCAGATCTATTTTGGCTCTTCTCTTCTTCATAGATAGCCGTAATAAAAGACCTTACGAATCAGAGATTTTGCTAGGAATATCTGTCCATTTTATTGTTAGGCTTTGGCTGACGATGAACCAACAATGTGGTAACATTATTGCGCCTTCATTGCACAGGGATTTCTATATAGCTGATGATACAGTGATACTTGAAGAGTTAGACTTGTGCTACGGACACTTTGGTGTGGATAGTCGCCAGCCTAGTGTGGGTGGTAACAATTTACAGCTTAGGTTTAAATATTCAGCTCTAAATGCACAGCGAAATACGTCTCTTTCAAAGTAAACAAGAAGGGAATAGCTAATCGCTGGATTAGAAAAGAAATCATTCAACTAAAAAGGAAGGTAAACGATACAGCACAACCCCCCGCCGACACACAGTATAAATTTCCAAGGGTGAAGTATGCACTTTTTCAAGGTTTCAAGAGATTTTTTCACTCGTGATGAGAGGCCTCAACCTTTTACCATCTTCAACCCAACACGGGACAGATTTGATTTTGAGCAGTACCATCACCCTCCTCAGCGTTTCAGACGTTTTATCAATGTCTACGGCGAGTACTCCCCTGACCCTGTGTGACAACTCATCATGTGCTACAATTGTGGTATTCCTGGACAGATTACGCATCTTTCACCGTCGCCGTAGAGCCCCACGATATCAGCAACACCAGCCAGTGTGGCACTGCCCTAACACTCATGATTTTCGCCATAAGACTCGTCGGCCACCGACTTCATTCGTTGGCCGGCAAGGTTTTTAAGAGGGAGCATTGTAGAGACAAAAGTTTGGAGAGCCTTTTCGCTGCAGCAGAAGGCCGGAACCCTACAAGCCGTTGCTGTTTTCATAAAGGCTTGCTGTACAAGAAGAATTACTCAGTCATTGGGTGTCGTCTCCTTATGGTTGTTCCCGAAAATTTAGAAGCCTTGTCCTTGCAATTATGCATGAAGACGTCACATCGAGCCACATGGGGCTTGCCCGCACTCTGCACGGCACCAAACAACGTTTTTACTGGCCAAGCATGCTTAAGGTGCCTCAACGTAACGTCGTCTCTTGTATTCATGCAAACGGTACAATCATTCAACGACTGTCCAGCAGGTCGCCTTCAGCCACACAGCCCACCATTTGCATCTCCCGAACAAGTAGGAATTGATTTATTAGGCCCCTTCCCAGGCTGATTGAGTGGAAACACATTGATCGCTGTGTGCATGATTTACCTCTCGCGCTCTGCCGATACGGCTGCTCTATCGCCTGCCAGTGCTTCTGAAATCTGCCATTTTTTACTTCGGGGTATTTTACTTCGCCATTGGCATCCTTAAATCGTATTCAGTGACCGTGGACGCCAGTTCACCGCGCACGTCTTTTAAGAGCTCCTACGCCTGTTTGAGGTGCATTTCCGAACTTCACCCCATATCACCGGCAGACTAATGGTTGGGCCGAGCGTGCCAACCGTACCTTTCCAGCAAACCAATAACATCTCTGCGACGTCCAAAAAAGATCCGAACGTCTATGCCCAAGCAGTATCTCTATTGATATCCCTACAACGTGCAATATTTTTATGAAAATTTTTGGATGTTGAGATAACGTTGCCGGTACCTTAATGTGGGACGTTCTTTCAAGTATGCTCAAAACGTACTCTCGATGTTGCTGCTGCTTCATTTGTGGACAGTATTTAGACATATTTTGCCCTACGTTGTTCACATGTTGCTGGTATGTCCGTTTTAGGTGCAATGCACTTCTTAAGCGACCCTGAACCTGCGTCCACCGGCGATGTCCGCGCACGTGGAGATGGGCGCGCGCTGCCTGGCCGCTGACATGGCACATACCCACGTGGGGGATTGGCCAAGAATCGGGCGTGAGAAGGGCTAATGCACCTGCTTAAAGGAGTACTGACACGACATTTCAAAGCTGAGATCCACTCTAGCAATCAAGTACAACGACAACACAAATAGGTGTCTGTGAATAAATGCATCTTTCTTTCTTTGTAGTTGTGTGTGTGTATGTGTGATCTCTTTTTCGCGAACATTACCGAACCGTGCAAATTCAACTCGTGCATTCGCACTTTCACATTCTTCCCCTCGGGGAAATGCGGGGAATTTTTTGCTTCGTACATGTCTATTGAAGTTACACCTATTTTAGCTATACCTGCTATACTTTTTTTCAAACTCTCCGCCGGCGTACTGTGTTCAAGTTACCGAGGGGTTTTGTATGTGTTTTGTATGGGTTTTGTACCGAGAGTTGTATGCAAGTATTGTAATCCACCAATATTTCTTTTACGGAAATATAAATGCGGGGGACATTATAAATAAATCAGACTCAACATATGCCTGAACAAAATTTGATGCTCATAGGAGTTTTTATTTAGTGAAGCCACAATTTTACTTGGTCGTTCTACCTTCGTAATGAAAATACAAATGCTCACCTGACAAATCGCTGGCATCACTGTTCAGCCACATATGAAACAAAAAAATTTCCTCAGCTTGTACCGATGGTGAAAGGCTGGAGGAACAGGAAGAAGCTGGCGGGCTCTCCCCCGGTCACTTTCCTCACCGTACGGGCATCTTACCCCGCAACGGCGAAAGAGGCGGCACTAGCCCTGGCCCGCATCACCAGGCTGCCACCACACATTATAATCCTTTATTCGAAGACGGCCATACAAAACTTCATTCGTGGTAGCGTTTCGGCTACAGCACTCACGATACTCCAAAATCCCCATACTCAACCACTCGACATCGCCTGGACCCCGGCCCCCACTGGGGTCAGAGGCAACGAGGCGGCCCACAAAGCAGCACGAGAACTAAACAGCCGTGCTAGGCTCGCTTCTACTCTCTAACACAGTTCTCGGTCGGTACGCGATTGTCTGCTTTCATATCAAGAAGCTACGCAGCATTATCGGCTCTCCCGCTGCCGTTTTCCCACTGCCCACACATCCTTCACCAACGTTCAGAAGCCCCTTTGGCGACTCCTTCAGACCAACTCCCTCGCCCGCCGATCCCTCCTCCGCAAGACCTACTCCTCTGAGTTCTCTGCACCCAACTGTCCCCTCTATGACTCCCTGGACGCACTAAGCCACGGCATGTGGGCCTGTCTTCTTAGCACATTCCACCCATCTCCAGCGTCGAGCAGTGGGAAGAAGCGCACGGCTGCTCGCAACCGGCAGCGCAGCTACTTCTGGTTGACCGAGCCGCCACTGCCGCCGCCAGCCTTCGGCCGGCCGCCACAACGCGTTCCTACTCAACTTGCTTGGAAAATAGAGGGATATCTCTCTCTTTCTCTCTCCATTCGTCGAAGACCCGGCTGTTGCACCTGACATGGATTTCCTAACTTGCTCCTGAAAGGTCTCCATGAGTGCCTACCGGGGTCGTTTCGTCAGTTGGCTTAAACATATGTGACAAGGTGGACCGTGTAGCATGTGCTCGAAACAGCGGCTACCGGGTTCGCGAACTCAGCGCCTGCAGCGCGAGCTGTTTGGTGCTGCCTACTTCCGTCGCGAGCGTACGTGAACTGGAAAGTAGAACAGCACGCGAGAGATCACTTCACAAACGCTGGGCAGAGTATTCTAGAAGGGCAAGTTGGATGATGCCGGGTGCTCGTCCCGAGGCACACGCTCACGTGCACTCGGTAATTTCTTTTCTTTTTTGAGTGCTCCTCACGTGGCGTAAGACCACGCGCAAGCCTGGGCGATGCCGGTTGCTCCTCACGTGATTCACGCTCACATGCGGTTGTATTTTCTGCGCTCAGTATTTCCTTTTTTGTGAGCCCCTGACGTGGCGGAAGCCAACAAAAGCCTGAAGGAAGCCGTGCGCTCTTCCCGAAATGCACGCTTGCTTGCGGGCGGAATTTTGTTGGTATTTCTTCCCTTCCAACCAAGAGCTTAATAAACAGCCCGGCAGTGAAAAGATCCCACATTTTAGAAAAAAATATCAACAGGCATGTTTAATGTCCATCAATGTTTTTCTGTTAAAAAACACTTTTCCATGTTTTGAAAGCAATTCTAGCAACACCAAGCCGAACATATAGGTTCGAAGGCAGGTGAAATACTTTGTTTGAAACGGGCATCGCTGATTTTAAAGATTAGCAGACCTTCAAGGTTGGCGGTCACTTTAGGATTTTGCAACTTCAGGGTTTTTACGATTCGTTGGAGTTCATTTTAGTCCTAAGCTTTACTATCCTACTTCTGGAGCCTCACAATTATACCACAACTTTGGAAAGCTCATTATCCTTGAAATTGTTCCGTGTGATGTTAAAGTTTTCTAACTGTGCACCACACTTCAGCTTGGTTCCAATATTAATATATTTCGCCATACATACAAAAGAGGTGACGTAAACATTTTATGGTAAGTGATGTCAAGACGGCATGCACTCCCTGCATTGGGCTCAGCTATTTCACATGGCTTAGTAAAAGTCTGTGCTGCCACAAAACAATAGGAGTGTCCATATGTGTTTCGCCAAAATCTGACACCTTTTGTTCTTTTGCGCCTTAATAGTCAGTAAAAAAATACTACATTCTTAAGCATCATACACGTGTGTTTCACAAATTCTAAACGCAAAAGGGACCGATAATGAAGCTAGCGCACTTCCCTGAAAAAAAAAAAAAAACGTGTGCTGCAGTCGGGATCGTTCGCGAGGCTTAATAAGCTGTTGGGATAGGAAATGGACGTTCCTAGTAATGGTTTATGAAGTAAGATGTTGGCTTTATGCGTTATATTTTCAATTTAAACTTATACACACGTAGTGTCTTGAGATATCAAACATACAACCTCTGCGCTTTTGATTCTGTTGTTTGAATTTGAATTTGCTTATGTTGGACTACTCGAATTAGCAATGCGAGATTGAGGCAGATAAATCATCTTTATTTTATTTTAGCCAGCAAAATTTCTTATACAGAACGGATTTTATTTAAGCCTTGAGGTTCGCGGCCAACAATGTTCTTTTATTTGTATCAGAGCCATGAGCGCCGTCTGCGAACTCTGGTCTGCTTCATTCTACCCGCAATGCCCAAAGTGGGGCATGGATTCCTCCAGTTCAGATAAAAACTAATGTGTACTAAGGCTACAGTTTGAACCGTTGAAACGTTCCTTATTTGATATGTTGTTTTGAGACCGAAAAATAACGACGGTGCTATAAAGCCAGATCATATGAGCCAATCCAATCCACTGGTCATGACCTTCGGCGTGCAACAAGTGCAACTGTCAGACGCGTGCTGCGCCGTTCAGTTTAAACGTGTAACAGGATGAGAGCCTTGAATTTTACTCAAATGCCTACTGTTACTGCTGTGAATGAACGAAGACTGTGTGGAGGCATGTCAATTATGTTGTGAACTCAATTCGTCTGCAAGAGCTCAGCGAGTCGAAAGCGCGACGACAGTTGTCACCGATGCAACGCTATTTAGACCGTTGCCGTTGCGACCTTGTTCATCGCCTTCCCCTCGTGAGTATTGTGCATCTCAACGTCATTACTAATGAAATATCACGCTTCATTAGTTTTGCCAGCATATCTGTGAAAAGGCATATAGGTTGTACGTTGTTGCTGGCGTTGTGTGAAACGTGCCTTTGAAATGAAGTGGTGGCGTTACAGACGGGACGGAGCGTTAAGTAGATAAACACTTGCGCTTCGTTTCTTTAGTAGAGAGCGTTTCGCGATGCAATGACATAAAGATAACGTACTGACTACAGGGAAAGCGCGCCGCTGAGCCAATGCATTGGAACCGTACGACACACAGCGGCAGACATGATACAACGATTTGAAGGTTGCCAGTTGAGCTTTTGCTTACTACCAACGGCTAAAGCGATAGGTTGTAATCTGGCAACGTGCTACTGTGGCGTTTCCGCGTCCGGCTAGCGAAGCATGCCGGGATTAATTTTAATATGGTGGACCGCTGGCCAGGTGGATATTGTGTAGGCGGCGTCGACAGCATTGCGTAGTTTATCTTCTGTTGGTAGGTAACCGACGTGTTGTTGGTTTAGCTTGTGACTTATATGTACTGAGACTATTTGAGCAAGATGTGGCAACGCTCACACAACACTTGCGCCCAAGCTCGAATGCGACTGATCGCATGCGGGAGGACGCCAATGGATCAGCTGATCCGTACTGGGGCGCACAGAAAAATGAATCTCCTTCATGATCTCCGTGCATTTTTGCGCTGTGCCGCTTTATTTGCCATTCTGTGACATTTTGCGAGTCCTTCAATGCTTCACAAACGAAGTGAACTATGGCTTTAGATGAATATAAAACTTTTATTGACACACAAAAAAAAACGCTATCGCATGGGCCAACGCTGATATTGCCAATGAGTCACGGCCCTTTGAATCACAGGAACGAAAGAGCGCGGTCGATCGCAGGCCAACGAAGTCGCAGAATCCATGCCAAGGGAGTATGCGAAATACAGTCTGCAGCGTGTCCCGTTTCCCCTTCTTTCTGTATTCGCCAAGTTCTAGCTGCTTTCCACCACTTCAAAGGGAAAGCTGGCGGGACTGAATGGGCATTACTGAATGGGAAGTCACTTGCCGCACAGAGCGCGCGAGGAGAGAACATTGACTTATTGACTTATTGTGACTGATTAAAAAAGAAACCGCATTTCGTTATCTCTTTTTACGTTAAACCTTCCCGAACGTTTGCGCGAAAGTTCGAAGCACGGTGAGCTGTAAGAAGTTCTATGAATAAAACAACTCGAACCGAACGATTATAAAAGCTCCTTTTATTTCTCTTCCAACGGAACGATCGCTGGCTGGCACTTCGTAGCCTGCAGTGAACTTGCGGTAGTCAAGGTCAGATTGGAATCGCTCTTCCGGCGTCAGTTGAGGGGCAATAGATAGGGTGCTTAACGTGAAGAAAGGAATGACAGCCTCGCAAGCGCCCGGGGAGGCACTTGATTAGCGCGTGCATCCGAGTTGAAGCAGTTGTACAAGTTTTGCACGAACGCAGATCTGAGCTGGAGACTGCACACACACTGCGCAAGGCAGGCGTACACTTAAAAAAATCGAAACCAACCTGAACTATGCAATTACTCTTTCTTCACTATTAGATCCTAATTACAATGAAATATTTTATAGAGCTAGTTTTAATTACTGAGGCAATTATCTGTAACAACTTTGCTGCAGTTGTTTGTTTTAGTTAAATAATTACGGAACAACTTTTGAGAAGACCGAATACAATTTATCTGGCAACCATGCGAATTGTATCATGTAATCGCCCACGATTCGTACGTCTCGGAGCTCGCTTTATCCTCCTGCGGAAAGGCAACAAACGCCGTACTAAAAGTACAGCGTTTGTTGCCTTTGCGTACGCCAAACGCTCATTTTTTTTAGTAGAGCGCTAAGGGGAGTTTTAGTAGAGCGCCTCATCAGTTTTTCGTAGCGACAGGCTCATGCATGCAGCGCCATCTCTCGAATACTTTGCGAAATGACTCGTCGGCTGATCTACTAGCGGAGCGCCGGAGTGGTTGGACATTTAACGACTATTCAAACAAGTGCAAGCAAACGCTTTCCCGTTCGTGTTGAATGCAACACGGCCACAGCACGACATAAATATTCTCTTACCTGAGTACTTTCTATAAAGAAAGCGTTGATATACCGCGGAACTTCTTTCGTGCAATGTCACAGAACGCCGTGAACCGAATGCCCAGTTTTGGCGCATACATTTTATTCAACTTCAAAACAATCCAGAGTTGCGTTTCGAGCGAACGCAACGTCACGACATGCGTTGTAAGTGCGCAGCGGGATTGACAGGCGATCGGTTGCCTCCTCCTGCCCGTCACAAATTCGGCACTCACATCGCGCGCGGTTTGCGCGGTCCAACAGCCAGTCACTTAACTCTGGCGCGGAAGCCAAGAAAGCTTTTAGCCACGCACACTGTACATACCCGATGCCGAGGTTGAGTCGTACGTCGCTTGAGAAAGACAATCCATAGCATGGGAAGGACTGGCCACCGCAGAAGCACAACTGGCACAACGTCGCATCTCATCGCGAACGCGCCTACAACACACACACTCACACACCGCTTTGGTCGCTAGCCTGGCTACAAAGCTTTGTTTGGACAGTGAGCGATGTCACTACGATACAGAGCTGCGCGAGGTTGATGGGCTAAGCACTTGACGTGTTTAAAAACATAGGAGGAAGGAACTTTGTGTATCATAAGCAAATTACTGTCGACAGAAAAGCGGAACCGTGGGTACTTGTCGTGCTACTTGCCGCCATGTTGGAAACGCAAGCGGCCCTACGTACGCACTCTAATTCGCTGAAATAGCGTGCGCTCGTCTTCCGTCCGCTAAACGCAGAAGCGGCTTAACGTACGGCGCATGCGCAGTGAGAACGACGCAAAGTAATATCGTTCGCTAACTGTTTGCATACGGTTGCGTAAGTTATTCAAGGACTCTGTAGTTTCCGCCCCGTCCGCTCCGTTGGCTTCCGCCTTCTCTCGAACCAACCAGCTGAAGTTCAAACTGTTGTGAAGCGTGCCTCAACGAAAGCGGTTGTTGGCGACGCGATCGTCAATGAATTAACAGCGCACTTAGACCAGAACATAACAAGAAGAGAAGATAGGACAAAGCGCTGAACTGTAACTGAGTTTTATTCATGCAAGAAACACATAAACCGGGATACATCCGATGGGAATGGCAACACCACCTGACGTAAACATCATCTCGCGCACTGCCAGCTACACGTGTTGCTTCTACTGGCTCCGCAATGCTGATTTGCCACATTGGCCTAGCTGTGTGGATGGTTTGTTCATATTCTTTAGCGCAGCCTCGTTTCCCACTCGTGCGTAAAGGCACAACGCCTTAGAAGTGTGTTCGGGATTTGTTTGTGTTCGCAGCATAGAAGGCGCCTGTTGTGCAGTCAGTAAAAAAAACAGAACGAGAGACTGTTCACCGTAACGGGGAAACCCTGATCTGCGGCAGTGATGTAATGAACACGAGTGGCAGGCATTTTCATTTTTACATCCTGTGTGTATGTATTACTGCGATTTGGGCGGAGAAACTGTACAATGACAAAATTTGTGCGATGGTACTCAGCACGCAATGGAACGGAAGGGCCCAACCACTAAGCGCGCAATGTAACAGAAGATGATAGGTATGCCATTAGGCGACAATAAGCGAGTGGAGTGGATCAGGGAATGAACGCGTGTTAAGGACATATTAGTAGAAATTAAGAAGAAATGGACGTGTGCCGGGCATGTATTGCGAAGGCAAGGTAACCGTTGGTCATTAAGGGTAACAGAGTGGATCCCTAGAAAAGGAAAGCGTGGCAGGGGGCGGCAGAAATTAAGTTAGATGGGCAGATGAGATCAAGAAGTTTTCGGTGGTAAATTGATCGCAGTTAGCGCAGCACCGGGGTAATTGACGTTCTACAGGAGATGACTTTCCTCAGCAGTGGGCGTAGATTGGCTGGTGATGATGATGACTCACTTTCAGTTTGGCAACACAGTTAAAAAATCAGCCACACGAACAATAAGAACTCCAACACTAAGAAGGAAAAAAAAACATTTTAGGCACAACAAGCGCTGTACAGCTGAAATACAGGTATGAAACCGTAAAAAAAAATAACATCACAAATATTCACTTTCAAGGAAGGCTAAGAGTGCAGATTGAAACTGTGAAGTCTGCGTCAAGATGGCTATATGGGATGGCAATGAATTCGGGGATGCTGAGTAGAAGCGGGGAATTTCAATAAGCATTTGTTCTGGCGAATATAGTGTTGCCTTAATGCGCATGATCAAGGCGAGATGAAATGTGCGGGGGTGGACGAATGTGAGGGCGTGCAAACGGGTGGGCGCTTTGATACAGAGTGGAAGTATGACAGCCTGGAAAATGTTTTGCGCGTGGCAAGGGATGGAAGGGCAAGGGGTTTTTTCAAGGAAGATACACTTTGATGTCGGGAGTATGATGATAAAATGAACCTTACAGCTTTATTTTTAATGGACTCTAGTAAGTTTGTAAGATAAAGATGGTGGGGTGCCATATTATTGACGCATACTCTAATGAAGTGTCTAATTAGCGAAAGATAAACGTAAAGCCTGGTGTCAGAGTTACCTGCCGTATTCGACGCTTTAAGAGGCCAAGTTTTTTCAGTGCTTTCGTAATGATTAATTCCACGTGAGAGTTCCAAGTCAGGTTTGCATTAAGAATAACTCCTAAACATCTAAATGAAGAAACTGGTTCATTTTGCATATGATTGATTATTGACTATTAGGGGACTGAACAGTGCTTGTAGAAAATTTTACATATTTTGTCTTTTCCGTATTAATTTCCATTTGCCATGTACGACACCAATTTGTTAACTTTGTTAGATCAGATTGTAAAGTGACTACATCATCCGGATGAACTATTGTTCTGTAAACCACACAGTCGTCAGCGAAAAAGTGTATGTGGGAGTCATTGTTGTTAGGTATATCGTTTATATATATTAGGAACAATACGGGGCCCAAAACTGAGCTTTATGGTACCCCAGATGTAACGCTTGCACATTGAGATAGGAAATTATTTATTTTCACTGACCGAGTTCGGTTATTTAGGAATGCCTCAATCCAACGAGTAGTGTTTAGGTCCAACTGGAGATTGCGAATTTTAAGCAGTAATCGCTTATGGGGCACGCGGTCAAAAGCTTTAGACATATCTATAAAAATGGCATCCACGTAAGAAGAAGAATGCCAAGAAGTGTGGAGATCAGTTATTAGTTCAAATAGTTGTGTCTGGCAGGACTTATTGCGCCTGAAACCGTGCTGTGTTTCCAGGAGAAGATTATTTAGGTTCAGGTGGGTCATTATTTGGGAATACAGTATGTGTTCTAATATCTTTCAACAAACTGATGTAATAGGTATTGGTCTATAATTACAAAGACTAGAGCTGTCGCCTGATTGGAAAATTGAAGTTTCTTCTGCTATTCTCCAGTCGTCTGGGATACATCCTGAGTCAAGTGATTGCTGAAAAATTAGAGCTAGAAGAAAAGATGATTTATCCATCGTGAGTATCAGTAGTTTGGCGGTGATACCATCGATTCCAGGACTGGTGCTATGGGAAAGGCGATTGATAGCGCAGGCTACACAATTTGCGGGGATAGCTATTTCAGGAAATGGATGACTTATTGCGATTTTAGCAAGGTTTAATGACTCATGTATTGGTAGTTCTTCAGTGAATACTTCACTAAAGTGGTTATTTATTCTCAGCGCACTCACTGTGTTGTTGTAAGCTGCCATTAACACTTTTTAATGCAGAGAATGAGTTAGTGTGCTTAGGGTTTACCGTGCGCCAGAACTTCTTTGGATCTGTTTTAGTAGAGTAGGTAAAGTTGAGTTAAAACATTTATCTTTGGCCTCAATAACCGCTGTATGTGCCAGTTTAGCGAGCTGCGTGTACTGTAGCCAGTCAGCATTTGCATTGGTTCGCGAAGCCTTCCTGCATGCTCTTTTTTTCTAATTTAAACACAGCTTAACATCCCGTGAAAACCAAGGATCATTGCTTTGTGTTTTAACGGTCAGTGTTGGAATGCGGGCATTTTCTATTTCTTTTAGCTTGTTTCGGAAGAAGCACCAGTTTTGGTTAGTAGATCTACTCTCAAAGTTTCTCTGAAAGTGAAGCGTGAAATCCGCGCGCATGCTGTTCATTTTATTGACGGCTGCGCAGGCGTAGTTCCCCAAGCATTTTTATTTTATAGTTATATCTGGACGTGGCAGCGACAGCAAGCAATGAACGAGTTTATGGTCACTAATATCTTCCAAAACACGAACGCAGGCGTTTACGGGGTGCTTTGTTAAAATTAAATCTAAGATGTGGTTTCCACGGGTGGGCTCTTGCACAAGCTGACTGAGGTTGTGAATTTGAGTGAAATGAATAAAACGGAGATATTCTGCACGGTTGTAAGGGTTTTTCAGATGCAAGTACGACCGATCAATATTGGGGTAGTTAAAATCTCGAGCTAGAATTATAATACGATTCAAGAATTTGGCAGACACTTCCTCTAGTGATTCATTTAGAAGGTCAACAAAGTCAATCTGACAATCCGGGGGGCGGTAACATACCCCAATAACACATTTGATAGATCCAATGCTGGCAAAAATTCAGACTAGTTCGAGGGGGAAGTCAATTGTTATTAGTGATGGCTGGTAATTCTATTTAAATACGATAATAACACTCTGTCCCCGGAATGCAGTTCTATCGTTGCGGAAAACAACAAACGAGCGAGGAAATCTGAATTCCCTATCTGTGATGACGTCAGAAAGTCACATTTTTGTTCCAAAGATTATGTCCGATAAGCAAGTGTGCATGTATGTTTTTTTTAATTTGTTTTAGGGAGCAAGGTGCGGAAATGTGCTAGTAATATTGATAGTTTTTTCCGATAAGGCTACTATAAGGAATTGGATCGGAATGTCATTGCGCAGTGAGAAATACTTTGATGACCGAATCTGAAGCAGGGTTGTACCGAAAGACACTGCCACGAAAGTGGAAGCTATTGAAGCGAATAGCAAATTTATCATTTTCCATGAGGGTTGACTTCACGAAATCGCGGAGCTCTTTGCGGGCTAACTGATGTTTAGGTGAAATATCCTCCTCCAGCCACACCTTTGGCCATTCGAGGTTTCAATTGAGTTTTGACGCATTAGGTAAAACTTATGATTTAGCCTTAAAGCTAAAAAATTCAACTATAATGGCACGCTGGGCATCTGGTCGACGCTGGCCTATTAGGTGAGCACGTTCAATGTCACCGACCTTGAGCTGGAAATCAATAGAGAAGACGTCTCGCTCTATCTCTTGCGATTCCTTATAGCCCTCGCGTTCTACTTCGGGTAAACCCTTCACGACTAAGTTGTTTCGCCGCATCCTGTTGTTCATGTCATCAACAACCTCGGCCAGCTCATCGTTAGTTTTTGCTACGGTTTGTTTGAGCTGCTGAACAGAATTATTGACAGCAGTACACTGGCGATGAAACTGGGAACACTACTTACGATAGCTTTTTCGATCGAGTTGATTTTAGCAATGATGTTAGTAACTTCTAGTATGAGCTCGCTCAATGGGGCCGAGGTATCGGTGTGACACTCTCTCAGAAGCACAAGAACATGTTCTTAGGAGCAAGGTTAGACTGTACATATCCTGCACATAGCAGATGAAGCACGAGGCACGCGGAAAGCACCGAGGTGACCCTAGGGCACAGGCCGCGGCCATGGCCGGCACCGGTGACAAAACGTTCGGTACAACCGTGCACGAGTACACGGCACGCAAGAAATGAGCCGATGCGCGCTCGGTATGTGCACATGTATACACCCATTTAGTCCTAAGGCATCGGTTCAAAATAAACAAATTGGGATCAGCAGCCACAAGAACTGAACAGAGCCGAAACAGAGTGCTAAAAACTATTCATACCTAGTGAACAAAAAACGACAACTCAGCAGCTGTAGGTTGTGGCCACAAATCCCGTCTTGACAGCAGCGATAATGCCTTGAAGGGACACTGAAGTGATATGTAAACATTGCGGGATTACTTGCGCAAATTGTAGTCCGGAGTCCCCAGGCCATGTTACGACCACTTTGGGCGCGTTTACGCGATTTTATTTAGTAGAAAAATTAATTCGAAAATGCTGTCCTCCTCTCTTTACGCTCGCCCATTTTCTGCGGCGTTTTCGCGTGACGTCGCGAGGAGCCGAGCTCGCAATTGGCTGCGCTACTGCACGGCTCCCCGGCTTTCAGACAGAGTCAGTCGGCCCAGCGTTTCGTCCGGCGGCTGCCGACGGGTCGTCGCAATTCGTTCGCTCAGTTGAAACAAAGCCAGGACACGTTTGTGAATGGAAGAATGGGCCTTTCTTTACTTGGTTAGTTTGTACACGGTATCTAGCTCCAAGTCAAGGTCGCTTCACACAGGCGCTGCACAAGCGCCCATGCGACGCTTCGCTGACTGGTACGCCAGTAGGAAAATATAAGGCCTCTTGAAGGCGTGGGAAGAGTCAGCGAAGTCAATATAGGTACTAAGGAAATAAAATCAACTGATATTTTTACCGTACAGGAGTAAAAATAAGGTGCGGGAAGCACTTTTTTGCGCTGGGCGAACAAGCAAAGCGGTCAGCAGCACGACTACGCATCTGCGAACGCTTTTCTGTCTACGAAATGCAATTGCTAGACGTGAGCTATTGTGGAAACTCGGGGGACGCTTACTGTACGAGCGCAATACAACAAATAGTCACCTAAGCTGCTTGAAATGCCAAAACTAAATAAAAGTGCAAACTTGTTGTACAATATCTATCTTATATTACCAAGGCCGGCGGAGCCCGTCCCGTGGCCGAGTGGTCTGGGGCACTAGGTATGATGCCGCAAGTGTTTTGCAAGTCACGAGTTCGAGTCCCCGCGGGTACGTGCTTTTTTTTTTTGTAAGTTAACTTTTTCGTTTTCTGCCGATGTTTTCTACATTGAGTTCACCTTTTTTTGGGCCACAACGTTCATGGCTCCACGAACTAGTTCACAGAACGCGCGCTGGCTGGCACTGGCGCGCTAGCGAGTTCTCGTTGGCGTGCTGTTGCCATAAGCACCGACTGCTTGCGGGCAGTGGGCACAGGTCAGAATGAACAGACCCTTGGCCTGGTGCGAACACGCTTTTTACGGTACAGGCATGAGTGAGGAAAGCTCCAAATATGGGGGAAAATCGCATGACATTTGGGCGTCTGCGGGTACGCGGAGGGCGTCCATGCACTGCGTAGGCCTCGGCTAGTCAATGCTATGATTCCAAGCCGTCCTGGGAGGCTTATCTTTATGCATTTTTACAGCTGACAACATGGCAGAAGCGCGGTACGATGATTACTGAATTATTGAGAATGCCCATCCAACAACGCCACCGGTTGTGTTTTACAGAACCGAAACCGAAACCGAAACTTGTTTGGTTGCTCACCTTGGGCATCGTCCAATCACGGTGCCCGCTCCTCCCAACGTCACATCTTTAGTTGGTGCGGCCGCCGCAAACCGTGCATGGGAGTTTTTCTTCTTTCGCGCTTTGTAATATAATTACCGATTTGTCAACCGGATAATCAATAAAATGTGGGCTAATTTGAGCCAGTCTACGCAGTGCAAGCAAAAACGGGAGCTTGACAAATTCACTTCAGTGTCCCTTTAAGTAGGCTCCGGTGGCGCCGGAACTTGTGGCGTCAGGTCTGCGCACCCTCTCTTTGCGGAACGAGGCAGCGCATGACTTGCGATGCGGCCCACGCAGTTGAATACGCCGCCGGTGAGCTGACACTGGAATCTAGTGAACAAGAAACGACAACTTAGCAGCTGTACGTTGAGGCCACAAATCCCCTTTTAAGCATCAGCATTATAAACCAAAGCAGCTTAAAAGAACGCAATTGTGACATTTCTATTTTTAGCACACCGTTCTGCGGAATATAGCAACCTTGTTTTCGCACAAGTTGGTGTCTCTTTTATGTCTAGCGCTGAACTGTAAATGCAACACGAAACTCGTAACAAGGCTGACTGCCAACTTTTACTTGGGTAAGACCTACCCCGAATAGCATGCTATACAGTCAAGTCATCCCACCTCTGCAACAAACAAAGCCTGCTGTATGCCGTAAAATTGAGCAAATATCAATTTCAGATTGCGTGTATCATGTTTTACTTCACGTGCATCTTGTTTGCGTCCTGATTATTCCGTCTGCCAGTCATGTTTGTTTCGAAATGCCACCCAAGTCCTTATATTTTGCATGTGATTCATTGGTGAGACTAAGATTTCTTAGCTTGTTTTTCCCATGTAGCTCCTGGTGCAAGCCAATGCCGTCTCATGCCCCACCCTGCACTGCATTGTAGGAACTGTGCGGTAGGTTTTCTTATGTGTCCTCATTAACTGTGCATGGATGCCAAGTCGAACTGCAAAAATATTCAGCTTGCTTGGGATCAGAGTGCAGTAGTAGCCAAAGTGAGTAGGGGGATCTACTATTTTGGTTTCATTTCCACCCGGTTTTTAAGCAATGCCGCAGCCACCACCGTCCCATGGCCGTTGTTTAAACGCAAAGGCCACTAAAAGAACATAAGCAAAATGCACATAATTTAATGAAAGCCTGCCTAAAAACTGACTACAATAGAATTTTAACCTCGGCAATTCGAATACAGTGACCACTGTAAATTTGACAGAGAGTTTAAATTAAGGTAAGACTATGTTTAATTGTGATTCTGCAGTAAAAAGCTCTTGCACTACTTTGATGCTTCTGCTGTACAACGTATACTTCAACTAAAAATGTAGGCCTAACAGCACAAGCGAACAGAACAACAGGACGAGTTTTTCAGTGATGTGCTTTTGAAGGTTTAGTCATGCATATATACCAACTAGCCCAGCTCGCCATTCTGCTGCAGGATGTGAAGTCCATGGCAGTGACGCTCTCCGGGTTTGTGCATGTTTCCTTTTGCCACATTTTGTGGACATGGCTTCATCCCTGTATATTTTGTCACTTCAATCTATCAAGCGGTTAGGATAGACACAGAAAAATATTTTTCAAGTTCAGATGGGACCTGTAGCTGGGCTAAAATGTCCTCACAGTCCCCATTCACGAAATATAATTCTTATAAATAGTGGTACCTCACATTAGCAGTCATAGATAGTTTTAATGTTGCCTTAGTAGTACCAATGCTGACATTAAATCGTATCCACTCGGCCCTCTACCTGTCTCTTAATGTTATACCCATCATCTAAAGTTCTATTGTCTGCTAAGTCGTCCTTAATTTAAGTGAGACCCTTTTAGTGAGCCTGGAAGTTTCTGCCCCGTAGAATAGTACTGGTAAGATGCAGCTGTCATACACTGTCTTTTTCAGGGACAATTGTAGGGGGCCAGTCTGTATTGTCCCAGTCTTAAAAGCTGTATTAACAACACAGATTTTCTTGTACCCATGCCTAGATTGAAGAACTGGCTTGCAAGGTAGCTGATATTGCAACAGTCTGGACAAGGCACCTGCTCAAGCTTCTGTTGACAGTCAACTTGGCGTAGGAGTTCTCCTGGTCTGGGAAAAAGAGAAGCACATTTTTTTCCACCTGCGAATGGCATCCTGCATTGTGTGTTAGTAGATATCTTCGTGTTGTTACAGACATCAAATTCTTTCACCAGACCCAGATGTTTATTGTCAGTCACATCCTGCGCAAATATCAGCTTTCTCGACAACCTGCGGTTTCTTAGTTTTTATTGCTAGAAGATGTATTAAATTTCTTTCAAGCTTTGGACAATGAAATTTTTACTGACTTTCCAACCAATACAGTCTGCAACTATTTGGCAGTTTCTGGCACCACAACGAAGAACGCAAACTGTTTAATAATCCCTACCATAACTGATGATGGAGGCATGCAACATTGAACCATCATTGAATCATTTCCGTGCTTCTATGCATTTTTATTTTGTGTTACTGTTCTTTGAGCGTATCACTTGGTGTAAATCACGTATTCCCGAAAATCTGTATTGTTGTAACTATTATTCAATCAATTCCGTGTTCCCCGTTTTTTCGTTTGTGCCCAGATCCTATCACTTTGTGTGAAATATTGAAACAGGATAACTTTGTATTGTTTTCCTAACCAAAGTTCAATCGGTTGTTTCTAAAGTTTCTTTGTTGTATTGTTGTGCTGCCATTTCACTAAGTGTGAATCATTTCATCAGGTAAATTCATGAAAAAGGAACAGTTCTAGTTAGCAGGATCCACTCATCGATCATGAAGAACAGGTAGCCAGGTCTTCCCGAATGAGGGAGAGACGGGTTTCTCTTTTCGTTCCGTTTTAAAATGTTCCCGCCATAATTTTTTATGGTTGACCGAAGCTGTGGTAGACAAACCAGTACTGAAGCGGGGGAAAGTGGCAGCCTGGAAAAAGAGAATGTTCTAAAGCTCCAACATAACCGGGCGTGATTTCCAATTTATCATTCGAGGCTATGTTCTTGGATGCTTCAAAATAAAGAATAAAACAAAGCTGTCTTCTTCAAGCGCCCAAACACCTTCAGTTTATTCTCCCGATCCCTGCTTCAGATATCGCATCACAGCCTTGTCGCCGTCGTGGTTTAGTGAACCATGACAGACAGTTGGAAGGATAAATTCGTCCGTAATCCAGAGCTTCAGAGCCTCTTGCGCTGAAGGAATGGCCTAGACCTGACCGTAGGCACTAACCTAAGCGCTCTGTCAACAATGCAAGAGGGTTTCTAAGCAGAAAAAAACCATCGACTGTGTTCCGTAAAAAATCACTCAGGAACTGGGGATAGCAAAGAGTGCGGAGGTATATTAAACCTTTTGAACTTTTTGTTTTATGTTGACACGGTAAACAATAGGCTCGGTAGTTCTTTAGACTAAAGATTTAATAAACGTTGGGCCGATTACAGTGCGGAGACTTCTTATAGGGCATTGAATTCGATATTGTTAAAATAAATTTAAAACAATACTTTTAGAGAAGTACAATTCTCGTTGCGAAACAGTTGGCAATGCCGTTCAGCAGTGTGGCTTTCTTACACGTGCGGTAAGATGTTTTTAGGTCTAAACATGTCCATTTATCACAAACTTGAATAAGCCCGCACAACAAATAAAAAAGTGGTAGGCTGACGGAGGGATGCTGTAATGATTTGTCGGAAAATAAAATTCACGAAAAAGAAAAGCTTAGAAAAAATGTATAAAACCAGGGCATGTCCACTGCTGCACTGTTCTGTCGCTTTTTTCAACAGGTGCAGGACTCTCGATTTTGTGAATAATCTGTGAATTCGTTATGGTTTTTTGCACTCAACCAAGGACTTATGCGAGTATATGATCGATGATTCCGTTTAAAAACAAAAAAAGGAAGCTGCACGCTTGCGCACGTTTGCCTAACCGGTACCGTATGAAAATGCAGATATGTCCGCATCTCATTCGAAGGCTGGGCCTGCATTGTTTGGCAGGGTCAGCCAGATGATGCGAGGCGGAAAATCACGTACGTGGCATCGCTCAGACGGTTCATAACTACAAATGGGCCGACGTAGTGCGCCAGCAGTTTCTCGCATTTTCCACGTTTAAGCAATGATGTCCACAGCTATACTACGCCGCTGGGGCGTACGTAACGTCGTGTCGGCGACAATAGTACTGTTGCTTAGAACGTCCTTGGGGGGTGAAAATTCGTTATCGGGATACCGACTTGCTTCTTCAGTGAGGCAGTGTTCTGGCTACAGATAGGTCATCATGCATCACAGAAACGAGAATGGTGTCGAGACGGCTGCGTGGTTGTCATGCAAAGACAACGTGGAAGGGACTGTAGTGGGTAGTTTTATGCCTAGCGGTATTACAGGCGTAGGTAATGAAAGGTACGATAGCGTCCCAGTTTTTCTTATCAACGCCGACATACATTGAGAGCGTACAGGTTAAGGTACGATTAGTGCGCTTGGTCCAACAATTACTGTGTGTGATACGGGGTGGAGTGTCGGAACTGCACGGCATAAAGGCGTAGAAACTCTTCAAAGACGTTTGTGGTGTACTGACATTCGCGAAAACTGATTACAATTTTAGGAGGCCCATGGCAAAACAAAATGCTCGAAGTAAAAATGGAGACTTCAGAAGCAGTGGCAGACGATGGAGCAGCCGCTTCGGAGTAGCGCGAAAGCTAATCCACGCACGCAGTGATCCATCTGTTTCCCTCGATTAGTGTTGAAAGGGACCTAGTAAATCAATTCCAACTTTTTCGAAAGTTGGAAATGGTGGGCTCTCCGGCTGTAGGCGGCCTGCCTGAGCAGGCGTTGAATGCTTGTACCGTTGGCACTGGGTAAAAGAGGCGACGTAGCGTTTAGTCGCCTTACGCAGGCTTAGCCAATAAAAACGTTGTTGGGTGCGGTGCAGAGGAGTGCAGGTGATTTCCATGCGGTCAGGCGTGACGTCGTCATGCGTAAATGTGAGTGCAGTGCTTGGGAAGCTTCGGGCGACAACACAAAGGAGACGACAGCAAATAGCTGGGTACATCTTTGGCATCAAACTGTTATAAAGACTCAAACGGCTTGTAGGGTTGAGGCCTTCTGCTGAGGCAGAAAGTCTCTCCAAATGTTTGTCTCTACGCTGCTCCCACTTAAAACCTTCAGGATAAGGGAAATGTTAAAAATCGAAGCTAGGTACTCGTCAAGGTTGCCAGTGTCAGAAGCAGTCGTTTCCGAAGACAGTCAGCGTCCAAGTGTTTGCGCCCGCTAGTTTTCCGGCAGAGGAGAACAACGCCGAGGAGAGGATGAACATCGGCGGCTTCCTGTAGGTGGTGTGAGACTGTGGACGGAGGACGGGAATTCCCGACGCTGACGGGGTTGCTCTCATGAGAATGAAGTCGGTGGCCGGGGAGTCGTATAGCGAAAGCGTGAGTCTTAGGGCAGTGCCACATTGGCTGGTGTTGCTGATATCACGGGGCTTGGCGGCAACGGCGGCAGACGAGAAATTTGTCAAGGGATTCCAAAATTGTAGCAATCCGGGAGAACATGTTAAAAAACAGAAATCGGATCCAGGTGGCCTTTAAAGTCCTGCAAACAGAATTTCAAAAATATTAGTATAAACTTGCACCACATTGTTTCAATATCTGATGAATGTTGTATGTCACACCATTGTATTGAATACAAAAATAGCCGCACTCCGCCGCGACTACTGTGATCATTCGTCATTATTTTTATCAGGGCGGGCAAACCTCACGACTTCCTATATGGCGGGGAACCACGCCTTAGTGATAAAAATGGCGTCTGGTTCACGCACGATTGCTATGTGCTCTAACCCTGCACTTTTATCTTGAATACTACGCGAGTTAACATGGAACAGTAGCAATCTGTCAAGCTTATCCGGTCAATCCTGTGACGACGCATGAGCTACGTTTGTTAGCTGAATTAACAGCGAGAGTGCGGGAACACGGTTGTCTGTCACGCCAACCCACACATACGCAATTCCGTCCACCTCAAGCTTACCAAACGAAAGAATCACTTTTATGCCATTTTTTATCGACGGTAGCGCTCAACCGAATATTTTTTTCGCGTCTTTCTGAAATCCCCTTAGTCCCTTTTAGTCTCTTTAGGCAAATTAGCATTCCGGAGCACGTCAGCTTTGTCAACGAGATTGGATCGCCGCAGTATAATAGGTCTAGACCTCTCAGGAGAAGGCCCGCGAAGCCGGTGAATTTTTTCGTCGCCAGTTACTGTAACGTCAAGCTTTCTCTGATATATTCTGTCCAATACCTCCGCTCCTTGGTCATCTTCCGTTTCAGCTACGTTTTCCTTCCGGCCCTTTACAATCAAGTTGTGGCTGAGGCTTCGCTTTTCCAACTATTTCTCCGCAGTTCCCTAGTAAAAGCTAAAGTGATATCACGGCTACTCCAATAACTTACACCCTCCTCTAAAATTACTGCGATTGCAACAAGGAATTTTTTCATTTCTCTATGTAACTTTATACTGTCTACAACTTCGTAGTTTTGAAGCCATGTTGTCGCCTGTGTCGTCAATCTTTGATATTTTCCCAATTGAATCCTCTGCTTACGGTTATTGTTATTTTGGAACCACAATTTAATAAGTTGAGGAAAATTACACCGGAACTGAATTGTACGAATAAATCACAAACTAGTAAATACACCACAAAACGAGCGTAAAACGTTGCTTAGCCACTAAATGTAACGATTCCACTTGAAGAGGGCTATGTGTAGTTATCACGCAGTTATATTTTTTGCGGTTCAAAAAAACTACGCAACCCTTTTTGTTCTCATTCTGAACAGAAAATCTTCTCGTATGTTAGGTCGCAATACATCAATTCTTCCGCCCCTGAATCAGAAGTTTCCTTTTTCTCAGAGTTCCTAACGGCGTAGACATTTAAAAACGCGAACATCTTTAGGGTCAGTAAAAGTGATGGCAAACCAAGTCCAAGACACGAAGAAAGAAAGAAGCAAAAAAGAATAATCGAATGTTGTTACGAAGCACTGAAGTTACATGAAATGAGACCAAAAAGCCCCATCTTTACACAACACCCAACAATCATTACCGCTCGCTCAGGCCGAAATCTCTAACTCGCAAAAAGCGCCCCGACTGTGCTCTCTTTGCACGAATAAAGAAACTCCGATGTAAGTGCAATCTTATAGAGAAAGCACGGGGTAGGACTGCGCGGATAAGTTTTTTCCAAGCAGTGGACCGAAAACTACTCACTCCAAGCAGGGCAAGTGAAATAAAAGAAATATAGGCAGTAGTGGAAAAAAGGCTGAATAGTGCAGCAAAGAGCGAAGAGAGTACTAAGGAAACAAGCCACGAGTACTTTCGCCCTCTTTCTCAACCTTCTTCGTCCTGTCTCGTGGAAGTTTGCTTATCTTTAAGAGGCCTTCCAACATTCTTTCCGAAGCGGAACAAACAAGCGCTTAACCATAGCTTCTGAAATGTTCTTTGCAATGTTTGTTCCTTCTAATATTTACATTGCCATTTTTGCTCCGCAATGTTGAAATAGTTTAAAACAAGTAGTTTCTGACGTGAAGACGACCGAACCATCATAACCGCAGTGCTTTACTTTAGGTTAGGTAGGTTCCCGGGTTTGGCGACTGGTGTTACTACGTTGGTATTATTTGCGTATGCTGATATTAAATTTCTCTACCACTGCATTACAAAATCGCCTCTAGTTGGCTTTCAAGTACGTGAACAGCCTTGCCTAGACTTTTTTTTGGAAGGGGGGGGGGGGAGATGGAGGAGGTTGATTGATTATATTGTAGTGTTAAAGGCACCGACGCAAAGCAGGCGATGAGGGGCGCAGTAGTGGAGGGCTGAATTAATCTGGAGCCCTTGAAATCTCGTACACGCGAAAAATCTCGTACACGCGGGCGTTTCTGCTTTTCGCCTCCATTAGAAAAGCGGCCACCGCCGCCGTTAATCGAGCCCGCGTCCTCGTGTTCAGCAGCACTACGATTTACCCCATGAGTCACCGCGGTGGGTAATTTTTTTGGGGTACTGATTATCGAACAAACGTTTCCTGAAATATGCTAATAACCATAAAACATTACAACGCTAGTTATTGAGTTTTTATTGGTATAACGCCCATGCCATCCGGACGGGAAAAAGCATCTCTTGTCTAGGAGCGTAAACTATATTATTTTTAGTGCGGTTTTCGATGTCTGTGTCCGTTTTGTTCTGTAGAAAGCCGTCCGCGGTCGTCATTCCAACGTAATAAAAAGTCAAAACATTAATTTACAAAGTTACGAAGTTACAAAAATTCCAATTTTGTAGCCTTTTTTGAATGTTTTGGTTGATTAATTTTATTCCTAGGAATATTAAGATATTACCGGCTAATCACCGTGTTGTAGCTCTAGCCGTGCGTCACTTTTGTTTGAGTGACAGGCGTTGGCTCTGCGCGCATATTTTGCGGGTATTGCAGTCTTTCAGGATTACTTTAGAGCTTTTCTTTCATAGTTTACTACTTTTTGATCCGTAGCAATTAATTCGTTTGCTCCTAGTCTAAATGCGTCTGTACTTCCTCAGGATAGGGAATATACCTTTCGCTTTTCAAATGTTCCCGACGCCACGATGTATAGGAAGCGCGAATTCTTTACTGGACCACGATGGCTAGCAAACGTTGTTTCTTGCCTCTTGTGAGAACTAAGGCCAATCTTAAACGCTGTAATTAGCAACAGTAATTTTTTGTTATCAGTCTGAAGCTTACTTCTCCCCTTTTATTGCAGTGGTTACAAATAAAACATTGGATGCATACATCGCTGATGGTAAAATGCCTAATAGTCTTGATTTTGCCTATTACAACCGATACTAAGTGAATCTATGCGTGAATAAGTTAGCATTAAGCACTTTTTGTCCCCTGCTTGTTTTTTTCTATGTGACTGGATTGGTTTTGCTATAAATGCATAAAATTGGCGTTAACGACATTGTCGCCACCAAGTGATATGCCATACCTGTCCAGGTTTTCCCGTCTAAAGAACACAGGCTATGTTAGTGTTTCAAATGGCACCATAAACTGAAATTATCTTGTCAGAAGAGCAGTCCGCACATTTCTTACTTTGTAACATTCATGTTTGAACATTGAAGACAGCATAATGTTTTCGATCATACAGCGTTCCAACGCAAAAAGAACGGACATTAAGTACTTTTATCAATGCATTGAAAAATCGGCAGTATACCACGAAATATGCTGATGTTCTATTATTACCGTTTTGGTCCCGCCGTATTCGTAAACTGAACCTGTCTTTTCGGAGATCATCGGTTTGCATCACGCATCCTGTGGATTGCAGATAGGTATTTTATTCTTGTGCGGAGACTCGTCATCTATCAGCTTTCTACACGTCACCACTAAGTCCACTCCGCGAGAAACGCGTCAAAAACAAAATTTTATCAATATGGGGCCAATCTTGACGCGGTTAGTTCGCCCTAAACTTGCCAAAAAATCGTTCTGAAGAGAAAATTCTATGAATAGCTCTCATGTCAGCTATCAAGCAGGCACATACGTTGTTCGCAGCCGCATTTCTCCAAAGTAGTCTTGCTAAACGGCATTAAAATAGAAACTTTCCGATTGAGAACATGTCAAGTATTCTTACCAGAAACATAAATTTGGTGCATTTTAAGGTGAAATTGCTACATTCATTATCAAACGCGTAAAGTGCTTGTCTTCGTCCTCCATTAACACCAATGTTGCAAAAATGGCAGCGGCTGCAAAGAGAAATAAAGACAAACCCCGTTGGGTTGGTGTCCTATTTCAATGCGTGTTAAAAGAGCAGAAGCCAACTCTGTTACAACTCGTTAGCCAGGAACGCTGACAGAACAGAACAAACTAACCTTTTGCGTGGCGCCGAGTCTCCGGCTAAAGTTGTGACTGTGAAGAAGCTGCTTCGCGAATGGGGGCCAGTCTGCCTTTTGGAGTAATCTGCGTGGAAAGACGAAGAAAGGAAAGCGAGAGAAGATACGCAAACCGGATGTAGCGTTAAGAAGCCTGATAATTGCTAGTCCATCGCCTTTACAACATGTAAGTAAACTTGTATTCTTGGAAAAGCTCTTTTTCAAAACAGTCTGGATGACGGTGACCAGAAAAATGGTACCCTCTGAGTATACTTACACAATAAAGAACACACCATTACAAAGAGTTACGCGGCAAAAATACCTCGGTGTCACATCACTTCCGATCTGAAATGGGAAGCGCACATAAACAAAGTTAAAGCAGCGGCTTTGCGTAAGCTCTTTTTCTTTAGAACACGTCTACCACTTGCACCAACACAAACTAGGCTCATAACATACACAACATTTGTCCGTCCAATTTTAGAGTCGCCAACACGGTTTGGTTTCCTCAATCTGCAACTCATATCGAAAGGTTGAACGGGTACAAAGGAAGGCCGTAATGTTTATCCACAATAAGTATAAACACACCGACTCGCCCATTACCCTTTTAGATTATTGTTGTCTTCCTACGCTGGCGACAAGAGCAAAACTGGCATGATTAAAATTTATACACTACCGGCTTCATAACCGCAGCTGCATCCATGCATCAAAATACATCTCCCTAGCCGAGTCCAAAGAACTAAGACACAAACACGCGTACACCATTACCGAATACACTTTTAACAACGATTGCGGCAAGCATTAATTTTTTACCGTTTCAATAAGAGAATGGGAAAGTTTAGATTCCTTGATTGTCAGTATACAATCATAGTCAGAGTTCACCTCAAAAATCGAGGGCATGTTGTGTAAATAATTTTACAGTTTCTTGTCTTTTTCTCTTTTGATGAGCCGTATTACCGTTTTCTATGCGGTTATTTTTGGTGTATAAATGTTCCCGTACACGCGTGTGCAAACGAATTTATTTTTCCGGTTGCAATAACTGATTCTACGTTACAAAGTGTATGTTTTTTGCGGTGCATTATTTCCGGTGCTCATGTGTTCGCGTGCAACTGGTGTTGTATTGTCTACTTGATAAGTAGAACTGCCTTATATGTCATCTGTAAGTATGTACTCACTATTCAGTGCTTGTATGTAATTAACGCTATTTTTCAAAATGTAACTATTGAATTTTATGAAGGTGTTGAGGCCCGTTCAGGCATTTCTGCCTCAAGTACAACGTTTAAGACGATACTCTTAAACGTTGTATGACAAATTTGCCGCTGTAAAAATGTGAAACTGTAAACGTTGTATTCTGTATTCAAGAACTGATGCCCTCCTGCTTTGGTCTCGTATAAGATTGGCAGTATTATAATAAATCAATAAAATAAAATAAATAAATAAACTACAACATTTCAATTTTTAATGCTGGGACAGACCAATTGGAAAGTAAATAGGCGTCGTCAGCACAGGGGCTACGATTCCGTAGCCCTGGTTAGGATAGCCGTAACAAAAAGCTAAGGAACAGTTTTGACCACGGGTGATTTTTTTAACTTGGGCGCTAGTGTTCTGCGCATACAGTTTAATTATTTGCTTTCGACATTCGTGAAGAAATTGCTACCGCAGCCCCAAACCAAACCTCTTGGCTCCGGCTCGGCAGGTACTGAGCGCCATGGAGTCCTGTTTAACGAGGTCCGGGCGCCTTACCTTCCGTTGGCGTGTTCTCAAATCTTCCACACTTGCAACTTCATTTACATCTTTGTAGCTCTCTATTCAACTAACGAAGGCCAGCCGAAGGTTCAGCTTCGGCGCAGTGCGCTTCAAGGACCAAATTATCCTGCCAACAATAAACTTTTTCTGAATGGTGACGTCGAGGAAATGAGAAGAATTTAAAGGGGCATCACTGCGCAATAACAGACCAGGGACAACCAGAAGAGGACGACAAACGAGCGCTTGAATGTTGTCCCTCTTCTTGTTTTCCCTGGTCAGTTTTCACACTGTGAAGCTCATGGATTACCAACTAGCCGGTACCTTCACGCTTTAAAGAATTTGGAGCTTTATGGGACTGTGGCAATACCCAATATAAGGATTACTTTCTGCCCTCTGGACTTCCGGACCGCGGAAAACTTTTTTAAAGCAAACTACATGCCTTTTGCTGTCAATCGCAGAATTTAATTTGTGTGCGGCATAAATTTCCCACCCGAGTGCAATCTGAAAATGCAAAACTAAGGGATCATGAAAAGACCACCTTAAACTTGCATGTTAGGTGTGAAGTTTAATAAATTTGAATTTTGCTTTCCTCTTGTACATTGTTTTTCTAATATCAACCGCTGTTTTGGTGTTTGAGCAGGTGCACGTCAGCACCCTCACGCCTTTGTCACCCGTCCTTTGGCAGTTTTGGTTCCTGCAAACAATCTCTCTGGGGTGAATTCAGCAACGCCGGCTTAAACATTATCTCTTAGGCTACCTTTTACAACGTATTCATATTGCGAATTAGGCAATAATTTTTCGTCCCAACTTCTGATAACTACCTTTCGAGAAAGGAGTCATCTTGCACCTTCTGAAGCATTTCAGTTCTGTCCCGCATGGGGCACCTTGAGTATTCTTGGTGACGGTAATGGCGACAGCGCGGACCCTGAACCCTCATACTGATGCTGTTATCGACAGTGGCTAGGGGTTTTAAGGTGAAGGGCAGAAATCACAAACCGTGGCCGTCGGAGCCCAGGTCAAGCTCCGGCTAATGGACTCCCTGTATGGTTACCAGGCAGGGAGCTCCGAGACCTCTCTGGCTATCAGGGTAAGGTTAGACGGGAAAGTACTCGCGTCCCGTTATTTTATATTATAGCTGATGGTATTTTCTAAACCCCTCCCCAAAAATGACCGGCCGCCTAAACGGGGCCGCACCGAAGTTTCTTTCTCACCACTTCCTAACTTTAGTCTTCCTAAGCCGCACAACTACCCTCGCTTCATAGTGATGAAATCGGTCGACCAATCAAAACCTCTTACTTCAGAATCGGTATTTCGGGTTTAAAAATTTCTTTAAAGAATCATTGCAGAATCGTAGAAAGCCAAAAAACATCGAACCGGTAAAACCCTTGTCGATGTCAGTAGCCAGGATCAGAGGGGTAAACGTTTTTTCAAGCTGCATCGCCGATCTGGCCTTTCGAGTCACGCCCAACCATAGCCTAAACAGCTCCCAGGGCAAGATATCCGAATTTGACCTACTTAATCAAACTGAAGCCGACTTGCTGGAGAGCCTTCGTGGTCAGGGCGTAACAGCGGCCAGGCGAATAACAATACGCAGATATTTTTAACAAACACCCACAAAGCAATTCATCTTAACCTTTGACAGGACAACCATTCCGGTATTTATCAATGGAGGCTTTATCCAATGTCTAGTCTGGCCTTACATCCTGATCCCGTGGCGCTGTTTCAAGTGTCAACGGTTCTGGTACGGCACAATCTCCTGCCGCGGCCGTCTTACCTGTGCAAAATGCGCCCAGCATGACCACCCGTCTGAAAACTGCAACGTGCAACAGGTCTTTCCGCAAACTGCTAGGTTCCACATGCGGCCTACTCCAGGAAATGTGAAGTGTCAACTGAAAAAAAAAATCACCAACTTCAAGGTCACAAAACACCACTTTCTTAGAGGCGCGGAAGAGGTTCGCCTCTTTCCCTCTGGAGAGGTACGCAGACGCAGTTCACCGGCGGGCGGAGAAGCGTCTCGCTTCGGCGGGGAAACAGTATTGCGAGTCAGACTTTGTCCCGCCACATCCGCCGCACCCCCCCCCCCCCCCCCTGGGCTGCCTCTGGTGGCCCATCCCGTCTACACACCGCTTGCTGAGCCAGAAGCGGTTGTTGAGAGAACCATGAATGATGGGATTGACGCTGCATCCACCAATTCCGCTCCACGGTCCCAAAACACACGTGAGGGCACTCAGGAGATGGAGACGGAGGCACCCGCGGCATTTCCAAACCCCGCAGCACCGCCTTCGACAACAAAGGCGTTCCGGAAGCCCTCGGCGGTTGCGGGCCAGGCAATGCGCGCCCAAAAGGGTGCGCGGTCCAAGGAGCCTGATCACAAGCCCGAAAATACGTCAGTCATAGCCCCGAAAGACGACACATAAACATACACACTCTAGTATCTCTCACACTAAATAATGGGAAGAGAAATCATCTCAATTAACTGTAGAGGCCATCTTAAATATCTTCACGATGTGAAAGAGAAACTGCACTACAATCAACCACGTGTCATGTGTATACAAGAAACACATTTACATTCCAAGCAAAAACTTTTTGAACATTTACCTGGTATTTAGGAAGGTCAGGGATGGTGGTGGTACATCTTCAGGGGGTGTAGCCACCATTGCCCAAAAGTCTTTGGCGTGTGGCATTATCCAATCACACATCGTCCCTGAGGCTGTAACCATTCGTACCATAATTTTCAATAGGCAAATAACACTATGCTCCGCTTACATCCCTCTGGATTTCAAGCTCTCGAGCTCGGATTCCGAGGGCCTTGTAGATAAGTTACCCGCACCTTTCATTCTTTTAGGTGACTCAAAAGCATATAACTCTCTTTGGGGCTCTGGTCGCACCGATGCCCGAGGTCACCTTATCGAAAAATATCTAACATCTTCTCGAGCATGCCTATTTTATAAAAACAAGCCTACATACCATAATATAGGTCGAGCTAATTTAAATCGAGCTGAGCGGGTTTGTAGAAATTCTCGAAGAGAAATTAGGTTTTCATGTGCAAGGTCCCATATCGCCGCGGCATGCTCTATTTTTGCGCGAATTAGTATCCGATCAAGTGCTAACCCAAGGCAGGACGGTGCATGAGAGAAATTACGGCAAATATACCGTAAGAAACGGTTTGCACTGCTGCAGACATAATTAATGTGTGTGTGCCCTGTTAAGTCATTGCTGATATGAACACCAAGATACTTGTATGATGAAACGTATTCGAGAATGGACCCGCCGCGGTGGCTCAGTGGCTAAGGCGTTGCGCTGCTGAGCACGAGGTCGCGGGTTCTATTCCCGGCCGCGGCGGCCGCTTTTCTGATGGAGGCGAAAAGCAAAAACGCCCGTGTGTACGAGATTTCGGCGCACGTTAAAGATCCCCAGGTGGTCAAAATTAATTCGGAGCCCTCCACTACGGCGCGCCTCATCGCCTGCGTTGCGTCGGCGCGTTAAACCCTACAATCAATCAATCATTCGAGAATGGCTCCCGTAATATTGCAATTAAAGAGATCCTGGAAATAACGTTTGCGCGTAATGGTCATGTGTTTGAATTTGTTTGTGTTAAGGGTCATGTGTCATTTGCAGCACCATTTAAAGACAGCGTGGAGGTCTGTTTGTAAAGTAAGGTTGTCCGTTTGGTCATGCATTTCGCGATAATTACGCAGTCATCAGCGAATGGGTATATGGTGGAGTTTACACCTTTAAGAAGGTCGTTAATAAATAATAAAAACAGCAGAGGACTTAATACGGATCCCTGAGGTACACCAGCTTTAACATCAGTATGGGAAGAATTGCATTCGTTAGCAGTCGATTGGTTGCGATTGGTCAAAAAGCACGCTATCCACTTAATCACATTAGGGGCAATGTTTAGGGTACTGAGCTTAAGAAGTAATAATTTATGAGACACTTTGTCAAAAGCTTTTTGAAATTCTACAAAGATGCAATATACAGATGAACCGCGATCCAGAGCTCATGCAATGTCATGTGTCATGCGAAGCTGCGTTTCGCATGAGTAATTTTTCCTAAAGCCATGTTGAAATAGGCTAAAAAATGAGTAGGATTCGAGAAATGATACCAGGTTTGAACAAATGATGTGCTCTAAAAGTTTACAGGAAATAGAAGTTAACTCTATTAGCCGGTAATTTAAAGGAGAGCTTTGGATACCGGCTTTGAACACGGGAACGACCTTCCCCACCTTGCAATCAAATGGCACAGCACAGCACTGAAGGGGTTGAAGAAAAATGTGTCATAGGTTCATTGACGAATAATCGTCGGTGTTTTTTTAAGAACTTGGCATTAATTTCATCTACGCCCCAACTGGAAGAAGGTTTAAGATCACGAATCAGCTTCCTAATGCAAACAGGATCTACTACAATTGGATCAATAGGAAAAACGTTGCAATGAAATGATTACGGCACATCGGCAGTACAATTCGAAAACGACTTGGCGAATACTTGATCTAGAAGGCGACAACATTCGTCTCTGCGCACGACCTCATTGTCAGCATATCTAAGAGATGTGTGTTCTTTTTTATTAGGTTTAATTGTCTTCCAAACATTTTTTGGGTTACTGTGGAGCAGCGAGGGGAGAGTGTTGGTAAAAAAGACGTCCTTGGCTTTTTCATGGCTGCAGGATACGCAGCGGAAATATTTTTGAAAGCAAACCAGCGGCATGGCTCTTTTTTGCGTTCGGCTACATGACATGGGCATTTCTTTGGGTTTTGCAGCCGTTTTAGATGAGATGTAAACGACGGTGACTTACTGCTTGCCGGAGATAACGAATAAACGAATATATTCCTTAATCAAAAACGTATCTTTTTCTTTAAACAAGTGCCAAATGTGTTCAACAGTGTGATCAAAAAAGCCTACCATGTACGTATCGATAAAAAATTTGAGTTCTGTGTTAATTAATGCGCAATCTCCTTTGGCGTAATTTGTGATTGTTTTGCGATGTGTGAGCTGGCGCAAAACCTGAGCTTCCAAGGTGAAAATATTGAAAAAATGATCGCTCAAACCCGAAAGGAAAATGACGTCTTGCACTGCACAAGATCAGGAACATTTTTCAACACCAGATCTAATATGTTAGCGGACGTCGGACCCACTCTTGTTGGTTTATCACCTAGCTGAGTCAGATTAAAGTCCAGACACATGTTAAAAAATGTTGTGCGCTCTCCTGATTGATTAGTCGAAGCATATCAGGGCACCGACCAGTTTATTTTGGGGAAGTTAGTCCGGGAGCCAAAACATGCATAAATTTCAAGACCAGGTTGTTAAGAACATCATGTATTTTGTCAAAAAAGTAAGATGTAGCGGTCGGCTACGATAACAGGCGCAAAACAAGGTGTTTTGATTATCTAGGTGTATCGAAACACAGATAACGTCTAAGACTGAATTTGTTATTCTCAAACTGGAAGTGAGACATTCGGCTACACCGATCAATACACAGCCTCCCGGTTGATTACGACGATCAACTCAGTATACAACGTAATTTTTATCGCAACAAAACAATTCCGAGTTTGCCGTTTCTTTTGACAACCAGGTTAACGTTTGTCTGCAGCGCAGTCTACTATGTCTGCAGCACAGTCTACTATGTCTGCACCGCAGTCATCAAAAAGGGAAGACAAGGCATCGCGCTTGTTAAGGCGCGTTCCCTCTAGGCCGACACGACGGCGACGACGACGCGACGGCGACGCCGACGAGTCGCCAAACCATCGGCCAACTGCCGAGTTGACCGACCGCGATGTCATACTACGCCGATGGCGACACGAACATGATGTCGGCCGATGGAAAGTCGCCGTAGTGTGACTGACTTGCCGACCGAAGACGCCAACAAAACCGGTCCCCCGACCGGTAGCCGGACGCGTCGTCGGGAATCGACAAAGAAGCGAAAACTTCTCCCCGACAACATTCGTGCTGCAATTAATGCGGCTCTATTTTGATAGTTTCTGGAGTGTAATAAACTCAGTAACGTCCATGAAGCCCATACAACTCAACACTAGCGCCGATGCAATCCGTATTTTGGCATTCGACGCTTCGGCCGTGCTCTTCAGCGACGCCGCTACCCTGCAGGGCAAACTGCAAATGCGTGTGCGATCGGCTCGCCTGTAGAAAATGTAGGGTCAGTTTCGTGCAGAAGAAGAGTTACGTAGGGTAATATGGGTAATAAGGCATCAATATCGGCCAAGGTCTTTCATGTGAAACGTAAAACCAAAGTACGGCAAGCACTATCCCCGCAGTTGGAAATCGCAGTCGCAGCCGCGCACATGCATTATTGCGAGCGCTTTTGCGAAGCAGCGGAGTTGATGGCGATAAGCTATCGTGGGGGCTTCGGGGAACCTTGCTGTGCAAGCGCTATTTAGGAATTTCAGTTTACCAGCCAAGAATTCTGTAAACCAGCTAGTAAACACCGACGTATGACACGGAAGGATTGGCCTCCATCTATTACCCAGGCTATTTCGCAGCGAAGCACCATTTGGGCAGTGGCGCAGTGCTCTCGCGCGTCGCGCCCGTGCGCTCCACGTTGCGGGTTCAATTCCCGGCGGGGTCAGTTTTTTGTTTGTTTGTTTGTGTGTGTGTGTGTGTGTGTGTGTGTGTGTGTGTGTGTGAGAGAGAGAGAGAGAGAGAGAGAGAGAGAGAGAGCGGTTTTTTAAGGGGTATGGTTTGCGCATCTAATTTGGGAATCGCGTGATTTTGAGAAGCAACTTCCTTTGCAATGAAATATTTCCTTCGAAACAGCGAGTGGCGTCTTGAGCCACAACAATTAATTTCCCTTTTCTTAATCGCACCGTGTTTCTCGAAAATGCGATACCATGGTGCAAAGTAAGGCCTTCTCCATTAGAGGAGGTTAAATTTCTGCTGACGTACGCACTAATTTATATGCATTATTTGCGTGCTACAGAGGTCTTTCGCCGGGGGTTAACATCCCTATTATTACTGCCATGGCAGCAGCGCACAGCTCTTTTTTCTTTGTCCGTGATCTAACAAGAAGTTGAGGAGTACATACAGTACAAGCAGCGCATACACCAGTACGCACGAATGGCTCCAGTCGTGCTGCGGCGACACGATACTCCAAGTTTGACTAGAGAAAGAAAGAGATCCCCGGCGGAGAAACGAGGTGGCGGAGGCGGCCGTCACCGGGCCGTCGCGGGGCCGTCGGTGTGGGACGTCGCGCGGCCGTCGCTGCGGTGTGATAAATGCGTCGGCCGACATCGCGCAGACACCGACGCCTCGCCGATTTCTCGCCGACGCCGACGGTTGGGCAACGGTCGGCGTCGGCGCGGTGTGACATGGCCGCCGACAACTCGCCGACACGGTGTTGGCCGACCAAATTTGCCGATGGTCGGGCTAGTGTGACCGCGCCTTTAGTGACGCTGCCCGCATTTGAAAATAAGACTGACAGGTTCTTGTTTTTATTTTTTGAACGCGGGGCAGATGTTACGATGACACGCCATCTGAACCCCCGGACGTGTCATCGATCTGCCTTGGCTTGTTCGTTTCCAGTTCGCATATGCTATCGGTAGCAGGAGAGTTGACATAGCACTTTTTGTTGACGTCGAGCTTGCTATAACGAATGGTAAAGTGCTGGCCAGTATCCTTTCCCAACTTGTACAACTTTTTTCGCAAGGTCCTCGTTGCCATGCAGACCTCCTCGTTCACGACCACGTCAGACTCTTTAAGCTTTTTTTTAGAATTCAAGATGCTCTTTGTAAATTTGGATGACGGGAACTTAAGGGGTCCTGAAATACCTCCCGCCGATGCATGGATATACACGTAACCAAATAAAGCCATGTATTAGCAATCTCCTCCCGCAAGAATTTTGTTAAAACGATGAGTATTAGCTGAGAAATCGTAAATCAAAAACCGCGCATTATAGTGGCGCCGCGTTTCCTACTCTATTCAATTTACTCCCCGCTATTGACGGCGCGCCAGCCTTCCCTCCGGTGACGTACTTCCGCTATTGCGCTGCTCATACTGCCGTCTGCTACGGGCAAGCTTTGTTGACACCTTGAATCCCAGACTCCGCTCAAGGCTGGAAAAGCGAACGAAAAACCTGGCCGCATGTGTGCGGCGGCCTGGCCTTGCCCTTTCGTGGTGTACGTTGCTGCAGTATCGGCGGCACGCGACTTTTTATAGGCGGCGAACTCGCAGCCGCACGGGGGGATCGTGCGCTCGTTCTCTTTGATGCACCGCGCACTGTTTATCCAAAAAGTGCTGTATCAGATGTGGCCCCGCTGGTGCCGGCTCTTATTTTACGGCGGTGGTAATTTCTGCTGGCAGCATGTGAAAAAGACATTTTAAACCGATACAGAACCCGTGCACAAAACTCTTCAATCATGTGGCCAGTTCAGCTTGGGGCGACGCGTGGTGGAGAGCGGCAACGTTGGCAAAACATGCTCCGCCGCGGCTCTGAGCTTTCTAGCGCTGGAGCGAGCGCCATTTCTTTGACAATCTCAAACATCGGTTGCCTTGGCAACAAGGCACACATCACTCAAGAGGTCAGTTACGGTTCCGTGATCCCGGTTGAGTTTGGGGCCCCACCTCGCGGCATGTTCGCACTGCAGGCGTACCACTCACTCCCTTTGGGAAGTGCAAGATGCGTTTGGAATTACAGGAGGCGATGGTGTGTGTGTTGTGGACGCCTTTGTTTTGCGATGAAATGCGACGTTGTGCTTCTGCGGGTGGATAGTGCTTCCCGTGGTCTTGATTATCTTTCTCGGGAGACGTATGACTCAACCTCGCATGGTGTGCGTGGCTAAAAGACATCTCGGCTTGTGCGCCAGAGTTAAGTGACTTGCTGTTCGTCCCCGCATACCGAGCGCGAGGTGAGTGCCGAATTTACGGCGGGAAAGAGGAGGCAACCCATCGTCGGTCAATCGCGGTTCGTTCGAAACGCATATTTGGATTGTTTTGAAGTTTAATAAAATGTGTGCGTCAAACCAGGGCATTCGGCTCAGGGCGTTCTCTGCGATTGCACGAAAGAAGTGCCACGGGGCTTGAACGCTTTATTTATGGAACGTACTCAAGTAAGAGAATATCCATGCCGTGTTATGGCCGTGTTGCATTCAATACAAACGGTTAAGCATTTGTTTACACTTGTTTCGTTGGTCGTAAAATGTCAAAGCACTCCGGCACTACGCTGGCAGATCAGCCGGCGAGCCGACGCTGAGCAGACGACTCATCTCTTTGCCGGAAGTGCGTGAGAAAGTCGCCCAATAGCAGGATGTCTAGCTCATGACGAACATCTGGGAATCAATGACGTAGACATGTGAAGATGGCGGCGTCCAAAAACACGAAGGGAAGGGTGAGAAAAAAGCGACAAACTTTGCAACAAAAGTGTGAGCTATCCGCTGCGCGTAAAAGAGTAATACTTGGCACAGGTGACGCTGACGTCCCAATCTAACGATTGCGCTAGTTCATTTAGTGTGCTTAAAACGCCTTTCAGGGCCCCTTTAACAAAAATTGGCCAACGTTTACCAGGAATGAACTTGCCTAACCTGTGGGCGTGAGATATTCGGTCGTCGGCAATAGTCAAGTTCATGTTCAGTACGGAATTCAGAACTGGACGAACTTTTTTCTCTGTTGTGCCCACGTCTCGGATGAGCTGTCCGTAAGGCCATGAAATATAAAATTTTGCTTTCGTGAACGATTTTCATAGTCACCTAGCAGTTGGTTCAGCGCCATTACTTGTGGTTGGTAGTTTTGTGTGGGCAGCTCTTCGGGGCAGCTGACATGTGTTTTAACTTCTGATAGCCTGTTATCAAGATCCGTAATCTGTTGCTCAAGGCACGACTGCACCTCTTTCACTTCATTTATAGAATCCATCAGTTCATCATGCTTTTCATCTATCTTGTTATGCAATGACCTAATGAGGGAAAGCAGCTCGTTGTGGTGGTTGTCATGGATATCCTTTGGCGGGCTGGGGTTTGACTCAGTATCGCTAGACAAGGTCAGGTGTTTTACAACATGAACACATTCGCTTGCCACAGCAATCACTACACAGGGGCATGGAAGTAGCAGCCAGCAAACATTCTTTAATCTTTTATTATAAAGGGAAGGAGCAGAACCCACGAGCACAACAAAAGCGAAAGGGTTGCTGTAGTTACGCGTCGTTGCTGCACTTCCATGGCCCCTGAAGGCGCTCCTCGGGTCCCTGCTGTTTAAGTAGTGCTGCGGTGATGCGTCCGTCACTTTGCAAGACAGCGGTGCGCAGAGGGCCAGGGAGTCGTTCCACAAAAACGGTTGCTGCGCTTTGCAGTCTGGATCGAATGTTTACTGCAGTATGCAACGCCTAGAAGCCTTAGCGGGCGAGTTGAGTAGTTTTCTGCAGTGTCATAGCCGGGAGCGGAAGAATTTCCCACGAGGCAAGGAAGGAAAAAAATCTGCACAACAAAAGCGAAAGGATTGCTGTAGATACGCATGGCTGCTGCATTTCCATGCCAACCTAGGGTAACGAGCTGGTCGAAGCTGCCTCCAATGTATCGGAGGAGTAGAATATGTTATGTTTCAGTCGGCATGGCTAGGATGCTTGCAAGAAAGTGGATGTTTCACCGATTTCAGCAGAAATAATTTAATGTGTAATGTTTCTACCTAACACCTTAACGCACACAGATTTTCAGATACTTGTGTGCGTTTTTCGTCCACTGAGTTTGTTATTCTGCGGCATTGCGACCTTCTTGCAGCAAGAGAGAAGGTCGTGTTACTACGCATAGGATAGGGATTCGTTCATAACAATGTTAGAGGAGAGCAGTGTGGTAGTCGTGGTGACAAAGACCATTGTCTGTAAGTTCATGTGGCTCTTTGTCAGTACGTCGTTCTCGTCTAGACCATTGTTTCAAGCTGTCCAGGTCAGGTTACCTTTTCGCATTGCTGATGCGAATATCGTACCGAATCGCTTAGGTATTCTGCCTTCAAATGTCCTTCGACATTTTATTATTATCTTACTCTTCTGTTTGATACTTCCGCTATACGTATTACCGAGAGGATGGCTCCAACTTCCACTTATTTCTTCCTGTATGTTGGAGGGTCATGCAGTCACAAAGATTTCCAGAGTAGCCAAAAACGACAATTTCCGCCTCGTGCTGTGGTACATACCGGTCGGTGTATACTGTGGCCTCATGATTTTGGAACTTTTCGCGAATGAACATTATCTTGCCGTATCGCCTCTTTCTGTATACGACTGAATCTATAGTTTTGGTACACGAGAGTTTTAACGCGTAATCGTTGGATCGATGTAAGGTATATCATAAGGGCAGTAGTTTCTTTTAAAACAGGTGGGGGCAGTTGCCTGTCTTCCCACGCTGCCACGATTTTTTTCCATCCGCTCTCTTGGTGCTCAATGAGTGCTTTCTCAGATTTCTCTAAATGCGTTAGGAAGACACAAGTTGAGGACATATTCGTCGTCATTATCGCTAAACATTCTAGTTAGGACGACTGAAGGGTGAGGTCCTTTCTCATTGACCTTCACCCGCTTCTGTTCTGGGCTTGACGAATGCATTCTTTATTCTGAATACTGTGAGTTTGTACCTCCATCGACTACATGGCCTTCCCCTTCTTCGAGACCCGTCTAGGCATGTTCATTCTGTTTCTCGAGTTGTTGCAGCCGTTGTTATTTTTTCTTACGGTCAAAATTGCGGGGTTGAGGACTGCATCCTATCCTGCCCTGATAGTGTATCTGTCATCTTCTTCGGTATAGGTAAATGTGTGGTACCGCAGGGTCTGCAATATTCGGCTCATGATGAGAGGTTGCATGAGTAATATCTTTTCTTCCCTTTTTCTCGCTTTTCTCTTGGTTGAGTGGTTGAGAGTCTTGTTGGGAGGTAAAGATTGGTTAAATATTGGTTAATTCGTTAAAGATATTTTGGCGCCCCGATGAGTATTTTTACGAGACTGTTCTCTTGGAGTTAATCCGTACTTATTTTAGGGTCATTTTTAACTCGGCCACATGGCGCCATGTGTCGTTTGCCAAACCGAGGTTGCTGCGGAGGCAGAACCGTCGAAACATTGCTCATTGTTTTGAAAACTCATGTGATTAAAATTAAGATATTCGGCTTCACTTTGCTTCTTTTCCGCATTTAATATATGCCTCCTTCGGTTTTTGAGAGGCTTTCTCTAATCCTTTCCCCCTGTTTTAGTTAGGTCACCCGATGTTGGTGCCGGCATAAGTTCGGGTGAAAACACGCCGCTGTGGCTAAGTGGGTAAGGCGTTGCGCTCGTGAGCCTAAACACGCGGGTTCGATTCCAGGCCGTAGCGCCCATTTTAACAGTAATACCATTCTCACGATACTGCAGCGCACGCAAGAGATTCTAGGCTGTTGTAAATCCCCCAAGACACTTCCGCTACGGCGCGCGCCGTGTGCCATGTAAGACTTCAGCGGAAGAATTACCAGAAATTTGTTTTTTTTATCTTCTGGTGGAAACACGCTTTGATGAGATGACGTAAGTGGCCGGCACAGCTAGCGATCGTGTCTGCCGTGCATGCTACTATCGACCAGGCATACAACAAACTTCACTGCGCAGGCGCGGCACCAGCTGAAAACGCGTGTCCTTTCTTTCGTATCGATCGTTGTATCATTCTCCTCCTTTCCAAAATTGGGCTGCCGTTGCTCCGCATTACAATTAAGCCGAGCCCTCAAACCTTGCTACCTCAGTCGTAGCCTCCACGTGGCAGCAGTGACGTATTTTAGTATATGCCCGATTACCACGGCTGATAGCGGACGGCTAAGAGCCACGGGGGAGTTGAAAAATAAGCCAAATAACGATATCGAGTTTAAAGCTGCGCCGCCAATAAAAGGCCGACTCACCGCAGGTAGGGTATTGCAACTGTGAGCCCGGTTTCCGAGCCTCTTCGAGTGTGAGCAGAAGTGGCGCATGCGTACGCGCACCCCTTACTATGCCCTTTTAATGGTACTAGTCTTTCTCGGTTACTAAACACGAAACAATTGGCGCAGCTTGCCCTAGTGCACGAGGCTGGAGAAACAGCGGAGCTCGGAGTCGGCCTAGCATGTTTCCTCCGTGGACCCGACATCACTGTGGAGAAAACACTGGAACAGCGTTGTAAAATCTGGCTAAACTTGGTCTCACTCCCCAGAACTTAGCCTAGCCTAGCAAATACATCCGAAACCTCACAAAACGTACAAAGAGTAGCAAAACTTAGCGAAATTGAGCAACACTGGAAGAAGCTAAGTTGACCCCTATCTCCGCTGTCCTTATTTCGCAACTAAG